>NC_085046.1:144358095-144689693 GCF_963662255.1 Cinclus cinclus | reverse complement strand
GCACTAGCAGTTAGTCAGCTGCCAGGAATTCATGTGTAATGTCTGATAGGGAGTCAGATCAGTGACAGAAATGTGTGATTGGGCAGCACAGGGTGCACCTGAATTTATTTTTGTGAATGCAATCTCCGGCAAAGGATGCAATAAAAATTCTCTGTGCATACATATTTAACCCTGCCCAGTCCCTGCTGTCAGTCAGTGTGATCACTCCACTGAAGGTGTTATTAAAGGGCTATTTTGGTTAATCTCCACTTTATGTTTGCACACTTAGCTGAGCAGTGCTGCAGTGGATCTGTCAGCTCCCTGAATGCAGGCAGCTGACAAGCGCCTTGAGAGTAGCACCTGTACATATGCAAACAGAAAAAGCAGAAGCTTGTACATTCTCCATCTGGCTCCAGTCTGGAGCTTTAGGTCTATTAATCATGCTCATATATTTGAAAGCTTTTCCAGCTAGTTTATTGCTGACTCAGAAGAGTAATGGTTCAGTGCTCGGCACTGAAAAGGCAGAGCCTCTGCATTTTATCCCTAGCTCTGCAATCAATTCAGAATTAATCTCTTAGGATTAGGCCCAAAGGGATGAAGACTATAAAACTAAATCAGAGACATTCCTCCTTTCAGGATTTGGCAATCCAGAACCTGGGGGCAGGTGCCTGGTCCCTCCACATAGCATCCTGTGGGGAGCAACTGTTGTGTCAATCCAGGACATCTCAATGGAGAGCAGAACACCAGGGAAAAGGGCACACAGTAATTAACTCTTCTTTCTTTTCCACATGTGAATACTTATCCAAGTTATATCCACTCTGCTAAATGGCCCCAGTAATTCTTCACCAAATCAATACCTTTCCTGTCTTTCTAATAAAAAGTTATGATTTACCAGTGGAAAGTCTCTAATGCAGTTTTGGTGACATCCTGAGCACACCATGTAGGAGAGCTAGTCCCAGTTTCACAGCTGCATAGAAGGATTCAAAGACACCTTCAAGAATATAATCCCCTATTTGGGTGTGGGGAGGAGAGAAGTTTCCATTCCTCCTGTTGAAACTGTTCTCTTTGCCAGGAAAAAGCCTCAAGAAGTCATGGGTATCATTGTATTTGGAAATACTGCAAACTCAACTGGACAATGCCCTGAGCAACCTGAACTAACCCTGAAGCTGACACTGCTTTGAGCAAAGAATGAGCTAGATTACATCTCAATGTCCCTGCCAGACTTGTGTAAAGTCTATGATTCTAGAATTACATGGAAAATTCTTTAAAGAAAGGAATATTGAGAGTTTCCCTTGCATCCTAAAATCGAGGACTGTCACTGTGAAGGACTTCCCTGTCACTTAAAACTGTGCGTTTTCCTCCAATGTTCATAACTTATGGAATAATCTCTTTTCCTTCTTTTACCAATTGCTAGGCACATCCATATACCTATTTGAGAAGCAGAATGCTGCAGCTAAATCCATGTGAAATTGTAAGCTGGGCTTTCAGGGAAAGAGTCTTGTCAGATGCTTCAGCACAGGTAGACATGATGCTGTGTAGTCTGTGGATCTGATCAGTCCTGCACAGAATGAAACACTGAAATAAAACAGAGGTATCTGAACAGGAAAACCAAAGAGTGAAGTGGTCTTGATAGGAAGAGGTATAGATTTTATGCACCTAAGTTTTACCTGCTCCCCATTGTCTGTGCTTATACTTAGAGAAAGCCTCAAAACCATGTTCCAAATATAATCACTTATGCTACTAAACAAGTTACTTGAATTTCATCTGGACTTAGCAGACATATCTGATTTATTTCAACACTAACAGGATCATGACTGAAATAAATTATACACAGATGAGTGTTTCAATTGCTACTGTTATTAATCCTGCTGTTTAGGTTCATGTTTAACAGGAGGCATATGCAAGGCTCATTTCATATCAAAACAGTGAAGAAGCTTCTCATCTGTCACTGTCACAGACATCTGTGAGGAGCCACCTGCAGCACTTTTCAGGGCAGACAGGAACTGAAGAGTATGAAAAGTCATCGTGACAAGCAGGGGGACTGTGATACTGATTGTGCAATATGTTTTCCTTGTCAGAATGGAATGAACCTGTCTCAGAGGATCCCATTTCTTCACCTCACACAGGCACAAAGTGGGAGTCACGAGATGCCACAGTGCATTGGAGGCGTGTGGCAGTGAATGATCTCTGCTATGGAATAAATGTTCTTCCTGTCCTTGACAGGTCAGTGCTGGGCAGCAGAGTGATGCTTTCCTGTCCTCTGTGGAGCACAGGGAGCTCATGCTGAAACTTTCAGCCAATATTTGCCTTGGATGCTTTCCAGGATAGAGAAGCATAGATCTTACCCTGCTTTTAAAGTGGGATCACCTTTCCACTGCACACACTCTCCCAGTAAATTCCTGACCAAGCACAAGCCAGGTACCATTCCCAGTAAGAAGTCTGCATGTTTTTCCAGTGATCCAGTCTGTTCCTGGGGAACATGATAGTTTCAGTTGTGCACCTTTCCTCACAGCACTGTCTCATCTGTAGAGAACTGTCCTGGTCTTGTTTAATTTACAACTGCAAGTGAAGCCACAAAGTTCTGTTGGCCTATTGTCCAGGAATTAATCCCAGCTATTTCATTCTGGAGGGGGAGTCAGTAGATAATTTACAAGGGAAACCTGTGGAACAATGTCCCAAATATATCTCACAGCAATTTGAGGTTGGTGAACATTTCAGCAAAGTCATAGGAAGGCTTTCCTTGGTTTCACTCCATGTCAGCTGAACCATTTCTTGCTCAGCTGGCTCCCCTCAGAGACATTTCATTAATTTTGCCTATTTCTGGTGGGAGCAGGGAAACTACAATCCTGCCATTGGGCCGTGGCCATTTATAATGGTTGCTTGTTATTGACACAAGCCAGAACCATATCCTTTAGAGGAAGACATAGGAATTGGGAGGATATTTAGGTGGAACAATTTCCTCCTCTGAATGCCCCATTATAAACTCAAGGGCTGATGGGAAAAAAAAATCTTATTTTTATTTCTAGGGTTCTAAGTTATTTGGGCAAGGTGACCATGGGAAACCATTTCTCCCTCTCCAGAAATTATCATTATGGAGCTGTTATAACAATCAAGGATGCCTCTACTTCAATCTTACACCAAATTTAATCACCCTTTTCTTTCAAAGCTGAACAGCTTTCTGAGGGATGATGTATCTTGAGTATTAAAACAATAAATATTCAAAACATTTCCATACATGTATTGCATTAGAAATATGCCAGCTTCATAACAACTCTAAAGCAAATTTTAAAGTGTCTAATTTATTTTCTCTCTAATCCCAAAGTCTATCAGATTTCGCTCCAAACCAAGCAAACATGTGGTAGAGCTGAAAAGATCCTGCAACTTACATTATAGATTATATTTCTCTTTCCAAGCATATATATTGACATTGATGTTTCAACCTCAAAACCATCAGTTATAAAACTGTGATATTGCTACTTTCCTCACCAGAGTGCTAAATGTCTTAGGACTTTGTTACCATCACCTACAGCAGTTTCCAGTAGGTTGGATTTTCCACTTATGTGCTCAAGAAATCTCATTCCTCTTCTCTTCTCTTCTCTTCTCTTCTCTTCTCTTCTCTTCTCTTCTCTTCTCTTCTCTTCTCTTCTCTTCTCTTCTCTTCTCTTCTCTTCTCTTCTCTTCTCTTCTCTTCTCTTCTCTTCTCTTCTCTTCTCTTCTCTTCTCTTCTCTTCTCTTCTCTTCTCTTCTCTTCTCTTCTCTTCTCTTCTCTTCTCTTCTCTTCTCTTCTCTTCTCTTCTCTTCTCTTCTCTTCTCTTCTCTTCTCTTCTCTCCTCCAGTTCTTTCCTGTCCTGCTCTTTGTGCCAGTGAGCTTCTATTTTGACATGTTTGCCACAGTTGTACTTGAAAGAGGGCAGGTGTTATTG
Organism: Cinclus cinclus; assembly: GCF_963662255.1. Lineage (NCBI taxonomy): Eukaryota > Metazoa > Chordata > Aves > Passeriformes > Cinclidae > Cinclus > Cinclus cinclus. The sequence goes on along the minus strand of NC_085046.1, from coordinate 144,685,791 downwards.
CTACAATATGATAAATACCTTATTGTCACTATTATGGGCTTTAGGAAAGATACACACTAACTGCTGTTGTAGCATTTAATCAGTTGTTTATAAAGCTGTAATCCTCATTTAATAGAGTAACTTTGAGACCTGATGACACTGATAATTCTGTGTAAACTATGTTTTGTTTTATCTGCATTTTTTTTACTTAATTGTTTTGCTTAGTGAAATGCTAGAAGTTCACTGGTCAATCTCATTTCCTGAGAGATTTTTCTGCAAAGTAAAATACCAGTTTCAAAAAGCAGTTTCACAAGTACAGTACAGCAGAAAACAGACGCACACACAAAAATAATAAATAAACTTGTTAAAAAGAAATAGCCTTTTCAATTTGAAGAACATTGATTTTATTTTAAATCTGTATTTCTGTGGAAAATGCGCCTCCAAATTAATTTTGATGCATTAGAAGTGATGCTGGGTATAATCTTCCCCTCTCTTTCTTGAGTTTTTAAACTCAAGTGAACAGTGTATGATTTATCTTTCATCTTTTCAATTTTGCCATGGATTCAATGTTTCTCCTTATCTATCTTGAAGAAAAGGATGTATCCACATTATAGACAGTGGGTTTCAAACGGTACAAGATTTGCAACAAATTTTTCAAAAAACCCACAATGTTGAAACACTTTTGGCCATGCAGTGGGAAGGTTCTGGCAGCTGATGAAAAGGCAGATTTCAGATTGGACTGGCAGCTGACCTGGGAATGTGACCCTCAGCAGTCATCAGGAGAAAAGTCAGTCAAACCTCATATACTCTGAGACATTTGCATCGGTCAAAGGCATTTCTGAATATGCAAAGAAAGGACATTTAGGCCCTTAGATCATCAAGAAGGATCTTTTCTTCACTCTGGTGCTGTGCAGAGCCATGAACACTTCAATAATGGTGCCCTTTATGAAGAGAAGTTTTGATCAGGGGCCATCAAAAATCCAGTGCAGTGCCTGAGCTGAACCCATGGGAACCAGGATAGTGTCCCTTGATGAATAAAATAATTTACTCACTGTGCACTTGAGAAATTTTTGCCTTCAAGGCAAAGTCTTTTCCTTTTGTTTTTTTTTGTTTTTTTAATTTGTTTTAAAATGTCACACATTAAGGAGCAAATGCTGCAGCTGTCACTTGTGGGACTCCAGCTGCAGCTTTCCTCTAGGAAATGCCTTTTCATTACATCCAAGCTCAGGGATCCACTGTGGAAATGCAGACAATTTTAAGGAAGAAAGCAAAGTAATGTTAACCAGAGAAATGATCAAACAAAACAATGTCAAAGCATAGGCTGGAAGAGAGATGAATCCTGGTGAAACAAGAATACACCATTCCTGCCACACAGCTTGTTCCTATCCTGGGGAACATCATGGATCTAATTCTTGTGGCATTTTCTACAAAGTCAGAAGTGTTTGTACTGCAGTCAAAGCCATGATCATGTAAGGATTGATATAAAAGATCAGAAGTGCTCTCACCTGGTAAAGTTTTGGGCAAATGGATCCAGGACATTTTACCATGTTAAAAAGAGCTACTTTCAGCCCAATTTTTCTTTGAGCTGCAGTGCTCTAAATACAAAAATAACTAAACTGGAGTGAAAGTCATTTCCTGGCACTTTGTTGCAGTAACTGGCTGAAGAGCATTAGCAGCCTTTTCCTTCTTTTGACTTTCCCCATATGTATTAAAATACTTACTTTTGTAGGTAAAAGCAGTGCACTTAAAACACAGGCCAGTGTTTTCACTCAGGGAAGAGGACATGCCTGTAAAGGCACAGAGCCTCATCACCTCATTTTGTAAATTTTGGAAGTTAAAAATGTGCACCAAATACCTGAATTTGGCCTCACCTGCCAAAGTTGTAAGATTTGTGCAGAAGTAAATACAACATTTTCCAAAGATTTTTGTAAGCTTGTGAATGTGAGATCCTTTAAACCTCCTTCAGGCTTGTATCCCATGTGAAGATTTGAGAGATTCATTCTTCTCTTATGGAGATATAGACACTTCTCACTTTTTGATCACAAACGTTTATTCTGTCCTTCCTTTTTCACTCAGCTTTACTCTGAGGTGGGCTTTGCACTTTTTCTAATGTAAGGATCCTAAGATGCTCACTCTCTCAACTGACTTTGCAGTGAACCACCTCTCAGAAAGAGTGCTGAGGCTTAATTCCTTTCTCCAAAATACCTATCTGAATACCCACCCCAGCAGCCAACCATTCCAACCACAGCTGGAATCAAGTATTTTAATTAATGTTTAGCTGAGGGTAGATTTTAATCCAGAATTATATCTAGAGCCCTAAGCCAACATGCACTCAAAATGTGCTTTCTGTCCCCCAAGTTTTATCGGTAGAAGTTGAGTACCTGGATTCAGGCAAAAATCTGCAATTCAAGACCTGAGCTGAGGGAGCTGAAAACCCAAGGAAGAGTAACTTGACTTCTCCATGAAGTTGCTTCCCCTTTCCCTGAGGTTTGAACACCCTGTTCCTACAGGGTGGGACAGGGTGATCCTTGTAGTCTGAATGTGAGTTGGAGACTGCTTGACAGTGTTTGTGGCTTTGTGGCCTGTAAACAAGTCTCTGACTGCTCCCAGAATGGGCAGAGAGGTATTTCCTGTGGAGAGACAGGGTCAGAATCTTTCTGCAGGGGCTGTGTGGTAGTTTTTAGTGCAGATGGCACAGCAGCCACTCAAAGATAAAAAGAGCTAAACAAATATCCTGGTCACCTAGTGGATTTAGCTTGTGAAACATGTCATCTAGCTTGTAAAACAGCCCAATTTTTTTTTTTTTTTTTTTTTTTAGACTCTGTGAACAATAAGAGCACTAAAATGTAGACCACTGCAAGGACCAAACTGGGAAAGTACAGAGCAAGCAAATGTTTGTGCTTATTTTCAGGGGTAAAAAGCTTCAGGCTGAATTGAAAGAGAGCTGGCTTCCCTGGACACGTCACAAAATAAGGTTTTTAAGAAAACCTTTAACACAAGATCCAAAAAGTCTCCCACTGCTGTATCATAGAGATAGACACTGAAAACACATAGAAATGTCTTCATTCCAGTCCGAGCTATTGCTTACAGTGCTTCAGTTATTTTTTCTTCACCTTTTGTGCCAACCTACCACTTACAACAAATTCAACCATGAAGTTTGGATAACCCCTAATTTTAATTATCAGCTTGGTTTGCTGATTCCAGCAGAAATATTTCCGATTTGCAGTGCTTAAGTGCAAAAGTGAAGTGATGTTTTGGGCAGGGACCAGTGCTCTGGAAATCTAGATATTCCCTGAACTGGGTTCATCTGCTGCCTACGTTTTCTTCAGAGCTGAGTGCAAGACAGGGAGTCCATAGGGCTGTTAGACTCTCTATTTTTATAGTTTTGCCATCCCATTGATTTTGCAGATGTCACCAAAGACTCTGGAATTTCTGTCAGCAAGTTCTTTCAGGAAGTTTCTGGTGCCAGGACACTGTAAACCAGGGCTCCTCCCTGTGTCCATTCAGATGTTTGAACTCTTTCTCCCTCCTCCTCTGGCTGTGGTTTATTCCCTCTGAGGAGTGATTACTTAACTGCAGTGAGTGCATCCAGCTCATGGCAAAATTGGTAGCTCAGTGCTTTTGCCTGTCTGAGCTGGTACTTTGCTGAAATGTTCACATCAGCTGCAGTACACAATAGAGTTCCACAGACAAAAGAGCAACAACAACAACAATATGAGGCCAGCTCATCTGAGAGTTCCAATGAGAGCCAGACTTCACAATATCCTAAATGAAAAAAAACACAAGGCACCACAGCAAACAATCTCATCAGCAGTGCAGCTTTCTCCAAACTAAATGTATGTGTAAATACAGCCCAGAAGAAGGCAAAATCCTAGATGAAAACGTCTCCTTTAAGGTCATTTCAGAACCAGATGAGTCTTAGGATAGCCTGTAAAGAGTCAGTTTGACAAGCAGCCTTTGGAGCCAGGTCCAGTCCATCTCCCTCACACCCAAATAAAGGGACAGCCCTTTTCCTCCACCCCTTCATAGTGATGGGACCTTCTTCCCCAGATGAGTAACTCATTGCCTCATCAGTTATTGAGTGTACAGGTGCAGTTGCCTCCTCTGCCTTTCAGAGGGGGGCAGCACCACTGCTGTCCTATTATGTCAGCTTATCAGGTATTTCACAGAGTTCCACCCAGCAGGATTTCCTGTCAACATAACAGGCTGTTTGACATATGCCTTGAAGGGTTTGTGCTCCTGGAGACTGCAGAATCCTTCAGATAACCTTTGTAATTTTATCAGTCCTTAGCAATGACTGTTACCTTAACAAGAGGCTGATATGGGTCTCTGCTGTTTTCCCCTTCCTGCACATCAAATCTGGAGCTGATCCACATCTGAATTTCAGAAACAGATGTGTCTGATCTGACCCAAGAAGTAGCTGGTCCTCTTGTCTTTTCAATGAATGATTGGTCTTTCCTGTTAAGAAGTAAGCCAAATATGGGCTACAAACATGGACATGATAACTCTGATATTCTTCTGGAAAGACAAAAGTTCTACCTGAAAATTGCAGAATAGGACAGTAGGATATGACCTGCAGGGTATGACCTTCTCTACCATATAAACTAAACCCAAATAAGAGAAGGTCATCAAGATTAAGTGACATACACGGTAGAAAAATTCATGAAGCAATGGATAATTGTGAATAAGATCAGGAACAACATCACATTCCCAAGAAGAGAGTCACCTAGAAAAGCACAGAACAAGAAGTTAAGTCATGTTTCAATTCATGTAGGAGGTCCTCCAAGCGATGACTTTCAATACTTAATTTTAAAACACAGAAGATGATTCCCTCTGAAATAGTCTCTTAGTAAAATGAGGTTTGGTCTCACAATTATCCAAGGTTCAAACTTGTATTGTATTATTTCATTTTTGGTGTAACCCTGGAAGGTCTCCAGTGGAGTGGCACCCACAAGCAGCTGTGCACAAATACTACAGGACCAGTTGGACCTTCAGACAGGTCTTGCTCTAATTCTCAGCCCTGCTGTACAGCACTGAGTGGTAGTTACTCCTGTTCCTCTGCCAGCCTCTGCTCTTTCTTCCTTTGCCCTCAGACACCTCTGACAAACTTTACAGCAAACTCTCAACTCTTACTGGGAACGGAGGGATTGAATTTTCTCTTCCTTGGGACAAGTTTGGCAGACATATACTGATTCTGTTTTCAGTTGTGCCATTTCTCTCCCAGTGCATGCACAATCACATCTGTGAATGAGTTGCAGGCTTAAATTTTTAATACTGAAGGCTATTCCTAGCTACCTCCTCAATATTACCTCCTCCAATGCCACCTATAATGTACCCATGGAGATATCCTGGATTCCACTTAACTGGAACATTTACATTTGTCTTTCTGGTTTGTTTGTATAATTGAGTTCTTAAAGGGAGCCTTGCTGAGGTATGGTAACAACTTCTCCATCTTGGAAAAAAAAAATCAAATTGCATTATCTGCATACTGTGGCAAGAGAAAGATGAAGAAAAGGGTTCTTAGCTCTGAATCAAAGATAGCCAGTTAATAAGGAGGAAAGAAAATGCTGTGTATTAATGACTGGATGAAAAATGTTTGCTGTGATATATTTAAAGGCATGAGCTGAGCTTAGGGTGTTGTTTTCCAGGATATTGTAAAAAGACAGAGCAACATCTGCTCTGAAGACCTAAACAGAAAAGAGACTCAAAAATAAAGGCAGTAAAAATATTTTACAGGGTTGAGACAGACAGAGGGTGAGGTCACAGCAAAAGTCTAGGAAAATCCGGGAACTGATAATTTTGTGTGCCTTAAACTGATCAGCACCTACTAGTTTTTACAAATTTCAGTGCAATCTATATTGTATGCAATTTGGAAATAAGTTCAGATCTATGGAAGCTATAGGAAAAGAAAATACCTTTGGGAAAAAGAGGCATCACAATCTTCTCTGTAAGCATCTCTACAAGTCAATTTTTTTTTAATGTGTCTTTTTATCCCAGTAAAATGATCAACTTCTGCAGGGAGACAAAGTGTGCCTCCTTCATCTTTGCTTTGGACCATTCCACAATGGTCACCAGAGAAGAATAGTGTTGAATGGGAGAGGTAAAGCCCTTCCTTCTTATGCTACGTTATGCAAAGTCATTAGGAGCTCCTGTTGTAGGAGAATCCAGCTCTTGTTTTAGCCCATGGAAATGCCGTCTTTTCAGTTGTGCAATGAAATAGAATAGAATGAAAAAGTCCTAGTCTGATGACACTATTAAAACAACATTTGTATCATACTGTCCACTTAAAATGAATTAGAATTTCACTGTGAAATTCCCTGGTTATTTTTCCTCAACCAGGGACAAGCTAATGAGACATTGTCTTGTTCTCCTGCCATTGGAATTTATAAGCAACAGAGAAATGAAGATTTCCCATATAGAATTTGGTTTGGTTTCAAGACCATCCACATTCAGGACAACCCCAAAAGTTAACACATCCACAACCTGAAGAACACCAAGCTTCCTCTGTCTCCCACTTTAGGAATAGTAAAGGTGTAAGTTACAAACCTTAATCCACTGAAGAATCTATTAGATCAGAATCCAACCACTCCTGACATTCTTTTCATGGTCACTGTCACCCCCTAGCTGGCACAGTGTGGCTCAGTGCCCCCAAAATGATGGATCCTGAATCAGCACAGCAGGTCCCTGCTGCTCCTTGGTGCAGATGGACATACAAAGCTGCTTCTGGTGCTAAAAAGAGAAGTCTCCCCACACCCAAGGTTTTCCATCACATGACAGATGATAGGAAACTTGTGAGGGAAAGTCTGACTCTAAATTATTGATAGCTGAGCAGAGATCCATGTTAACATGAATTATGTTCTCTCAGTAAAAATGAACCAGGATGTATGTGGCAACAATTACCCTCTCAGCTCCTGGCATAGATATCTGATGGCTGAGGGTTGAGTTCTTGCCCTGGATATTTGTCAAATCTGCTCCAGAACAGGCATCTCTGTCTTGTGGGTCTTCATACAATTGTGAGACACTGCTGAGGGTGGAACCACAGCCAGCAGGTAAAGTGGTTTTCTCTGAACTGTAGCATCCAAGAGCTTCTGTCCCTTACTCCTGGGGAAACCATGCTGCTGGCTCTTGCCCTGTCCTAGGAATATACTCTCCTGTCAGATGGTCTTTCTCCTTGTCACTGAATTATTCCCAGAGTTTCTCATGTTTAGATTTGCTAAAGCCTGTGTGAAATGAGTAAAGATAATGCATCTGAACCTTTGCAAAAACCTGTGAGAATGCTGATGCCTGGACATTCAGTCGTGAAGTGGTAAAGTCCTGGATTTTCTCTTTTGGAGCATTTTTGAGAATTGTGGATGAGCTCTCCTCCACATTTGCTAGACCTGATAGGCCTTGATGATACCAATTAATGATTTAATTGGGTTTTGAGTTTGACAGAGGTCATTAGCAATGGGGAAATGGTGGAGAATATTGTCTTATTTCTTGTTTTGTTTCTGTCTACCATAACAGTGGAGTAGTGGCACAAGGTGCTGATTCAGTTCTCACTGTTTTAATTGAGATTTCCCTAATAAATCTTATATGTATGGCAGTATCTTGTTTCTCAGTCAAATCTTCTCATAGGAAGATTCTTGATAATGATTAACCTACTGACTCTCTTTGCTCAGGGGCTATTTTAAAGAAAAACAAACCTAGGAGTTCAGGTTAATGGGAAGACACCTCTGGTAAAATTATTTCCATATTGGGACCTCAGTACAGAAGAGAGTCTGAGAAACATAGGAGTGTCCAGCAGAGACAAGCCAGGCTGGTTAAGAGACCACAACCCATAATATAGCAGAGATTAGTCTGGAGAAAAGACTAAGGAGGTACCTGGTGTCTTGTATCTAAAGGATGGATGTAAGCAGACAGCAACACAACTTCTCAGAGGTGAACAAAAAAGATAAGTGGATAACTAGCACAACTGCAGGACAGGAAATAAAAACAGAGGAACAGGGGCACAGGGAGGCTGTAGGATCTCCATTCTTGGAGTTATTTGAAACTCAAGCAGAAAAACTTCTCAGGAACCTTTTATAACCTTTGAAGCTGACCTGGATTTGAGCAGGACCAGAGAGATGATCTAGGATATCCCTTCCAATATCTTCCTCTGCAATTGTATGTTCAGCATGAGGGTGGGAACAACATTTTATTATCTTTCTGCTTCTCGCCTTCCAGATTTCACTAGAACTGCTTGAATTATTTGTTAATTCTGACAGGGTCTCTGTCATATGTCTAGATCTCAGTAGGACTATAGGGAACTGGATTGTCACAGTGTTTTTCATATATATTTACGGATTTATGAAGCACATGAAGGCATCATCTAATATTAGCATAATGCTGGACCTTTTTGTCACTTTGGTCTCTTAAAATAGCTTCAGCTGGAGCTGAATTCAGAGAAACAAATATGCAAAGGTATTTTAAACATAATTGAAGGACAGTTTTTCAGAATTATTTGTGATTTCATCCCATTTTTCTCTGCATACATCAGCCTGCAGTCCTGTTATCTCATCCACAAACTACTTTCTTGTCAGACTTCTTTAAGGACTCTGCTAAGTCTTGATCTCCCCTTTCCCTTTCAAAGAAGAACATAAAGATTTTTTCTAAGAGATTTGGGAGACAGCACATCTGCAGCAGAATGTCACCTCAGTGACTATTGTCTCTCAGATAATAATGCCAAAGAACTTGGATGAAGGAAACTGCAATGTCTGTCTCAAAAAAGAAAAGAAAAATAAAATAAAAAATAAAATTAAATTAAAGATGTGGTTGTCAGCTACACTTTGGGAAATGTAAGCTCACGTGTAAAATTATCCTCTTCTTTCCCCATTTGTGTTGAATATACTGCAGTGAACTCTGCTTAATTGTAGTGCCTGGTCATTCCACCCTCCATGGGATCAGCTATACTGGTGATAGTGAATGGTAAATGACTTGCTTAATCAGGCTAAAATTACCATAAATTCCAGATAATAGGGAGGGTGTGGGGGGGGATGTCTGTGGTTAATAAAAAGAGAAAAACGTTGTTTTAAAGAAACATATTACATGTAACTTTGTCTTAGTTGGGAATAAACTTCAAGCTCAGAAGGGCTGACCCAGAATATCAGGTTTTGTTTGAGGAAACCTGGTCTGGCTTTCACATCGACAGCTTTACCCATAACTGCAAGTGGTGAGATATGTTAGGAAATTAAGTGTGGAAAGAACTTCACACAGAAGTTTTTTAATTTGTTTCAACATAGAGCATATTGGGAAGGTACAAACATACTCAAAACTAAGAGGAAAAACAGTTACAGAATCTCAGAATGGGTTAGGTTGGAAGGGACCACAGACAGCCATCTGGTTCAACCTCCCTGCTCAAGTAGGGTCGTCCCAGAGCACATGGCACAGAATTTTGTCCAGAGAGTTCCTGAATATCCCCAATGAGGAAGAGACTCTGCATCCTCCCTGGGCAGCATGTTCCTGTGTGTGGTCACCGACTCAGTAAAGAAGTTCTTTCTCATATGCAGGTGGAATTCCTGTGCATCAATTTCCACCCATTGCCTCTTGTCCTATTGCTCAGCAGCAATGAGCAGAGCCTGGTCTGAAACCTCCCTACAGATACTGAGGTCCCCTCAGTCATTGATAAGGTCCCTCTCTGTCATCTCTTTTCCAAGCTGAAAAGGCCCAGCTCCCTCAGCCTTTCCTTATAAAAGAGATGTTCCAGTTCCTTTGGACCTGCTCCAGGAGATCCATGTCTCTCTTGCAATGAGGAGGCCAGAACTGGACACAGTAAGATACACAGTCTGGATCTTTAACTGAAGTTCAGCCCCACTGGATTTCTCCAGCAGATTTCACCAGTGAAAATCACATCTGCAAAAGCATTCACCTAGTTTATACTACCTACATATAGACTGAGTAGCCAGAGCTGTGAAAACAATTTAAACATGCAAAGTGGATTCTCTGCTCCTTTGAAATAAAAATGTGGGTAACAGGAGGATATATATACATATATATGTATATATATATATATATTTTAAGTAATGAGGGATTTGCAATGTGGCAGGAACAAGAAGCACATGGTCTCTGTCTTTGCAGGCAAAAGATTCTACTGCGGTGATAGAGCACTGTGTTTCTCTCAGGTCATACTCAGAATGCAAGAGTGAGCCATGTTATTACAGAGCCAGGAATTTGTGCTGGAAAACTGTCTCAGTGATGGTAAGCAACTGTCTTTTTGTTTCTTTTGCTTTTTGTCTCTGAGCTCAAGAATCTTATGTGGTCATTGAATGTGAGAAGACATGAGTTAGAATCTTGTGTGTATTGTAATCTCTTTATGGTCTAAGTTAGCTTATGTCATGTTAGTCAGTCATTTCCCACATCTGTGGCATTTTCTGTACTGCAAAGTTTGGGACATAAAGTGTAGCCATAGTTTTTAAATGCAAATGGTTATCAACCATTGAAATAAATGATAACCACCAGATTCTAATCCCTTTTTTTTTCCTATCTCCTCACTATTCAGCAAAGTACTTCAATGTTGTTCACGTGTATACTTAAGAACTGTTTGCAGAATAATGATGTCTCAATCACATGATGATTAAGACCCCAAACAGTCATCTCAAAAATTGATATGTGCAGCTAATTCATTCTGCAAAATACCTTTGGTAAACAGCTGATCTAACTGCCTGAAATCCCATTGGGGTTTAGGTGGACTTCAGCTGAATAAATACTCCACAGCCAAACCTGTAGCCAGGTCCACAGCTACATTCAGACTATCCCATTTTAAGAATTTTAGCATCATTCTGCTCACTAAAATGAATAACTGATCATAAGATGAAGCCTTGCATATTGAAAGTCAGGATGTCACATCAATGTTGTACATCTTATCAGCCATGATCAAAATACTTGGAGACTTAGATTTTTAGATAGAGTGGTGAAATACAGAGTTTAATATTTCTCAGTTTTTGTACTGTGTCAGATTTCATAGACTGGTACACTGACAGAAGAATGTATGCTTATTTCATTTCTCAATATGTTCAGTGACTATTTATGAGCCCTGAAGCCAAGGTCACATCATTAATAGAAAAAATTAGAATTTAGTTAATGAATAAAGATCTTTTGCTAATAAACAAGAACAAAATGTAAAATACCTGGCATTAACTAACTTTGCATTTAAACAGGATAGGTGTTTTAAGGAGGACTTAGGTTTCCAAGCAGCACTTCACATTGATAAACTTAACTTCCTTAAGTTAAAAGAAAGGGTACTTTGGATTCTCCACAAAGCCAATAATGGTTGCAAACCAGTCAGTGACAAAAGCAGCATATTGAACACATGCAACTTTACTGAGAGCCATAATATATTACAATTTTCACTGAGATGCTCAGCCCAGCTATCCTGCTCACAGCAATCTTTAAAGCTATTTATATATTACCCATATTGCCTTATTATTTTTCCTTTAAGAAGAGCAGTTTAATGCTTGAGTGCTTTTCAATTCTGCCCTTCAGACAGCAGATTAAGTTTACAATGATTAGCTTAATTTTTACAGGGTGTATCATGTATTTGGTCTGAAAGATACCCCTGGCAATATGAGGCTTCAGACGACTTTGGTGTTTCAATAAAAGTTAGATGCAGTCTGATACCTTCTTACAGTCCTATTGTGGCTGATTATACAGCTGCATGTTCTTTCTGGCCAGTATGCAGTATGCAATTTGCAGTCTATTTCTTTCTTGGTGCTTGAAAAGTCAGAGATCTCTGAACAACAGATTAGGAGCAGTTCTGCCCTCCATTTCTCCTGTAACAGGCAGATTACAAATGGATGAGGACTCTGCATTGAACACCTTAAAAACATAGTACTATGGGGAAAAAACACCCAAACTGAAAAAAAATAAAATGGCACAGATATACTTGAAAGCCTACTAGGAGAGACAGCTTTTCAGTGTCAGGAATTGACTGGATTTGAAATGACCACGTAGAGATGGGGGAATGACCTCCTTCATCTCCATTCTAGACACTGTGGACTCTAGTTTTGAATAAAATGTATTTTATGTAACTCTGGGTGATTTTACCTCACACTGAAGGTCCCTATTAACTGCACTGCTCATGATTCTCCTTTGAATGAGCAGATCACAGAGCTACAGATTCATAGAATGGTTTGTGTTGGAGGGGACCTCAAACATAACATATTTCAAACCCCCTTGCCATGGGCAGGGACACCTTCCACTAGACCAGGTTGCCAAATGCAGCCAGGGATGAGACACTCGCAGCTTCTCTCAGCAATGTGCTCCAGTGCCTCACCACCCTCACAGTGAATTTTTTTTCCCAATATCTAACCTGTAGTTCAAAGCCATTGCTCCTTGTCCAATCACTCCATGCCCTTGTGGAAAGTCCCTCTCCAGCTCTCTCACAAGCCCCCTTTAGGTACTGCAAGGCGCTGAAAGGTTTCCTCAGAGCCTTCTCTTCTCCAGGCACAATCCCAACTCTTTCAGCATACCTCCATATCAGACATGCTCCAGCCCTCTGGTCTTCTTTGAGGCCTCGTATGGACTCATTCCAACAGATCCATCTCCTTTTTTGGGGGGACTCCCAAGCTGGATGCAGCACTGCAGGTGGGTTCTCACCAGAGCAGGGCAGAGGGGCAGAGTCCTCTCTTCACTTGCTGCCCACAGAGTTTGGATGCAGCCCAGGACCCTCTGGGCTGCAAGAATACACTGCTAGATTATGCTAAACCTCTCTTCCACCAGCACCCCAAGTCCTTTTCCTCAATCCTTCTTTATACTGACAGCCTGTGATTGTATTGGGGATTTCCATGACCCAGGTGCAGGACTTTGCACTTGATCTTGCTGGACTTGAGGTTCACACAGCTCCACTTCCCAAGTCTGTCCAAGTCCCTCTGGATGCCATTCCCTCCCTCCACCCTGTCAGCTGCACCACACCCCAAATCTAAACAAAACACCAAAGAAAACAAAGATTTCTTGAAATAACACAATAGCATAATAATACTCAAGGCTTGAGTATTTACACTCGCTGAGAGATAATCCTGGGTTTAAGGTTGTTCCCAGGCCTGTACAAAGCTGGCAGTAGAAGCAAACTCATCTCCTTTTGAAGGCTGAAGGAGAGAGGCCCTGATCTGCAGCACTGGTGGTGTCTGACATGGGAGGCATAGGCTGTGTTCATCTGTGGTGTGTCCTGCCTTGAAGGACATTCAAACTGAAGGAGTTCATTCCCACACAGGTTAGAAATGTACTCCAGACTAAAAAAAAAAAAGAGACAAAGTCTTCAGTGTCAAAAATCCATTCTGGCTTATGTTCAATTTGTTTTAAGCCGCTTTCTCGACAAACAAATATTGCTGATTGCCAAATACTTACACACTGGGATTCTTTACTTGCTTTTCTTTCTTTAGTACAAAAGGGAAAAAAGATCACATAGGTAGAACTGTGAAAATCTTGAATGTTTTTGTTGGATGGACTTAAGTGCTTAAGATTTAAAATAAAAGAAGTAGTTTGGTGTCAGATTCAGCATTGGAAAATATAAAAAACTTTTCTTCAAGAAAGATTTCTTAGACAAGTTAAAGAGAGATGATGCTTTCCTTCCCCCCCCCCCCCCCCCAATAAAAGGATCATTTACCATAGTCTCTGAGATTTTCAAACATTCATGTTTTAGCAAAACCTACTGAAAATTAACCTTTCCCTCTGAATGATTCGGATTTCACTACCTAACCTCTGTTGTTAGTAATATATATGATAAAACTGCCTGTTCAAAGAAAGTCAGAGCCTTGTGTTTATTGTAGTAAAGAAGAAGGATTTACAATTTGATGTAAAAAATTTTTATGGTTCACTATAATTCTTAAATTCAAAGTGTTTCTTAACTTTGAGAGAGAAGCAATAAAGGTGAAGAGATGACCTATTACTACTACTTTTTCCTAAGTCTATTTCAAAGAACATTGCAAAGGTGTTTTCAATTTTTAGAGATGGTCAGAAATTACATTTTGGAAACATTTTTCAATGGAAAAGGTCTTTTCTGAAATCAGAGTTTTTCTATGCTCTTTGAGGAAAACAAAAGTGATACATTGAAAAAGCATCTGTAATTTCAGGATTTACAAAGAACACGGAATTTTTGGAGCGCCTTTCAAGTAGTTAACTGGAGGATTACAAGAATGTCCTGACTCTGCTCAGAGGTTTAGGCAAAACTGATCTCAGAGAGGTCTTGGATGCACACAGTAAATTTTATTTCTATCCCAGATTTGTTTTCTTTATATCTATAAATGTAAGACAAAATATTCCAAGTTTCTATTTCTAGCTTAATTTATTTCTGCAGAAATCTCTTCTGAGGTAATTAATTTTTTCATGTTTAAAAGTAAAAATACATCATATTAATCTAAAATTTAGAGAAGTTAAAACCATGACATGATTTTATAGAAACCTACCCAGAAAGAAAACACAGATAAAATAGTTTGTTTACTATTTAAGAAGAGGTTTTGTTAGCCTCTTAAAGATCTACTTTAGATCCTATTTTAGGAAATTGTGAAAGGATATGTGATCACAAGCACAGTACAAACAAACACATTGATATTCGTGTTTAAAAGCCATCAGCTCAGAGAAGTCAGCTCTCCAAAGGCAGTTGTAGGTCTGAAGATGTGTGTTTATTCCTGGGGAGGTGGAAGGGTTACTCATTGTTGTGGTGGGGTTTGCTGCCTGGAGAACAGTGGAGTTGCTGGGTTTCTTGAGTATTACCGGTCCAGACCTGATGGACTGCATGATTTCAAATGTCACTCTGAGCAGTGGGAGTCAGTCAAAATGAAAATACAAGTGCAGGGCTCAGTTCATGATCACCGAAAATGTTAGAGTTGACTTTGGGGAGGATTTGCCAGCTCTTTTCATTATTTCTTGCCAACTACAATATTGGACAAGGCCATAGCCTGAATATGAACTCTGAACTAAAGCCAGAAAATGGACTGAGTTCCAACTGCACTTATTTACGTCAGTAAAGAGGATAAGTGTACCTCCTCCTGCTGCCTGAGCTCTCTCTTTTATACTGTTGTCAAACTAGAGGTTCCTGATAAAGAATTTTCTTAAAAACAACCTGGTTGCATCTTGTCTGCCCCTCCCACTTGCACATCAGCAACGAGCAGCTCAGTCCTGAGAGGTGGCTTTTCCTGAGGAGGGAAATTATTGCTTCTAACCTCAGCCTGACTGGGAACCTGCTTCATGCAATGTGTAAAGAAAGCAGCACTTTAGATTGGGATGTCACTGGGAGTGGTCAGGTTGAGAAAATATATTGGGGCGTTTTCTAAGTCTAGATGCAACTTCACAGTCTTCTGTAAAGGAAGGCATTTTTGCTACTGAAAATAGGTGATCATCACATAAGTGTTAGTCAGGTTCTTTTGGGAAGTAATGCTGCATTAATCCCAAAAACAGTGTGGCATCAGCAGAAAATCAGGACTCTCTACTGTGATCACAATTAATGCGCTCTCTGCTGTGATCAATTTACACTCAATGATGCATTTAGTGATAATAAAATTGGGCAGATACAAAATATCCTTACCATTGTTTTAATTTGGTGCATTTTAGATGTCAAGGAAAGCTGGAGTCATAATATGTATCATTTTGGAAAAAAAATATTCCAAATAGTTGAGGTAGAAAGTCATGAGGAAAGAAACAAATAATAAGGTTACTGGGAACTAGAAATCATTTCCCTCTGTCTCAATCATATGACTACTGAGTTAGGAAAATGACATTTAGAAAGTTGTTATAATTATAAATGCCCTCTTTGCCTTTGTAGTATTTCCTCTGAAATTTATCTGCCACCAGGTAAAGCTTTTAGGAAGTTGTAATGACATACAAATAGACCATTTGATTAACACATCATATGACTATGCTCAGCTGCTTCAGGCAAGTCCTAATGCACATCTAGTCAGCAAAGAGAATTCAAACATCCAAAAGGTCTGAATTGTCAGGGAAGTTATGATACAAAGCTTATCTTTGAGTGAAGGAAACGTGACAGATTGGTTTCCAGGGCTGGAGGGTTTTGTTCAGTATACTTCTCACTGTAGCATGGGGCCAAACCAAACCTGATCCAACCTATGAATCTCCCTGCTGGAAGGTTCAGGTAGGAAATTTTAGACATGAGAATTCATTTTTCTTCCAGTGCATGTGTCTGTTTTCTTCTAAACTTTGATTCAGTGGCCCTGGGCTGGGCATAAAAAGCATTTCTGTCATTCTACATTTTCTTAGGCAGGCAATGTAGATGAGGGCAGCTAGAAAAGAAATGTGGTCATCAAACACTCTGGATATGCAGCGTTGACTCACTTTTCCTGTCCTGGAACACCAAAAGACATTAAGTCACTTTTTGGCAAGAGGAAAAATGAAATTAAGTACTGGGAAAGACTGAAAATATGAATTTGAGCAGATGCAGGGAGGGTAGGTGTAAATATCTTTCAGGTGTTGAATATTGATTCACAAGCTCTGAGTGCATTTTTGCATTTTGCATAAAAGCTTGGTGTTTGGAGGGACAGAATGGTCATCAAATTTCAGTTGATGAGGAACAGAACAGGAATAGGACCACAAGTCTCTTCCACAAGTTAAGACTATCTCATCTGAAGTGCTGAGGCTGGAAATTTTCTGTTAAATACTTTTCTTTTACTATTACTTTTTCTTTTTGGACCTCTTTGAGACTTCAATATTCTTGCACTGGTCTTAAGGATTTTCCACTGTTTGGAAAAATACAAAGTGCTGAATTGATAAAAGAAATTCAGGTAGCAAAGGCTGTCCATGTTAATCCTGTACTTCCGTCTAGAAAATGAGGATGCACGGAACAGAATTGTAAGCATCAGGTTTTTATACAATAGCCTGAGATTGAGATCTGTTTATGTAGACTTTTGCTGTAAAGCAGCCAGAAGAGAGAGATTTTCACCTCAGGAAAACTACAAAGAAACAGAGCTCATTTTATTTCTGCATCAATTCAATGCAAGAATGAGAAAGTGGAGTGTTGTGAGTGAGATGAAAACATGATGTGCAGAGAATCTCCTGAATTTCAGCAGGACATCTTGGGTGTAGCTGGCATTCCTCTTGCACAGGACAAATTCTCTTTGCATTTATAATGTCCTTCTTATGAGGACATGTAGTGATAGGACAAAAGGGGATGCCTTTAACTGAAAGATGGGAGGTTTGGGTTAGATATTTGGGAGAAATTCTTTCCTCTGAGGATAATGAGGCACAGCTTGCCCAGGGAAGCTGTGGATGCGCCATCAACACCTGGTAGTGTTCAAGGCCAGGTTGAAAGGGGCTTTAAGCAATCTGACCTAGTGAGAGCTGTCCTTGCCCATGGCAGACAGGTTAGAAGTAGATGATGTTTAATATCCCTTTCAACCCAAACCATTCTATGATAATCCAAACAAATCCATTTTCTGTAGAACCTGCAGCATCATAGGCTCTAGCACTGCTCTCCTGATTCCTGGTTCATTACCAAAGGGACAAAAAAAAAGGGAAGACAAAAGCAAGTTCATCAAAGCCTCTGTAACTAATGGCAGTGCAATCCCTAAACATATCTTTAAAAAAGCAACCAACCAATGTATATTCCCTGATTTGTGTTTTTCCTTGAGGAGTCTGCACGAAAGAGTGGGAGGGAAATATAGAAGTAAGCAAGAGTTCCATTTGGCCCTAACCCACATCTTCCTATGTTTGTAGTGAAGTTGCCTCTCTTCCACGTCTTTGGCAGGCAAACAAGGGTTTTAATTTCAAGCTCTCAGGGGGCTATAGAAAGAGATGAGTTATATGTATTCAGACCCAGCTGTGGGTTACTCCTGTTTACCCACCTCTGGATGTCTGGAATTCAGAAATGGCACATTCATATCTATTTACAAGTGACTATTTACAGACCTTATCCTTGCTTCTAACATCTGTCTCCTTCCTAAAAAGCTCCTGAAAAGTGGCATGTTGTGCCTTCAAACAAAAGAGGCATATTTCCTAGCAATACTTTCATATATGGTACACGTCAATAAGGTAGGATGCTGACAAATTTATCAAATTTATAAAGTGACTTTTTTTCCCTCCTGTGAGATATTGCTGGCATCAAGAGATACAGATACCAAATGGAATAAAATAATTCTATTAAGGAAATGTGCTCCAGATGCTTCCCACAAACCTAAGGCAATTTCCTGAGGTGATGTCTCAGAGTAGGAGAGTGTGAAGGTGCGATTGACTCTGGAAGGAGAGGAAAGGTTCACCCTAAAGAGACATCTTGCTGTCCCTTCACAACCCCTGTGCTGTTGCATCTTTTTGAGATAGTGCTTTCTTTTTACCACCACTGCCTTCTTACTCCTCTCCCAGCACCCTGCTGGTGCTGGCTGTTGTCCAGCATACAGTGACTTTTAGCTGTACTGCAAGATCAGGATCATCTGGCTTTTCCCTCTCCTAAAGTAATTACAGCTCCTTTGTGACTGAATAAAGATGTCTTGTCACTTCTTTATCATCTCTCCACATCCAGGTCGGCTTCTTTGTCCAGTCTCACTTTGAGGAGTTCAATTCATTACAAAATAGAAGGTATATGCTGAAAATCAAGACCTTTTACTCATTTTTTTCCCCATGGCAGAATCCCTGTACTATGTAATCCAGTGATACAAGAGCTCATCCTTTGATTCTTAGAAGTGTTGTGAACATAATAAAAGACTCTTTTCCCTTTATTCTTATGCTTGAATGAGTTGTGAACAACACTTCAGAAATGTCCATCCCATCATGGACATTATCAGAGGAAATTAACTATGTCTCTTCCCCCAGTTCATCAGCAGAGGGTGGCAAAGAGTTCGTCTGAGTTTCAGACCCCAAGGGCTGCACAAACGTGACAATAACCACAATCGATGGGTAATATTTTGCCATCTGCTGCACTCTATATCTTCAAATGCTCTATTCATGTTTGGATGAACCTGTTGGAACTTTTATTTACCCTCTCATATGCAAAGTTTTGTGAGATCACAGAGTAATTCCCTGGCATCATTTCCTTGTTCCCAGTAGCCCTTATCTTCTGAAGGTCTCCAGACCTTATTTCTATGACTGGATCCAGGGAGTTCACCTGTTTTCAACTGTCTAGGTTCTCCTCTTCTTTCCACCAATTTGTTATTAGTTTGTCTGTACTTGAGTTATTTAACTATGAAGCGTACAGGAGAAAGATGCATATGAACCATGTGGCAAACTGCAACTCAATTGTAAGTTACATTACTCTATAAATGGAAAATAAAATGTAAACTATTTGTCAGTACAGGAAACCAATAAAAAAGGCCATACAAGGTCTCCTATATGGAATATCTTACCAGAGAAATAATTATCTCTTGAAATGACAAGCACGGCACTTGAATTCTCAACAGCATCTTGCAGCACAGACTGCTATTTCATTATTACAATTTCATGGTACTCCAAAATCAATAATCCTAAAACTTTTATTTGGGATTAGAATACAGATTGCATTTTTTCATTGCCAAATTGTATTGCAATTTTTTATCAGCAATGTGTTAAGAACTAGGCCAAATTAGCATTTTAAGCCTTATTTTTGACAGATCACAGAATGTGTCTGCAGTCTATCCCTTAGCAACACAGCTTGGGAGATACATAAAATTGTGGGTGCCTCTACCATTGGCAAGAATATTGAGAAAATCTGGTGGAAAAACTATGGGGCAAACAATAGTGTTGCTCCTAAAACTAAATCTGTTTCCTAATTCTACCTCCACTCTGAATTGTAAACTGACATCTGTGACAAGGAGAAATAGAAAATGCCAGTTTTATTTTCAACATGTTTTTATTTTTACTTTTTTTCTCCACCACTTGATAGCCATCAAAATGTCCTTCCAATGCAGCAGGGAAGCACAGCTTCCTCAAATACTCAAAACCAGTTTGGGGAGTGAGTCAAAGCAATTTTCTCACACAAAGAAATACAAACAGTGAGAGTTGATTTGTATTGAAATACCTATTCATGGTAATGGCTCCGAAGTGCTATTCTTAATTATAACATTTAGATTAATTTTAAATACTTGAGAGGAAGAGAGAAATGTCACTGTGTAGAGCTGATAATTGCAGAAAGCTTGACTGCAGAGAGGAAAGCAAAGATGGTATTTAACTGTATGGGTAACAGGGTAGGAAGTAACATAGAAGATCCAATAAAAGAGAGTGATCCAAACATGCCTTCAGACATCTGCCACAGTGCAAAATCTCAAAGTAAAAATTCTGGATGGAGGTCTAAAAGGCTTAGCTCACATAGTGTGGATGGGCAGCAGAGAGTGGGGGACTTTTACAAAAAAATTAATTGTAAAATGGTCAATGTTTGAGGGTTTGGCTTTGTAACCACAAGGATCTGCTTTATTTTATAGTTGAGGCAGTGCAAAAAACACTTGCATGAAACATCTCATGTTCAAAGTTCTTGATGTCAGATTCTGGGGGAGCATTGGGGCATTAACAGCAGCACTGTGACCACCAGTGTCAATCAGAATGGTGTTGCCTATCAAGACCCTTCCAATTTCTGCAGAAAAAGACATGGGGTCTGGCAGGCAGTAAGCTGAACATGGAGGAGTAATGTGTCATTAAAGCAGAAACAAAAGCAAGAGGTCCTGGGCCACATTTGTAATCCTGTAGCCAGCAGATCAAGGGAAGAGATCACCCCACCCTACTCAGCATGTGTTAGCCAGATTTGGTCTTCTCAGTTCAAGAGAAACTTCAAAGTACTGGGGGTGGTGCAGTGGAGGGACACAGAGATGATCAGATGTTTGGATGATGTGACACATGGACAAAGGCTGAAAATTAGCTTTGTCAAAAAGAAAAAAGAAAATTTGGTTTGCTACACCTAGAGAAAGAAAGGCTCGGGGATATTTAATCACCATTTTCAACTCCCAAGGATGCAGCTGTAAAGAAGTGGAGGTGCTCCCTACACAGAAATGTGTGGTGGCAGGATGAGAGGCAGTGGGTAGAAGTTGCTTCAGGGAAATTTTGCCTGGATATAAGAAAAAAATACTTCACTACACGAGCAGTGAAGCACTGTCATACATTGTCCAGAAATGTGGGGGAAGTATTCAAGACTTGGAATAGGAAGGATCTGGATAATGTAACCTAAAGAACTGCTTGGAAGGTTCGTCCATATCATGTCCCCTTTTAAATGAGAGTTTTCCATTATTCATTTTCTGTCACTGTCCTGTCTTAGGAGAGAAGAGCTTCATGCTCACCTTCCCCTGTGCTTCACCCATGAGAGAAAAACCATACTGCCTGAGAATGCTTTGGGAAAGAGCTAGGGAGAAAATAGACGAAAGAAAAGTGTCATTTACAGCCTCCAGCCTCCCACGGGATACAATGGACAAGCCAGTCCTAAGGGATTTGTCCTGTCTCTGCTACCTAAATGTCCTGAAAACTATTCCTTGTCCCCTGCTGTGACCTTCACTGTGGCAGTGGCTGTCAAGTGATAAGCATAACCATCCTTCCAAATAAAAGAATATGTTGAACCGTGTAAAATAAACAATTCCAAACCCATATCTTCCAGCAGCAGCACTACATTGTCTCTTAACATAATGGATTTGTTAGCATTGCCTCAGTTTGAGAAGTGCAACAGGAGTTGCTAAGGTGAATTATGAGAGGTTAACAATGAAAATAAGCATTGTGTGCTGAGCTGATGATTCATGCAGAGGTCTTCAAGAGATGCACATATTAAAAACAGCTGGAAAATATCAGACAACATATAAAAATCCACCATTGCTTTCTTAACCTCTGATGCTGTAAATAGACCTGGAAATTTAGTGCTGATTAGATCTTGCTTTAGAGGCTGTGGTGGAAAATACAGCACCACAACAGTTCCAGTGTAGCTTTTGATTTATCCGACAACCACCAGTCCCTTCAATGCTTCGCTGACAAAGAAGCACAGGAGAGGACAGACATGCGAACTGGAACTGATTTAGGTGAAGTGGGAAAGAGCTCTACATGCATAGCCATATCCCTGTGCTAGCTGATCCACACTTCTCTAATGATTTCTGTGCCTGATTTATAAGGCATGCAGTAGGTTCCTGATCTGTCAGCAGCTGCAGTGCTGTCTTAGTTTTAAAAACACACACATGTCCCTGGAAGTTGACCCATGAAGCTCACAGGAGAATTGTAGATGCACAGAATGCACATTCCTCGTGTTTTGCTGCCTTGTGAGTCTCTTCTCCACATCCATGAATTGGAACAACTCCTCCCCCCACTCCAAGAGCCCTCAAAAAACGATCCAAGAACACCCAAACCCCAATCAAATGTAGGTTATTGTACTCAACATTTTCTTTTCCTAGGTAGTTTTTATTCCTGTCCCAAGTTTATTCCCTTGCCATCATCTTGTGCTGCCATCTGTCCTGCATTTGGTGGATGGCCACTTCCATTATAGAATAGGGAAAAATATTTGCTGCAAGATAATAAAATATTTGCACACTATCCTGTTCATTACCTATGGCCAAGGAAGCCCTTTCAGACATTGCAAAAAAGCAAACAAACAAACAAACAAACAAAAAAACAATGGATAAAATTCAATTAGATGAAAAACTCCACTAAAGCCCATCCATGAGCCTGCTGATTCACTGCTGAAACAAGGACTATCCAGGTCTTGGCTATTATAACCTAAATCCAGTCTCTATTTACTGGCAGATGTGCTGTCTCAGCTCCTTCCCTCTCTGTTATCCTCAAAGGTAAAAAAGACATCAGGGCATTTGGTATCACATTTTATTTCAGATCCCTTTGTTCTTCTCGTCAACCCATGAACATTAGCCTGCAACTGGCATTCAACAAAAATATTACTTTTTATATGTGCAAATACTCATGCCACAAAGTTCATCAAATGAGATTTTGAAGTATCAAATGAAGTATCAAATTAGCCAAATTTGCAACCAGGAAGCATAAGAACTAAGGAATATATGAGTCAAGTGCATGGACTAACTTGCCCATTTGATCAAACCAGCATGGGACAGGTGAAGAACATGTGGAGGTGTCAGGAGTTCCTTGCTTAGTGTTTGCCCTGAAGCTCTGAAGCACAGAGGGTGAATCCTCTCTGCCTCCCATGCTGTCGAATCCTTCACCCCCATGCAACGCAGCTTGGATTCTGTTATTATTATTTAGGTGACAGGCTTTGCTGGAAGGCTGGAAACCATTACGTTAGTTATGCACATTAAGACTTGACCTGGCACAGCAGTGAACAGTTTACTGTGTAAACAGGGTATGTGAAATACAGTATTATCACATTTATTGATAGATAGGGATTACAAGCACAGAGTTTTGATTTACTGACAGATGGATACTGTTTGGCCTGTTATCCCATTTGCAGAGCCCTGAAACTCAATCATCCATCTTAATCCACTGCCTCAATCACCATCTGCTCAGAGCAGTGTTGGGGACACTCAGTCTCACTTTGTACAGGTGTAAACCTGCCCATGTGCTAACTGTGTTTGTGTTCACTTTGGACAAAGCCATTACTCCATTTTAGTCTCTCTTCAGGACCAATGACCTAGATTTTCTAGGGTTGGCTGTTAGCTTTAATTCTCATCTGAAGCCTCATTTCAAAAGAAAAAGAAAGAAAAAATAGGCACCCTAAAATGTTTTAAGGTGTTTTAAACTGAATGTGAAAAAAATAGTAACTCAGCACAATTGAGCATTGCTATTCACTTTGAAAAAATGCAAACCTGTGGCTCAGCAGCTGGTACTCAGCAGAGCCTGTTAATGAGGCTGGTCAGCATCCCTCAAGACTACTTTTAATTTTACATAACCTGTCCATTATTCTACATAATGGAACCTCTGTCATTGCAGACTAAATTGGGAACCTCACAGAGAATTACTGTACAGAAGCCCAAAGGCATGGGCCTGGATGTCCCACCAGGCTCCAGCAGCATCCACAGGGAATCAGTGCTAGAGCTTGGTCCCATTTTACATTTTGCTGTGAACAGTGTACATAGGTCTGGATTTTCACCAAAGCATCCAGTTTAGCATTTTGCCAGATCTGCCAAGTTCCTGATACAAGTTGGGATGAGACCTGGGCATTCACTGTCTCCTCCATAATGAGCAGGGGGACAAATCATCCTTGCTACTCAACATGATAAAAGAAGTATGCAGATTTACAAGAGGCTGTGCCTGACAAGCTGTGAAAGCAAACATAAATTGCACTTAACTTGCACTTAATTTCTTTTGTACTTGCAATTAATAGGTGGAGTAGGAATTCCTGGAACCTGGGGCATTCCTGTGCAAACAGAAGCAGAATCTGACTGTTCATGTCTGCAGCTGACTGGGTGGTTCTGCTTTCTTTGCACTACAAAATGACTGCATAAATCCATGTTTTCACGGAAAGCTGAGACACCAAGTTCAGCTGCTACACACTTGCTTGCCAAAGCACAGGCAGCCTCCTGCTAAGTAATCGTTCCCAGGTAGCAGAATTTTTATGGTTCTTTAATGCTTCATCAGGTGTTAATCATAACATTTTACTGTCTGAATAACAAGCTTATCTCCCTCAAGAAAGCTTTGGTTCACATCCAAAATTCTGTTCACAGAGTAGACAATATACTTTGATAGCAGTGACCACACTTCACCCTGTGCCCAATGAATTTCCAGGCTCATGGATTGAATATGAACATTGTTAGTTGCTGCCTTTGATATTACAGAAGTGCCTACAATTTATTTGCCAGGATACTGATGCTGAAAAAAATCAGGAATTCCTGAAAGGAATAATCTATTTTTCCTCCTTGCTCCTATGTAAAAATGTAGCTTGATTAAGGTTAAAGGATAACAGTGGAGTGAAAATCAGCACCTCACTCATGTGATCAAGAACTGGACCAAAGAAGAAATCTCTGTATTCACAGTATCGTGGGCAAATTTATCTTTTCTCTGTTCCATTAAAAAGGGGAGAAAGTTCATTTTCTCCCACCACAGGATGAAATCTGAGACGCTTCAAGACTCTCTTCCAGAGAGTCTTTCAAGACATCTCTTAAGTGATGTAGAACACAAAATTTCATTTTTTACAGCGGTTTCCTGAACACCTGTCCTCTAAATGCTTGCTCCTTCTGAAAATGGGACTGAGGCTCCTAAACAACAGGGCTGGTTCTAAAAGCTTTGCTCCCTCTCCAATGTGCTTGTACAACACTCATCTGGTAAAGCACCACTCCCTGAAATGTTGCACTCCCAGGTTTTGAGTGGTCACTGGAAGAGCTGTATAAAGTCATAATGAGTTATTCTGCCCAGAAGTCTTAAAGGTTATTCTTGTTTTTGTAATATAAACATAGCCTTATATGGGTATGCTTTATTCAATGCTCTTCAGACAAGAAACAACCATTCTTTTCATTCTTCCTATGGCAATTTTTAGCCTATATTTTTTACTATTTGACCTCAAGATAGTTTATGAAGGGAAATTATACAGTAAGTACCTAGCCCTAAAGTAATTGCAACATCATCTTTATGGATTTGAGTTCAAAGTCCCACTCTTAATATATTCTTTTCACATGTGGATCATGCTTCAGCAGACAAGTGCAGCTGCCAAGATGCTCCTCTGGTGACTGTGGGGTCTGTGTGGTCCAAGGAGAAACCATGGTAAGGTTTAGAAGATGCTGCTCCCAAGTACATGGGGTGGCTGCTCCAAGACTGAACCTCCCAGAGCCACAGAAACAGCTCATGGCTGAAGGTCTGCAAGGCCCAGAAGGTACTTCAATGTTTCTGTAAGTAACCCCACACTTGGACTGCTGCCTTATCCATGCCAGGAGCATGGCCCCTCCCTGGGACACAGACTGAGCCATTGATATTAACAATTGTCTGCTGTATTTTTCCATGTGCACTGGTAGAAAAGAATCCTTCACCTTGTGAAGGGTGGAAGAGAAATGTGATTAGAACAGAGTGAACTCATTCTGACCCTAAATCATTCAGCACCTGCTGAGTTGACTTGCCTTCATAGAAAAGTCATGTGAAGCACTAGGCTGGAGTCACAGCTGTGCAGATGGAGGTGCGTGGGGTGGTGTGTCACTGCCAAACTCAGAGAGCAGGTTGGAGGGCTCTGGGGCTCAGAAAACAGTGTCCAGCAGCCTTGAAATTCTGGAGGTACAACACTCTTCTCTCAAGTCCTTTAGCTGGCACGCAGGACACCACAGATTGTGATGTCCAGGAACTGCTGTTCTGGGCCAGGTGACACACTGGGATCATTCTGTTGTTCTACAATGGACTTTTAGCAGAAAAAAATAGAGAAGCAAAAGTTGTCTAGTTTAACTTCAGTTTAATATAATTCACACCAGTTCTGCAGTAACATTAGCTGCTGGCCCTGGTGTTAGCAGGGTTTTTACCTGGAGAGCTAAGCTCACTGCGGTCCTTCAGATGTTTTTCAAGTGACTTGCCAAATATCTGATCTCATCCAAAGCATTTGTACAAGGTACACCCTGAAACTGAGCTTGCATCCAGGGCCTCCAGCCAGAGGGTCTTATGGACTTGCAGAGCTTGAAGAGAATCTGATCCTGTCACGCAGGCAGGATGAGCCAGGCTACAGGAGACAAAAGAGTCTGTTTATATTTTAATCTTAGCTTTTCTTGCCAGAGTGATTTCTTTTTTTTTTTCTTTCTACTTATATTGTTCTGACAGAAACTGGATAGCTGCAGCCCATCAACTTTTACAGGTTTTTTTTCCTTCAACCACAGTTATGTATTAAGAAAAGTGTTTTTTCATGGATGCCTCCCCTGTTGTTATGCTGACTACCTTCCCATCTGTTTGCAATCTCAAATCATTGCAGTGGCAGCAAAGTCATGAGAACAGCTGCTTTTGGAAATCCACAAAGTCCCATCATTATTCTGCACTTAGTCTTGGCTAAAGTGCTTACCTGGCTATGCTACAGGTCACTTCCAAGGGCAAAGCTTTTCAGCACCCATGGCAAATTAAAAAAAAATAAAAATAAAAAAAGACTGATTTTCTCTTCTTATCACCTTCCCTGGCTGCTTTCTCTTCAGTTGCTGTTGCTTCTCATTTGTGCACTTTCATAAATGTTTGTTTTGTCTGTGCAATTACAGGAGTGCAACCATGTGATTCAGTCTTTTAAAGAGAGAGGTCCTCTACACCTGCACAAGATCACAGAAGATTTTTAACAGAAGAATACAGAAGACTTTCTATCAGGAAAGATGGCTGTCCTGCTTAGCAGCTGCTGGCTAAAGGTAGAGGTACTCTTGACTTGGCAAGAAAGTCATTATAAAAATTATCTTACTATGCCAAGGTGTAATGATAAGGGCAGTCAACATAGAAATAATAATAATAATAATAATAATAGTAAAAAAAGACTTTTTAGAATATATTTTTTTAGAGATTTGTTGGTAATTTTCTATTGTTTTTGGTTTTTTTCTTTTTTTTTCTTTTTTTTTCTTTTATCTTTCCTTCCTCAATATAATTTTTAACAATTTAAGAATGCTCAATAACTTTGTCCTTCATTAACCTGTTTAGTGTTTCCTCTCATCTTTGGAAACCTTGTCACCTGCTATAGCCTGCAGAACGTGGTCCACAGATTAACTACATGTAATATGATGAAAAAATACTTTTTGTTTCTTCTCAGTCTGCTTCCCTTCTGTGTAATTGGATGTCCATAATTCTTTTACTGAAGAGGTTGTAAACTATCTATCCCAACAAACCTTTCCATGCCAAAAACAGTTTTTACAGACTTCAGCTGCATTTCCCCCTCTTTTCCCATAGTTGTTTGTTATCTGGAGTGAAGGTTTCCAGCCTAGTGTCTCCTGGAAACAGAATCAGTTTCTCATATTGATTGTACCAGAGATGCTCTTCTGAATGTTTTCAAGCCTTATATAAATCCTGCAGGATGGGAACACCAGAACTATAGAAGTCATGTGGAGTGTGGGCAAGCTATGGATTTACCCAGTAGCACAGAAGTGCTCTTCCCTTCCTCCTCTAGTGCTTTTGAGAGTAGGACCAAGGACTTGTTCTAAAAATCTTTGCTCTCTCCCATATGACATGGACCATAACAGGATGATTAACCTTAATATAGTAGCCCATATATGACAAACATGATGAGTTTCTAAGCACCAGGATTGATGCATTTTTTAACACAGCTTCTTCAAAGTACTCTCTTAGGGTGGAATTAAGGCTGTTGAGATAACTAAAACACACAATTCCATTTCTAAAGGGTGTTTATTTTAGGTTTAATTATGCCTCTACATTCTCTTATTTTCAAAACTTTTTTATTTGATGATAATAACAGTTCTGAAATTCTCCCAGAATATCTGCAGTTATTAAAATGCTTTCCCAAGTCAGATTTTTATTCTAATGCAATTTTTCAATGTAGAAACCTCCTTTGTTTTTAATTTTTAAACCCTTGCACACGAGCAGTGTAAAAAGACACTTTAGAAAACAAAACTTCAAGACAAATTTTCTTTTACGTGCCTCAAAAAACAAACCATTGCCCTACATATAATTCAAATTCTCAAAGGTATGGAATATTGCCTTTGTAGTTTTGTGAGTTTAAGCTTAACCTAGGAGATATTGGATTTGCAGATTTGCTGAGGATGAGTCGCTGCTCTGAAAAAGCTGATGCAGATCAGTTTTCCTCTTAAAAACTGTTCCTGTCAATTTTCTCTGACTCCTGCTCAATGTGAAGCTTGTCAAAATAGCAGGCACAAGTACAGACTCCTCTCTATCTTCCCCCTGGAATATCACACTGATATTTCTATCTCCCTCCTATTAGTCTCTTCCTTCTTCCCTCCATAGTACCTTTATCTTCTCAACATCTCTGGAGATTCCCTTCATGGCTTCTTTCTTGAATAGCCTTGTTGAGAATGGGATTTGGTGTGAAATGTGTTTTGATTTTCTAATGGGATTAATGGCCAGGTTTTGACCTTTTTGTCTGGTTTTGAACATTTCTTCCCTAGAAGAAATTTACTTTCTCCTGCAAGATACCTTCACATAAAATGGTGTTTGTTCAAACTGCCAGTCCCTTCTGCTCTCACAAAGAACCAGACCACCTCTGCCCTTAGAAAAGATAACATTTACCAAAAATTCTGCTGGCTTTCCTCTGCAGAGGAAACATTATATGGTTGAATAAACTGTTATTACAATCATTATGTCTCTTTTTATTATACACATTTAGAAAGAGAATAAATTTCCCCAGGAAGTTTAGTTTTAATTTTCTAAAAGATTGCATATCGAAACTAAAATGTCACAGTTGTATCTTATGCCAATAGCTTTTTAAATCTATTTTCATGTGTATATATTTGTATATATCAGAATCATAGAATAGTTTGAGTAGGAAGGGAATTTAAAGAACACCTAGTTCCAAACCCCCTGCCATGAGCAGACACACCTTTCACTAGACCAGGCTGCTGAAGGCCCTATCCAGCCAAGGGAATTAATTTTTGTACTCTGAGACCTTTGTGTGAATTGTTGTGGAAGCCTTGAATTTTTTCATTTAAGATTGCTATTACAGCTTATTGAAGGAATGTGCAATCTTTGGGTATTTGCAGAGATTTCCACTTTATCTGGTAGAGCTTGTATGAGTTTGTGTCATTCTGGGCAACTGGAAGGCAATGTGCAGTTTACGGCTTACAGGACTGATGAGAAGACAAAGGAAAATTCTGTTTTTCATGATGCTTAATAGGCAGTCCAACACAGATTAAACATTCCTTCCCTCTCACATGCTGCTTTGTTCATATTTCAAGTTAAATTCCATTTTACTGAACTATATTACTGAATCCAGCTGAAGTAGTCAAGAATTTTCCTTTGGCTATGTCTTGACCACAAGTCTCTAGAGGCACAGACATTTATGAAAGCAAATAATTTCCTTGGAATGCTGCATTTTGAAATGCGATCCTGACATTTGTGCAACCCCATTGCAAATCATCTGTTTTCCTAATGCACAGGTAATTAGTTTTCACCCTAACTGCTGGGGAATCCACACAGAATTTCATTGCAATTTCTCTCAAGGAGATCTGGGACTTCAGGGAAAGGCACCTTCCCTTGTCCTTGTGGTGGCATTACAATGCAAAAAAAATCTAAAATGGGATTTACATTGCCTAATTTTATCTATCTAAAATAAAATTTTGTAATCTAGGTTAATCTATTCTTGTCCAGACTCACTTTGAAATCAGTGGCTAGCAAGACCAGCTGAAAGCACAAATTCACTGCACCTCAGAGTAATTTGACCTCTCTTTGTAGTCTCTTCTTTGTCATTAACTGTGGAGGGACCTGGACAACTAACCCACACTTTTTGCAAATTCCAGAGGATCAATAAAGATGTCTTTGTAACTGGAAGAAAAAATTTGCATTTGACTTGGAAACAGCCTCAAGTTTGTTCAATACGTGCAGAAAACCCACATTTTTTTTTCTGTCCTTCCATTAAGTTTTGCAATACTAGTAATAGCAGAAAGCTTGTGGGACACTCAAAACATAAGGGTGGTAGAAGGAGAATTTTAAAAAATACCCATTTAACATAATATGCATTATATCACATCTTTGAAGTTTCTGCTCTCCTCCCTTCCTCAGGAGAATTTGATCTAAAACTCTAAATCTGCAAATGCAAAGCAAGCTCACTTAGCTTTACAGACCAGATTACTGAGTCACTCTGGCTAAGTGGCACAGGGCAAAAATATCCCTTCTCTTCCTCTCCTGCAGTTCAGAGGAATCAATAAGGTCAGGAAGATGCATGGACATCAAGCACTTGAAAAAGTGTTCTGCAAGATTGGGTATAAGCAAAGAAAGAAAAATCAAGGTGCAGGTCCCAGTGAGACAGCAAAAACACAAGAACATTAAATCCAGAGAAACAGTGACTGAGTTTTGCTCTGTCCTCAGGGTGTTTGGGGTCACAGGAGAGCCCAGGAGAGCTGCTGCTATCTATGGATGGATAGTTCATAGCTCCTGAGTCACATCTGAGCAGCATGGAGCTGTCTCAGAAATCCAAGACATTTTCTCCAGAGGCACTCACGCTAAAGCAGCTACACTCTGTGTCCTCTGTGATGTGGTTTAATGTCTTTTGCAGGATTATGAAGCTGCTGTTCTGACATACCTGGCTGGTCAGAAGAGGTGGATCAGATGGCTGAGTTTGGGGGATGAAAGAAAGGACTGTTTCTCTGCAGAGATCTGGAAGAAAAGAAGTACTCTGGGAACAAAGTGGAAGAACAGCATTTTTCCTTGATGGATTCGATCCCCTTTTTCTCTTCTTTTCCAACTGAGACTTCTGCTGGACAAAACTAGTGTAAAACTCAGGAAAGAAAATTTGGATCCCCGTGTGAGCTATCTCCCAGCTATAAGTCCTTGAGAGATTTTGACTGTGATGATGCTTCAGAAGTAGCCAGGGATGCCATAAAACAGGACATGGCTCATATTTATGAGTCCAGACACACACCACTTCCAAATGCTTTGTGTGCATGTGTGTGAACAAGCTTGACTTAAACTACCCAAAACCAGGTCTTTCTGGTCACATAAAAGTGTATAACCTGTCAGAGTAAATGGGCCCTAGACAGAAAATGACATTTTTTCCACAGGTATGGATACAATGTGGTGCTCTGCTCAGTCTGCTACAAATATCACCACTGAATCCCCATATTTTCTTTTTAATAATCTTCATTGCTCAGTTTGTTAAATCTCAAAGATGTCTGCTCCTGCTAGTTAAGACCATGAAAGACACTGTATCAGATAAAAAAAAAAAAAAAAAAAGGAAGATCCGTTTTCTCCACCGTCCTACTTCCAGCAGCTGTTAAAAGTAGATAACCATAAAGAATATAAGGAAAGGTCATAGGAGCACTCCAAAAATAGAGTGACTCTTTCCCACAGTACTCTCCCAAACTCCGTTCATCCCAGAGAGAATTAATAAATCAGGGTTTTGGTAACGGCTCTAAAAAGATGAAACATAGTTAATTGGACTACATTTTAACAAAAGTATGTTAAAATTTTCTAAGCAGAGTCCTAATTTTCAGGCCCTAAATGTAATTAATTTCAAATGTTACATTAACTTTGTTGTTTTGGTTTGTTGGTTTGGGTTTGTTTTGTTTCAGTTTTGTTTGTTTTGGTTTTTTTGTTGTATTTCACATTTTCATTTCAGTATCTCAGTTGGTTGTTATTGATTCAGAAACTGACAGTCCATTAGAGTCTGAGTAATAATGAAGGACAGTACAAACATCCTTTTAGTAGTTGAAACTATAATATCATTTAATATGTTTACAAGAACTTAAGAATAATATAGAGCTACTTAAAAATTAAAATAAAGCTGAAATTCAATCAAATACATAAGCTGAAGGGGTTTTAAAATTAATTTTAGAGAAATTGTTTCCACAAATGAAAAAAAAAGTCACACTGTTAGTGTTTGTCACAAAGAGGCAAAGCCTTTCTCTTCACATTAAAATTAAACACCCACATTTAACAAACAATTCAAACTGAAAAGCTGCTTTGATCCTTCCAGAAAACAACTTGAATATAAATTTCCTAAACTTACTTTGACCTGGATGGGCCTGAAATGAAAGCTTTTTCTTTCTTGTGTTAAGAAAATAGACAAAATCCTGAGTACTAGCAACAGTGAGAACACAGTAACAATTGACCATATCTGATATCTGAATACATAATTTCATTCTGAATCATGTACAATTAAAGTACAGAATAATTATAATCAGCTTATGAGAGAATCATATACTTGAGAATTGCATAATATGTTGGTAAAATACTTTCCCTGATTGGAAAAAAAACATTTTTCTTCCTAAGCAGATTTTTTGCGATTATTTTGCAAGCAGATTCCAATGCAAACAAGTATTTTGTCTAGTCGAAGTTGTTGTTGTCTTCAGATGCCTTATACAAGAAAACAGATCACAAAAAATCATATTTTCTTTTCTTGGTACTTCTGGTTGGCATTTAACACATCATTGAACCTGATGGTTCACTCTGAAGTGCTTTGCTGCTCTTATGGATGTTATTGCTTATGAATGCTTAGTATTTTTGGAAAAGAAAATTCCTGTCTCTCCCCAGAGTGTGACTCTGCGAGCTTGTCTATAGAATTCTTGTTATAGCAACCACTACAGGTAATTGGTACCACACTGTCTTTGGCCTGTGAGTGATGAACAATTTATGATTTATGGTTCATATTCTGTCTTGTTAAAGGCTTAGGACTTATGAACTTTCTTGTTTTTTATCCAGCTGTAGAATTCCAGTGCTTCAAATCACAACATCCATAGGTTTGGGGCAGGGGGAGGGAGATGATAACAAAATACTGCAATAATAATATTGATGGAGAAAAAATGAGGTCAAGAACAGAGACACAGAGATAAAATGGGTTTGGGATATTGTGTACATAGAATATTAGTGTTCAGATGAGGATGATGAGGTTGAAGAAGATGTACATAGTAGAGTGTGGTTCTATGGGGAGAACAAAAAGAGAACCACATAGGCTAATACTTCAATAGTGCTCTTACAACACAGCAAATTAATGCATGGCAAGTGATATACTCATTTCAGAGGGCAGGTTCGCTTGTTTGCTACATTATGGCTTTGTAATTTCGTCCACATTTAGATACTCCTCAGCCACTGGAAACAGATCATTCTACCCTGCAATTACAAATATTGATTTACAATGACACGTGTCCTTTACAAAGTGTTTCAGTAACATCTGCAAAAGCAGATGATGCAGAAGCATTAATCTCTCTGTCTCTATGATTAGAAAAAAAAAAAAAAGTGGTTTTGCCCTGTAAAGGTTTGAACGAACCTAAATTTGATGAGTATTTCCAAGAAAGGATTATATTTCTAAATTTCTTATGCTCTGGCTGAAGGCATGCAGATAAAGGTTATGGAACATGACAAACACAACAGCATTTGATTTTGGTATGTAAGCAAATATAAATAATAGGATGCAAACTTCATATCCCGATTTTTGGTTCAAAATGTACCCCAAAGTATAATTAAAGTAAAACTAGCAGGAGCTACAAATGAGACTGGTTTTAAAACAGTAAATAAACTGGATGAAATTTATTAGCAAATTTATCAGTACTCATGGCCTGAATTCAAGCCTGCAGACTAAACTGAAGTCAGCTGTATTTTGCATTCCTTATTCTTCCATTGTGAATGTCTCATATATTTCCCCTCTATTTTTCCTATAAAAACCCTCCATGAAATGGCTTCAAAACAGCATCCAAAAATAAAATATCTGATTTCCATAATGTTGAAAGAATTATTAAACAGCAATCTAAAACTGGAAAACTGGGTAAAGAAAATAATGTGAGACCTCATCCCCTCTAACTCATTATCCAATGTCTCCTCTTTTTTGACATAGGCAAAATGTCCCCCACTCCTTTTCTACATTTCTTACCTCTTTTAAAAGCAACTGACAGGCTCTGTTTAACACATTTTCAAAAGCCACAAAAGCTTTTTATTGATACAAGAATAAATAATAAAAAGTCCAAAAAAGAGTGTAAAAGTAAAATCTGCTATGCAAAATAACCATATAATAAGCTGGAATTCTTCCTACACCATTGCTTTATTTCACTTTGGAACTTGGGCATCAAGAAATAATACAAACTATTTAGACCCCACTGACCCTGACCTTTTCAAAAAGGAAGGATGTTAATCATATTCTGGTGGAAGCTCCTCCATTTGGGATGCTCCAAGTCCATGAGATAATACCCAAGGCCAGATCATATACAGGACTAAGTGAGGAACGTCTACAACTTCTGGTTGTAGAGCTCAGCAGGAACACTAAGAATGCATCATAAGGTCTTGGATGCCAGCACAAAGGACTTGATTCAGCTTATCACTTGCAGGCTGCTGAATCTGTCCTTATCTGCATGGACTAAATCTCCACAACCTGTTTTTGTAATGGAGGCTTGGACACACAGGCAAACATTAAATTCAGATTTATTGATTTGAAATTGACTCTTTAGGTTTGGCCATACAAATGTCATTTTGAGTTATTAATTTTATACCTTAGCTGAAGTCTTTTAGGTGGGCTTCAAGCTGGCTTAATATCACCCATAAAACATCCTTATAAGGTGTAATGAAAATTAATATATTTAATATTGTGAGCTTTAATGGTAATGAAGCCTTTACAGTTAAATATTTATTTATTTATTTATTTATTGACTGCAATTTTAGAAAACACAGAGCAGCACTTTTGTGCATAGCGAAGTCCTTGGAAAGCACAGGACTGGGCAGCTCTACTGTTTAGAGTCAAAATCTTTCTGACCCCATGTCTGAATAGTTCTGCGCCTTTATGGTCTAGAGCTGCAATTTTTACAAGTTTATATGCCTCATTCTCTTTTTATGCTCTTCAACTTGTTATGCACTGGCTGAGTTTGCAGGGATGTGTGATGGAAATCATGGCTTCTCTTCCGTGCTTTTTCCTGATCCCAGCATGAAACATGGCCTGCAAAAACCTGTAGTACCATTGTAGCTAAAGCACTTGCAATCAAACCAATATGGTGATATAACATAAATTTTGAAATCAAGCATAAACATGTATCTAGCAGGAATAACTGCAGAGGGGTGAAAGATGCTGTGTCTTCAAGTATTATATTTACATATAGGAAACTAAGAAGAAACCCTTTACTGTGAGGGTGGGGAGGCACTGAAACCAATTGCCTGCAGAAATTGTGTCTGCCCAATCCCAATGTTCAGTGCCAGGCTGGATAAGGCTTTGAGCAACCTGGTCTAGTGGAAGGTGTCCCTGCCCATGGCAGGGGGCTTGGAGCTGTGTGATTTTTCAGGTCTTCCAACCCAAACTGTTGCATGATTCTATGGTGGGCACTAAGGTTGGTACATCCCAAAGTGATAGCACAAGATCAGCCGCTGGCAGTGGTTCTACCAGAAGGGGCCACCCAGCTGGGCTGAAAAGTTGCTTGAAATTGCCCTTGTTTGAGACTGTCTCCTTGCTTCTGCTGTGGCTTCTGTGATCAAATCTGCCAAGACTCCACTGCATTTGTAACCTCAGTAAATGGGACAGATGGATGCCAAAGTAATTGCTGTCTCTGTGGCAGCTTATCTAATTAAACATTTAGACAGAGAAAGGTATAATTGCAGAATAATCTGTCTGCTTTTATTGTGTGCTTTCCCTTAAGACACTCCAGTCTTTCTGACAGAGAAAATAAACTTTGACAGATGTTTACTTTCAAAGTAAAAAAGATAGGGGAGTTCTATTAACATAGACTATATTCAGTAGCGAAGCTATTCCTTCACTGCACTCGATGCCAGCATTCTTTGTAGAACAAAGATTTTGGTACTGAGTAAAATTTGATTTACATGCCTGAGGAAATAATAAAAGAAACCTATTATGGAATGAAATGGGCTGTAATCACATTGAGAGGATAGAGATTGTTCCTTGGGTGAAGAAGGGGCAAGGCTACTGCCTGGTAAATGGCCTACTGAAGAAGGAAAAACAGCATTATCCAAAATACAACACACACCAGAGTCTGAGGAATGAATGACATGTGTAATCACTGCACAACACCTCCACCACTTGCAGCCAGAGATGATGTGCATTGTGTGCTCAACACGGGGCCACAGGCAGGGAGGCACAGCTGGACAGGGAACACCAGGACAGAGCAGCAAAGCCTTCCTGCCCTTCTCACTGAATCATGCCTTAGCTGATGTTAACTGAGATGGTGCAGAGGGCCAGAATCCAAGTCAAGGATGGGGCCATTGTCCCCACAGCACGCAGGGTTTGTGGAGCAGGGCTCGGCTGCTGCTCCCCTGGCCAGGAGCCAGCCTCAGCTGCTGCTGGGCTCAGCACAAGCCAGGCAGGGAATGATTTCAATTACTGGAGGGACAGCTGCTGCTCCAGAAGACATGGATGAAGCCAATCCCTTCTCCAAGAGCTACTTGAACTGAGTGAAGAGCTGGCCTGCAGGCCCATGGCACAGCTGCTCAGTGTTATTCAAGCACAGGACTCTGGTTAGGTCAGAGCAGCTTCTCACTTGTGCACAGACCTGAGCCGAGACTGCTCTCCACCACATCCTCCTTCTGTCTCCACTGCCAGTAAGAACATTGTACTGAAAATTCAGGGTGCTTCCTGCAATTTCAAGGGTGTGCAGCACACACTGTTCCCCCTAATGACATTTCTGCTTGGGTTTAGAGACAGAAATGCTGAGCTCCTACAGGCTTCCTAGCTCTCTTTCTTGTTGCTACTCATGACAGGCCTGATGTCTGCCCTTCTATCAGGTCATTCTGCTGTGACTTTACAAGGAATGTACTTGTATGACTGTGCAATATGTAAATTCCGTTCTAATTATATAGAAATTATAATTCTGATTATACACTGTTATGTATCACATTTTGAGGCAAATAATGAATGTTACAGAGGGCTATCAAAAAAGCCAGCAATGAAAAGTAATTCAGTGGTAAACACCAGAGAAGAAAAAGCAATTCAGAAGCAGATGCTTTGTGATTTGAAGATCTGAATTGTCCTTGTTCCCAAAGTGCTGCAGAAGCAATTGCAGTTGACAGCCACATTTCTTGTGATAGGCATAATGTCATTCATGGCTTTATACTTGAACGACTTGGATACTACACAGTCTGTCAAGTCTAAATCTATTTAAGTCATGACAATTTATGTTATACTACAGTACATTACTTGTTTTGATCATAAGACTAAAACCATTCTTGCATGAAATTAACTAAACTTTAAAATAAAAACCAAGCTCTTTTCAAGGCAGCTGAAATTTTCCTGGGTCTTAGATGGACCAACAAGCTACAAATGCAGAGGAGCAATGCAGGAAACTAAACTTTGCTCCATCCATATTCTGAAGCCCTCAGATGGGTGTGCTCAAGGCTCAGAGACTTTAGCCAAATATCTCGTATCAGAAAACACATTCCTGTTGCCTGTTATATGCAGTGTTTGAGTTATTGCCTTTTGTCAGAATACAATCATGGCATTGTTTTGCTTTCTATTTTTAAAGGTTGAAAACAACTGAGAGATACACAGGGCAAAAACCTGGAATAGGT
This sequence comes from Cinclus cinclus, assembly GCF_963662255.1. Taxonomy (NCBI): domain Eukaryota; kingdom Metazoa; phylum Chordata; class Aves; order Passeriformes; family Cinclidae; genus Cinclus; species Cinclus cinclus. Next base: position 144,647,913 of record NC_085046.1, on the reverse strand, counting down.
CTTGAACTTCCCAGATGTAGGAGAGAGAGAGATAGTGGGAAGGAAATGGAGGAAAGGGGAAATCCTTACAAATCTCGGTTCTGTGGACAGATGTGGTAGAAATTTTTTCTTCCTTGGGTTGATTTATTCCTGCATGAAAACTCCTAAATATTTTCTTTACTTTCTTTTGCAAGGTAATATTTGATGTACAGCCCTTTATTGAAGCCTCTTCTTACCCAGCTGTTTCCAAACACATTTTAAGAAATTTTTAATGAGAATATAAAGAAAAACTTCAGTTTTCTGTTTGAAGTCCTCCTGTTGCATTTTTTTTAAGTTTTCTGACCAGTTATTTGTCCTTAATATTTTTTAATAAAAATATTATCTCTTCAGTAATTTGTGTTTGCGAATTTATATTTGGTTTGCTGCTTCTTTTGTATTATTTTTTTTTTCTAGAGTGAATACAGTGAAAACAGCAGAAAAAAAACCAAACATGTAGGTTCTAGAGCCTGCATGTGGGAAATGAGCTTCTCACTTTCCATAGGCTTAAATTAAAACACATTATATGACCAAATTACTCTAATCTCCTGATATATACTTAAACACTATTTCTCACTTCATATTTTTCAAAGAATCATAATCCTCAATCAATTTCTTTCCTGATAACAAATATATTAATTAATGCAAGAACAATTTTTCCTGTATTTGAGGGAAGTTCCTAGATTTGTGTCTTTTCACTCTTACTCTCGTTTATCCCTTTCTCTTATACATTATTACAAGAAGAAATAATTCCTTTTTGAATCTGGTTATATGCTTAGTTTACAAAAAAAAAAGTTAAAAGAAAAAGATTGGAAATAGAAGGCTTTAATCAGGGTTTGCAATAAGAGGATAAATTTGGAAAAATATACCCATGAAATTTCATTGTTCAAACATAAGCCCAGATACCTTGGCATGCCAGGGAGATCAGCAGCAAATCCTATTAGCAAGACAGTGGAAGGAGAGAGGCTGTGCTGTGCAACTGCTTTTAACAGCTGCAATAAAATGGATGTGTGAGAAAAATGGCGAGAAAAAGTGATGAAATGGACAGAAAGTGATGAAATACACAGGCAGTGCTGTATTGAGGTTTTTCTGAGTACCTTAAAAACAGTTAATTTAGATGGACATGACCAAAAAGATCAGTGTGAGGTCTCAAAAAAATGAAGAAAAAAAAGGGGGAAAAAAATTAGAAAATACTGTTCTCAAGTGCATATAAATATATTAAAAAAAATATTAAAAGGAACTAACTAAACAGAGAACAAAACTTGGCAATGCAACCCTTTGTAAAGGAATTTAGATGATTAAGAGAGCAGTGAGTTCAACATGAACTTGTAACATGACAATGTTGTTAAGTACAAAAATCAAAAGCCTGTATTCTTTTCTTCCATGCAGGAATCTTATCACTTAAGGATACTGTCATCTGTCTAACTATCTATGTATTTTCTGATGAAACAAGAAAAGAACCCTTTTCTGTGCAAGCATGCACCTTCTGCCTTTCTATTTATTAGAAAATGTACAGAAAATTACAGAGAGTTGAGAATAGAGCGCTGACAGTAATTAGGGATAGGGAAGAGTGGCTTGTGAGGATGCTCACACACTCCTAAGGGTGGTCTTACACAACCCTGGTTTTCTTTGATGGCAAAGCTGCTTAAGACATTCACTCCATGCTCACAGTCTCCAGATGCTCATTTTCTTCCCTCGTGCAGAAGGTCCCTGCTCCCTCAGGTCTCCCTGTGACTTTGGCTCGGACACAGTGGGAGCCAGATCATTAAAACCATGAGTTTAGAAAAACAATTACAGCCTCTTTTCTTTTAATAGCCAAGACATCTTTTTTTACCAACTCTATTTCCTCCTCCGAGAGTCCAGGATTGGGCCAACAAATGATGGCAGCAATACATCCAAAGGAAGAAATTTATGGGGCCAGATTTCATGATGGTCAAGAGCAGAAGGAAATTAGACTTTTCTGAGGAAGATTTTGCTGCTCAGGGAAATCCAGATGGCTTTTTTAGGTGTAGTGACCTCTGAACTGATGGACTTGCACATGACAGCAGAACCCAGAAGAGACAAATTGGTTGGCCCAAAATCAAAAAGCGAGGAATGTGCTTGTCTACAGATATGTGTGTAGTATTTAAAACCAAAGTTGTTTCAGCATAATATAGACAGAAGATTTTCATTAAAATTAGGGGGGAAATGGAGGGTTGAATATTATGCGGTACACTCTGAAGGGTTTCTTTTGCATTTTCTTGGATGAAAAAATCATATGAAATATTTACAAGAAAAATCTCAAGAACAATCCTCTATTGAGAAGGAACTGATGTGTGAAGGCTCTTCTTTCTCAAGCTTGCCAGTGAAGTAGCATTTACAAATGAAATTTTTTATTATATTAAATAATTTCTATTAGATTACAGATATTTTGTTTTAGATATAACAGCTGCTTTAAAAGTACACCAGTGATTTCAATGGCATTCTACTGAAAGCAAAGGAAAGATGAACTGTAAAATTATACTCTTTTCTGAAGTTATAAGAGATGAAGCTAAGGTTCTTTACAAAAGCATGAATATGTTCTCTTGCTCTTTAGAGTTTCCTTTTTTCATTTGTTTATTTTTCAAAATTTGAGCCAAACAAAATATTTCCTGAAACTGAAAGATGAAAAACCCAAACAATCTATGGATGATTTAAAAAAAAGAAAAAAAAAAAAAGAAAAAGGGATGGAAAACCTTAAATAATATTTGGATGCTTAATAAGCAGAGTATCTTCTATTTGGAGTGTGGTTTAAAAATTTCTGGGAAGACTTAGTAGAGAATTAAGGTACAATCAATATCCATCACATAAATAGGATTCCAAGTGCACAGAAAAACCTTGTTTAGAGTTTACTCTTAAGCTGTCTCCTACTAAATTTGTCTCAGAGCATTAGTTGCTCGAAAAATGTGGGAATTATAGGTTTTAGGGGCCACCAGGAGCAGTCTGGCTGTTGCCAATGTTGCTCAGTATGAGCAACACTGAAGCAGGTACGTGATGAAAGCCCCCATAGCACGGAAGAGGACGAGGAGGCAGTACGTGTAATGAAGGGATAGAGTGAATTCTCCATTCTGCACAGACAACACCCAAGCATCACATTGGCACAGACTGCTCTGCACTGCTTTACAAGCAGGCTGTGTTTTACGAGGCTGTTTACAGCAGCGCCATACAGCTGTGCTATTTATAGGTTGCTTCCCCCACAGAAAACCCCACATGTGAGAAGATGATGGACAATTTCATATGCATAGCTGAGTTAACATAATCAGCCTTTCTTCGGTGTGAAAATAGAGAGGAGGATGGGGAAGGGAGGAACTCAGTGTGCCAGGTTGTTTTCACAGTCATTAACAAACAGTTTCTCTTCACCTCCTTATGTCCCATACAAAACGCTATAAAAGTTTGGGAGAGCCAGGACACTGGAAATGGGTATTTGGGCCATATATTAGTGGTTGTAGTGCATACAAAGCCAGGTTGTTTCCTCTTAATGTGCAACCCAGAATCATTTAACTGCCCACCTGGTGTTAACTTCATTCTAAAATCCTGAGTCACCGACTTTCTAAGCCTAAAGATTAAGAGGCAGCGTTCTGACCTTTCTGTGTTTCACCACACCAATGTGTAAAATTGCCCATTTGGCAAAAATGTCATGAAGATGGCAAAGGGTCTGGAGGGGAAACCATAGGACATTGAGTTCACTTGGTCTGTTCAGCCTGGAAAAGATGAGACTGAGGGCGAAACTTCATTGCAATCAAAACTTCCTCATGAAGGCAAGAAGAAGGGCAGACATTGATCTCTGTGGTGAACTGACAGGAGCCAAGGAAAAGGCTTGAAGCTCTCCCAGGGGAGGTTTAGGTTGGATATCAGGAAAATGTTCTTCACCCAGAGGGCTTTTGGGCACTGGAACAGGCTCCCCAGGGAAGTGGTCACAGCACCACACCTGACAGAGCTCAAGAAGTATTTGTACAATGCTCTCAGGCACATGGTAAGAACCTTGGGGTGCTCCTGTGCCATGCCAGGAATGGGACCTGGACTGACCTTTGTGGGTCCTCTCAAATACAGAATATTGTATTATTTAACGTGGGTGTTTCTACAGCTCTCACACCCTCTGACTTCCCTTTCCCATCTCCAGACTCTCACATCTTGGCTTGGGTGGCAGCTAAATTTGAAAACTCTGCTGTTTTGGTCCCAGCCTGGAAAATGAGGCTGGACTAAGAAGCAAGATTTGGGTGAGAACTGGTGGCTACAATACCTGTGAAACATTAATTCTCTGTAAAAGGCAAAGAGTGTTACACTACTGAAAAGACAAATGTGTGTTCACTGGTGGGTAAAGCATTTTCCAGCTTCTCCATTAAGAGTAACAGGAAGCATTAAGGACATTACACTCTGTGAGTTTACCAGAAGACCAGCAAGTCAGAGTTTCTTTGAAGAGTTAAAAAAAACCCAAAAAAACAAACCACATATATTGATGTTTGCTCACTATAATGCTGCAAGTCATCTTGTTTATGCAGCCATACTGAGTTTATGCATGTTTAGCTTCTGTTATGACTGCAACAGAAATTTTAGTGTTGTTGCCTTTGGAGGCAGATAAAAGATGGAAAGACAGGAACATTGTTCCATTGTCATCAGCACCCTACAATAATCTGGTCTGGTTTAGTTTCTCCTGAAAAATAAATATAATTAAGGCATAGAAAGGACTAAAATACAACAAATGCAATACTGTCTTTAAATATATCACACTTAAGACCGGAATTTTCTGCACTCTCTTTAAGACATCTAAAAATTTGGGGTCTAGTTTTTAAGTTACCCATCTTCTCTCTGTCATTGTGGAAAAAGGGGAGGCTTCCACAATATGTTCCACCATTATCCTTCAGCTTTTTCTAAACAGGACAAACTGTAGAGGAGATAGTCTCTCTAATGCCTATCAAGCAAATGCTACTGACTAGTTAAGTTGACTGAGATTTGGAAGATATGGACTTCTATGATCTACTAAAAAAAAAAAGCATTTTCCTTTGGAGGATTTCATCAACACTTCAAGCATTTTCTTTATTCAAATAGAAAAATATTCTTGTCATAAATTATTAATTTCCTACTGAAAATAGAATACTTTTGAGAAAAACAGCCACTTTCTGCAGACATTTTCATTCAGCCTGAAATCAAAACATCCAAGGATGTAACACACAATGTGGGCAGAGAATTATTTGAAAGGATTAGAATCTAATCCTTTCACTAATCTGAGATATGTCTATAACCTGAAATTTAAAACTGATAAAACATCAAGTTTTTGCATGAATGGGGAGCTTGTTTAACTTCAGTTTCTGCAAATTTAGTTGAGTGTATATCCTTTACTGATTGAAAAGTTGTCTGGTAAATTTAACACTTTTTGACTGAATGACAGGTTTGTCTGCTGTCCAGGACCATGTGGAATTACCCTGGTAAAGAAATATGTCTGAATTAGGAGATCTGATGGAAACTTCTTGTGCTACCCACAGATGGAAACAGACTATTGGTCGAAACAGACCATTGATCTGATTTAAAATTAGACTGTCAGAGGAATCTTGTGGAGAGGCTTACAGCTGGCCTGTGAGCCAGAGAGGGTTAATGAATAAGGGTTATTTCTGAAAGAAATCTTATCAAAGCCATTGGCCTGGAGACCAAGAAGAGAAGGAGAAGGAGATAAGCAGGAAGAAAATCTGCAGTGGGGAAAATTATTTTTAGAAAAGTCTTGTGGAAAACAGAGGTGGAAGTGGTTTTACACCAATCAATATGTTGATTTATTGTAACCAGTGAATAAAGTGTAAACTTTGTGGAGGGTATAAAAGACAGCCAGTTTTTGTAATAAAGGGGATATTAGCTTTCTGAAATGTAGTGTGCTGCACCTGCCTCAACAGCGACAGAATCTAAACCTGTCCCTACAGAAGACACAATAGAAGAGAAATATTTGCCATTTTGGGCAACTGAGGAAGCACAGCTGGAGCGTGGGAAAAGAGGAGAACCATGAGAGGTAATCCCAACAATGGTCATGGAGTACATTAAATTGCTATTTTCTGAGCCTCTATGGAAAGATTCCCTAGGGAAATGTGGACATAAAAGCCCAGTGACAAAAAACTAACACCAGTGAATAATAAACTGTATCCAGCTTTCCAGGATGTGGGATGTCTGACATCATCTCCACTTGGTTTGCTTTACTGAAGGGCCTGTTTCCACATAAGTGGTTCTACAGCTTCCTAAGAAAAGCAGCTCATATCCATGCATGAGTTCTCTTCTCCCTTTTCTTTCTGTGTACTTTGAAGGAAAACATCTACAGTCCTGGACAGCAGTGAGAGGGGCACTTTGTGCCATGGACAGGCTGACACTGAAACCTCACCGCATGCCACCTGCTGTCTGTCCCCTCACCTAGACCAATGAAGACACAAATCTACCATCTCCTATGGAAGGTGTTGGTTCTGACTTGTTATCCCAAAATGCAGCTGCCCAGCAGCTTTCAGACAAAATGCATTCACAGCAGAGAAATACCTTTTGAGAACTGGATGGATCTAAACAAATCTTCTTAAATTCTTTCCTCTAGTCCAGTGCAAGACTTGTTATCATATTAGAAATTAATCAAAAAATAGAAATTACTCTTATGCTTGCAGTGTTGTTCTAGGAAATTCCTAGAAGGCAGAAGAAATTCCTATTCTTGTGCTGAATCCAGCAGACCAGACCTCAGTGTGGTCTCCCCTGGTGTCAAATATCTTGTCTTCTGGCAGCTTCTGAAGGCATTCCCTTCCTTCAGAGAACTTTAAAGGTTGCAAGTCTGGATTATTAAACATTTTTTTTTCTCACTGTTGATGCAATATCCCATGGACAGGCAGGTACAACTGTGTGTAAACTTCAGACCATGCAAGCTGGTGAGTAAATTCTTCCTCCCCCATGGACTGCTCTCTTGCTCATTTATGGCTGGTGTGGACTGTACCAGGTGATTCACACAAAAATTTATCCTTAACCTTCACTCAAATTTCCTCACAGAAAATATCTTTCCTTTCTTACTCAGCTATTTCCCCTCAAAAATTCTAACTGGCCTTTATTAAAAAAAATAAAAATAGAAAAAAAATATGGGGAAAGATGGCATGGCATCATGTTTAACAGGGCCATGAATCACCCTTCTCAGATAAATGGTTATCCAAAGCCATTAAAAGTACTCCCACACATGACACAAAGCACTGTTTAAGAGGACTCAGGCTGGGCTGGAATCTGCTCTCTATTTCACCAATCTCATAATGAGCTTTAGCAAGAGCTGCTCTTGATTTATGTTCAGGGTCAGAATGGGAACTTGTCTCTCTTTCCACAGTGTTCACATCATGTCACAAACAACTTCAATACCCAAAATTGCAGCAGCAATAGATCCAAGAACAATTACTACAGTACAATTCTAAAGTGCAAGCCTACCCCTGTTACTCAGTCAGTTATTTTTAATAGTGCGCTCTTGAAATAGTGAAAAACAGTCATTTTTTTCCTCATAAAAAACAGTTTGTGAGAAACCCAACTGGTGCTTAAAATAGTTGTTTGGGTTTTTTGGTTTTTTTAATTCAGAAATCACTCGTAAAACCTCAGGCAACTGACATAGACCTGCAGGCAAATGAACTCCAAATTGACAAAGAGTAAAATCTCCTGGGGGCTTTATTATTCACAGCAAAAAATGATTTAAGACAACAAACTTGAAATGCAACAGTTTACCAGGTGTTTGATTTCTAACTGGAAATTTGGCAAGCCTTTTTCTTTGAAGCAGAAATCATTTAAAGAAGAGTTTCAATATGTATATGCAACAATGGTGGAAATCACATGCACAATTGGCATGAGCAGTAAATATACTTCACCAGATTCTTCATTCATCCTGTTGAAGAACCCTGTGGGACTGAGGATTTGGGGTCTTTCTACATCCAGCATCATTATTTTAGCCATAAACTAAACAGCTTTCTAACAAGCACTGACACACATAATGCTGCTTTTTATTGCTTCTGAAACAGCTTAGATATAGAAAGTCTTGATAGGAAGTGACCAAATGACAGACTAACAGCAAAGTGGCTTTCCTTTGGCTTTGTGCTGGGACTGGGGGACAATTTTCCTTAAAAAGTGTTGTGAGTTTATGAGCTATAATGCCACTGCCACACTCACAGAAGTGATAGTCTTAAGTGATAGCAAAAGCAAGGGCATTATCAAGGGTCAAAATGGGACTTTAGAGATGCTAGGAATAAAGCAACCACCGTGTGACATGAGGAATACTGTTTCACAGTAGTAAAGGCAGCTGTGCATCCTTAAGGCATACCAATATATACAAGTCTATTTTGAACACTTTGCTCCATAAAGAAAATATAAATCAAGGAAACAGACCTTTTCTTAGTGGATAGAGAGTGCTATATACATAGAGGTGAATTCAGGACCAGAGATAGATAGTACTTATTTGAAACATTTCTTTCCTTGATATCTTTGCCATTGACTTGCACAAAAGTAAGATAAATACAAAAAATAGGTAAAACCATTTCAATGAAAGCAAAACTGGATGTTCAGTTGTGAACTGTGCAGATATATGGAGTATATATTTTGGTCTAAAGACCAAACCTTGAACATGAAATCAGTGGGCCTGATGCAATAAAGGCTTAGGGTAGCCCAGAAGATTTCAGGAATCCATCAGGCAGAGACCATTAGCTTTTTCTTCTTAAGCAGACAGTTTTATTGCTCTTTTGTAGCTAAATTAACAAGTTACAGTGTTACCTCTTTTTCAATATACTGAGTGCCCATAGGGAGGGATTATAACCAGATTTGGTTAATTGAGGTTTAGTTTATCTACATTTCTGGATACAAATAGTCTTATGATGAAGATACCCTGAAGCACAGTACACAGTGTTGATTTCCTATTCATCACTTGAATAAAAATGAGAGACAGAACTGAGTATATTTTTACACTCTTGCCCTCAAGTTTGGGCAAGGGTGCCATGCTGTGAGATGTTCTTTGCACAAGAGCCCTGCCTCTACCTTCAGCCTGATAGGTAAAGATGTACTCATTTAAAAAAAAAAAAAAAAAAAAAACAAACTCCTAAATTAGAATTATGATGAAAATTCTGGGATAATCTTTTGTTCTTTTCAAAGTAATTTTCAGAAACTAGGATGATCTGGAATTCTCTGAAAAGGTGATGATGCCCTGATCAGAAATCAGAAGATGCTTGATATGTAAAAATGTCCATATCTTCACAGTGTTCTATATGGTGAACAGAATTGAAAATAACAGTTGGAGTTGGTAGAAGGGTGGAAAACTTAATGCACTGGTTTGGAAGCTAACAGGAGTTTAAGATCTTAACGTGATGCAATTTCCTATTTTCTGAGCTCAGCTCTGGGTTTTTCAGCTTCTGCACTATTCATTGATTTATTCTGGGTTGTACAACTGAGATTGTGAATTAATCAAGTTTATTGGTTAGCCACACATGAGTTTCTCAACCACCCTCATGATAGAAAGCAGTTGCCCAGTTTTAGGTACCCAAGGGCTTAGGAAATTCCGGGGAGATGTGCTAATTTGTAAATGCTGTCTTTGTTATCATCAACACCCATCATCATTATTGTTTTACTGTCTTCTATCAAAATTTTCTTCACTACATTGAGGAATGACTCTGCAGTCCTTCATGTGGTTTCTCAGAAATGTGAGTTGTGGATGGAGGCAGCTGTATCAGCCAAGGGAATGCTCTCCTCCACATGTTAGGAGAGATTCAACCCTCTCAAGAAGCGGCCAAAGTCATGACAAGCCTGCAACTCCCTTCAGGAAAAGGGCTTGATGTGTGCACAACCTTGTGGTTCTTCATTCTCTCTTCACCTGTGAATTCCAGGGGCTACAAATCTGTCTGAATGATACCTGAAAGTCACTTAGTCCCCATGGCTTATCTGGTAAAATCAAACTACACTTGATCATAATTTTTTTTAGTGTCTTTGTTTTTTTCCCTCTTCTTAGCAGTTTTATTTTGGTTCTGTAGCCCTTGGCTTTTCATGTTTTTATGCTGACCTCTGAAATTAGGAGAATTAGAAAGCTTTGGACATTGGGCTTTGAAAAATAACACAACATAATACTAATCACAGCAATAAGTGAAATGGTGGCTCTCCTATGCAGTGATGAGAATGGTGTCTGTGTGTGCCACATCACCAGTGAGGCCAATGTCTCAGAAAATATTACAGGTGATTCACCATTCTCCCAAAAAAACACATCTTGTCAGAAAGCAGTATTATTCCAAAGACAGTTTTTCCATTACTCTCAGTTGGGCTTTTCATAAAACCTATGAGGGAAGGCTTTGAGTTTTCAGAAGTTCTGAGTCCCCAGTTACAGATTTCCTGTGGGTGTATATAAAAACTCCCACTCCAATCACAACTCCCAAGGGACATAGCTGAACACAAGAGCAAGGAGACATGAGAACACTCAGTAAACAACCAACACAGTCATCCCAGCCAAACCCAACATGTCCTGTACTCTTCCCAGCACCAGGCACATTCCTCCTGGGCCTCAGAGGATAGCTGTAGAAGTAAATATTCTAGGAAAAAGACAGTCTCACTAATAATGAGTCAAATGTGTGTGTGGGTTTAAATCAGTGGACTAATACAGAGGAAATTCAGGCCTGGTACCAAGTGAGATGGCTACATCCCTTAAAAATCTTCAGCAGTCAAAAATTCAGCTACACCTTCTGAATTCTTGTTATACCAAAGTGTAGTGTCTCCTCATTGATGCAACCGTCCCCTTTGCACAATAGGCCTGAAAATGTTTTAGAGGTTCTGCAAGAATGCATAGGGCTTTTTTGCCAGCTGCAAACTGAGTCTTCACCAAAATCACCAAGCCATTTACTATATGCAGTAATAATATAAATCCTACCTTCATTTAACATCCAGCTATGGGATTGAACCTTCATCTCATAGAAATCAGAACTGATAGATTCTCCCTCAAATATTAGTTCACCATAGAAAAGCATCAGATCTCGAAAAAATATTTGAATTCACACTTACAAGCAAATCTACAATATTTCTTCACTGCTCAGACTTGGTAATCCTCCCTCAAATAAGTGCTGAGGTCTCTTATTTGGGTGAGTAACATATTTTCCTCCTTAAAACTAAGGTGAGTAAGGCGTCTCTGTTATAGCTTCTGTTTGCTGGATGCATCAAGTTATTAGGAGATCACAGCTTGTTTTCCTCTCTTTCTTTGTGATGTGGAATCATCCCACATACCATGAGAGAAACAGCCACAATAAATAGCAGAAATCAACCTATCTCTACTGATCATTTGCTCTGGTGGCTGGCAAATGGCTCACCCATCTCTTCCCATGTAAGTCAAGTCCCTAAGTAGACACTGAGAATGAATGTGGTGATCTGGTGACCACCAACACCAGCCTTCAGGGCAGTGGTTATTCTTCTGTGATTACATCTCTAGAAGAGGTAAAGCTGGGGGGAAAAAAGGCAGAACTGACCAGCTGGTTTGTGTTCAAAAATATGCTATAAGAGATATTAAAGTACTTGGTGAAGCCCAAATCCTGTTCTTTGTTATGGCAAAGAAATCACACACCTTGTTCACGGGAAACACTGGGCTGACAGCCCTGGACAAGATTCCCTTCCTTATTCACAGGCAACATTTTTGGAAATATGATTCTTTAGAATATCTCAGGAGGAAAGAGAGAAGACAGTCTCCAAGTCCATTCAATCAACTGACTCTTGGCCACAGTGGTCCCAGCCCTGGAGCAACCTTGTTACCTTACCTGGTTTAGCTCTCCAGTTAACCTCTGTATCCCATAAACTGCTTGATAATTTCACTCTCTCACTGCTCATATCATTGAGAACAACATAAAAATGCAAGCCCCCTGGAGCCTTTTGCTGCTTCATGTTTGCAATGAAACAATTTCAATAAAAAAGTTTCTTCTGAATGATTCTTCTCCCAGGGAATGAACTCAATTACATCACAAAAAATCTGAACTACTTATCTTTTTACAATTTGGTCTTCTTTGTCAGGTCACTGCAGTCTTACTGGAATTTTATGTAGTGTAAAAAAAAAAAAAAACAAAAAAAAAAACAGTGAAAATACAATATTTTGCAGTGTAAAGAAAAAAGTAAAAATACAATGTTTGCAAGCTGAGTAATTTTAATGCTTATAATGTTTGGTTGTTTATTTCATTAACTATTGAGATATTCTAGAAATTTCCAGCTAACTATCTCACAGGGACAATCCAAATGCCTAGAAGAGTAATAATGTAATATTCATTCAGAAGCCTTATTTATTTTATCTATTATATGAACCTAGAAGGGTCATAAAATAATATTTATTACTGAATAGTGCATTGAGGAAAGACTCTAAAAAGAAGTTTTCATAGAATCCAACTGTTCTCTGACTTTACTTTTTTTGTTACATATTTTGAAAAATGCATGCAAGCATTTTAATTTTTTGTGGTTAATACACAATCTGTAATAGAAACTGTTAATGTCAAGGATGCAAATAGAGTGTAAAGGTCATCTCATAAGTTCTGACATATGTGGTCAGAATGCAAACAAACCAAATCATTGTTGCTTGGTTATATCAAAGAATAAGGCAAATTCCATTGAACAAACAGGAGAATCATAGATATGATATAACAGATATAATCTTAGTTTTTGTTTTGGAAATCTGCCACCAAAAAAAATTAAAATATTTTTGGCCACATAAGTCAGAATGTTAGAGAGGGGCTTCTAGGTAATGACTATAATCACTAGCCATAAAAACAAGTCACAGAACTGCTCCTTTCCCTTCCTCTCTCACTACCTGGAGTGCAGTCTACTCTGCAATGGGCAGCTGGGTCAGGACAAATGAGCTTGTGTGCTGGAAGCAGCTAAATGGAAGCTGACATCCCAGTACAAGGTCATTTCTTGAAGCAGTATCAACATCTAAGAGATTTGTTAAAATAGTTCATTTTAGAGTGATTAAATCTTTATATCCAGAGAGTTGTGAGGAAGTGTTCTTCCAGATTGGTTAATTCCATCCTGTTATGTATCTCCATAGAGGCTGGAAATTTAGTCATCTTTAAGGACTTGGGCCTTCTTTTCTGAGCTGTGCCCTGGGAAGTGCTTTATTTTCTGTTACTAAACTGAATATTCAAAAATTTATGTAAATATATCACAGTCATAAAATGCCATAAGGAGCCACTCATGTAACTGCTTTGGGAGTAAACATGGATATTATTTTGAAAACTTTTCTTGGTTACAGAAACAACTTCAGAAAAGAAAGCCTCTGACAAAAATTCATAAAATCTTCTAGGACGACTTACATAAAATTGTGCAGAATCAAGCTGAAAAGTAGTTATAGGGGAAAAAAAAGTATTTGACCTATTTGAAAGTGTTTCACCTTATATAAGCCCCTGAGAATACTGAAAAAATACCTCAGAGAAGTGCATTAGATTTTTTAAAATGCTGATAAATTCTTGCCACAAAGGAAAAACTGAATTCCAGTTTTAATTGTGAATGTGTTATTAATTTACTTAAAGCAGTTAATAAGATGATCTGGGAAAGAGTTCTACAAACGGGCCACAAATGCGGCAAAACCCTACAAGCTAAATGTTTATCTTCCAAAAATAATGCAGAAAAAGATATATATAAAAAGCTCCTAAGTGGAAAAAACTCTTTCCTTCCTCAGAAATTTTATCTCATCATAACATCTTCTGATCTCTGCTCAGCCAAACTCCAAGTATATGATTTGTGAGAAAATAACAGCACATCAAAAACTGGGGGAAATAAACTTCACGTTTAGGACATGGCATTTTTACAGCATTGCTGGAAAGGCAGCGTAAGGCTGGATGAAAATTTTATTTATGTTTTTCCTGTAACCAGATAAAATACAATTTGTTTGAAGATAATGATGTCCCTGGTTAAAAACCACAGCCTGTTTATTTAGATGATGTTTTCCTGTAAAGAGAAATCATGTAATTCTGGTAATCAGAGATAAGTAATATTCAATACAGGTTTGAAATCTGTGGTAGTCATCGGATGCCTTCTTTTGAATACACCTCATTTTAATATTACAGTAATTACTTAATTATCATGTCACTAAATTGAAATTTATTATTATTTAAATTGTCCATGGTAAGGATAGAAATACGCTTTTTACAATACATATTGACATAAAACATGGACTAATTTTTAAAAGGGTTTTTTCTTTTGGAAGTTCTCCCCACAAGGAGAGGCAAATAAATTAGAACTTAAAGTTCATTATGTCTATTGTTCATTCACTGTTCTTTCTATTTTCCCCATTTGCATCTTTGAAGACAACACAGTTAAGACTAATAATGTGGTACATATTTGGCTGTCTTTAATTACAACTTCCTTATATACCTGACAGAGAAGCCTATGTGACAGAAATAGAGTCAATGAACCTGCAAAGGCTTTCCAGTATCATTCAGAAGAGAGAATTGTACATGACTTTTCCTGTGCATTAGGGATCTCCAGACCTGTGGGCATTTTCCTGAATAAATGCTGTGGGATTAGGTTGTTTGTCCAATACAGAGATTTTCTGGAAAAAGATGATTTCCTGGTTTAAGTGGTGCATAGAAAATGAACAGGCTTTGTTTAGTGTATTGCTTCCATTTGAACACAGAAGTAAAGCTAATTTTTATTTCTCAAGTATTTATTGTTACCTCTTTGACATAATGGGCTAAGGGGCAAGAGAAGTTAAATCATTTCAGCTAAGTGGAGGTGACATTAACCAGTTTTACTGTGAACGGATTGTCAGACATTATTAAGCTTTTCCTGAGTCCATCAGGGCTCCAAGCCTGTTAATAAATATTGCCACCAAAAAAAAGGGAGCAAAAATTACTGCAAAATTATTTTCCTCTTTCATAGAGCATACAGGCAAAGATTTGTTCCTTGTCCCTATTAAATTTGTATGTTGGAAAACAAATAAGCACTGTCTTTAGCAAGAAATGTGACCCTTCAAATGATTTTTCAGGTTTTTTTCAAGGAATTTGAGCAGTAAATATCACAAAATAGTTGGAAGACTAAATTAATGTTGCCTTCAGGATACCAAAATCTCAGATCACCTATTAAAATCATTCATGGCAACACATTTTGCTTTTATGATCCCTGAGCACATTGCTTCCTGAAATATCTGTTGTTCTCAAGATGGAGTTATCTGGAACACTCCTCATAATGTGTTTGACCAGTAAAACTTGCCTATAGCCCTATAACTTTAATGTATTATAAATGAATCACTATGGATGCAGGATGTCTTGATGATCCCAAGTATTTGCCTTTGTACTCCAAATCGATATCTGTGATGTTTGCCTACCAAGCAGAAAAAACAAGCCTCATAAAATTTGATTATTTTATTAGAGCAGTCAAATTAAAAAGTTAAGGCGATAATGAAATATAAGACAAATTGAAACAGTAAAATTTGCCATCTGCCTAGCTCTCACATTTGATGCATTCACAAAACTCTTGGCCAGCTGAAAAGAGTCTGACCAGTCAAACCCTGCAGCCTCTACCCAGGCCTGCCTTTTGAAGCAGGATTCAGCCACAGCTGCATTGCAAACATCTGCCTCCCATATGAGGGGCCAAAGAAAATGGGAATGTGTCCTGCAAGCTTCCAGCTGTCATTCCTGCTGTGTGCAGACACAAGTGCCAAAAGCCATCTGTCACACAGGCGCAGCATGGAGTTGATTTCAGTAAGAAAATGTGGCTAAAAGGCAATTGGCTTTTCACCCTGACTTCACATTTTCTTGTCTAGAGCTTCCTCTGATTTGAGAGAGAGGTCTTTCTGAATGTTAACTGGACACAGACTGCAGGCCTTGATACCTTGGCCCAAGATATCATGAAAATCAGGCTGGAAAGCCTCATCTCTAATGACACTTAGCAAGGCAAGGGGGGTGGTAGTCCCCTTGTCTCACCTCCTACAGCCCTGATGCCACCATGGATTGATGCCGTACACAGACCTCTGGTTATATAACAAAATGACCCTCATCCACCTGGACAGCCTCTTTCCCATGCAAATCAGCATTGCATCTTTTACTGCTTAGGAAATTACTCCCTTGAGCTAATCCAACACCCACTAAAATTCATGGACTCTCTCCAAGGAACTGCAGCAGATTCAGGTAAGAGATTTAAAGGATCATTCAACCAACTGTGTTTCCAGGGCCAGAAAACAAATGGCGCTTACAGCATGAAGTACCTATAGAGCTTACTGAAATTTTATGGTTTTACACTCCTTTAGGAAGGGAGATATTGGCTTAGGGAAGAAATTAGATAGGTTGCAGTTTGGCTGTTTTGCAAATTCTAAACCTACATGGCGATCATGGAGTTCAGATTAATGGCTAGATTTTCTTCACATCCAAGATCAAGCAAAGGTTGTAAAGAGCAGCTTCAAATTCAGAAATTCTCCTGCTATTCTTCAGACAAACCTGGAATCATAGCAGCCATCTTTATCTTACTGGCAAAGGTTTTGTTCAGTTAGAAATATGCAGTATGACAGGGCTGTTGTTGCCCCTGTGTGTAACAGATTTAATCTGACAGGGAAGTCAATACTAAGTGTGTAATGACTTCCACCAGAACCAGTTTTGTGCTCCTGCTTTTCTTATCCTCAATCCCTTCCAGCCCATCTTCCACTAAAGCATCTAAAAGCCCTCCAATTTCATAACTCCACACATACTTGGATATGGCAGCTCCTTGTGCTGATTAACACGACCCAGCACAGTTCCTCAACAGAAAATGTAAAAGTAATAATTGTTCTGGTTTTACTCTTCTGATAATGGCATGAAGAAAGCCTTCTGCATTTTACATTTGTCCTCCATTTCCTCTGCTGTTTCTGCTGCAGGAAGTCAAGCTGAACTTGATCTTGAGACCTCCTTGCCTGTCTCAGTTTGATTGCCAGTATATTCTTGAACTTTCCCATTTTTTCAGAGTTTCTTGCCACAGTAATCATCTGTGAAATTATGAAGTAAAGAAAACTTACCCATGATCTAAAAAGAGGATCTCATGAAATGCAGCCCCTTTTTCTGAAGTACTGTTGGTCTGGGTGAGGACCATGGCCACAAAACTGAGCTCCATTACTTGCATTGTTCTCTTCCTCTACCTGTAGTTCCATGGCAGGCGTATAAATGGGCCTTTGTCTGCAGAAAGAAAAATTTTCCCTTCCACAGCTGGGATAATGGTTATGTTTTGCTCAGATTTAACATATTTCCCATGTAAAATTCCTTTTTTTTTTTTTTTTTTTTTTGGCTCCCTGGGGGAAACAAGGGCTGATAAAAGAAGTAGAGCACAATGAAGTAGTAAATATGTGATTCCCAGAGATGAAGCAGGCAAAAAGATAGGAAAGAGGGAGTACAACAATTGCAATTTCTTAAATAGTTAATTGAAGTCTATGATTAAATCAGCTACTTGTCCATGCACATTTTAATGTAGTACACACCCGTGGTGGTACCATTATTTTCCCATGGCAGGGGGCAGGGGGAGATGCTTTTCAGACTGTTTAGCATTTTATATGAGCTCTACATGTCTTCATTGTGGTTACTGGAACCTGCCCTACACCCTCCCTGCTTCATCTCTTGCAAATCATCCAAACCTTCGTGGAGTTGACACCTCCCTTTTGCTTTGCTCTGTGGAGCATCCCTTTTGCCATGTTACTTGTTTTGCTGTCTGCTTTTTGAGTGTCATCCTCAGTTTGTCGTCAGAAGTCCAGAAAAAAATATTGATGTGTAAATGGGGTTTATACCAGTCTACTGGTCTGTTTCTTCAAGCCTATTTTTTGTGGGGCTTGTACTTGTATTTTCATTTTTTAAGCTTTATTTTTAACTGCAAAAAAAAAAAAATAATTATCTACAAAAGATTCTTCACTCTTTTTTTCATGTGAACGTTTTTTCCCTCAATTATACTTTCAGAGCTTCACACTACAAGACAAAAAGAACAGAAGTGTGATGCCCTTCATAAAAGTCAATAGGAGATATGCAGAGCCTGTCCATTAAAGACATCCCCTGGAGAAATTAAACTGTCAGGAGCAGTTTGCAGTCGGCTCAGTTTGTGGGGAGTGATGGCTCCCCAGGTGATGTGCAGGTGATCATGGCTGGGCTCTGATAAGGGCTCCTGGTGCTGCCTTGGGCAGGCTCAGACACCCCCTGCTCTCAGGTCTGCCCTTCACCTGTCCCACAGGAAGGGGCAGGGAGGCTCTGCAAATCCATGTCAGCAAAGAGAGAGAGAGAGAGTCTAAAAGTTAAGTTTACTGCAGCAAAAATATCTTCAACAAATACCAACAGCACATGAAGCACTACTTACATACTTACCTGGATTTCCTGCAGTGCTGTGAGCACTGTAAATACCTCTTTTGGAAGGCTTTGAAGAGGTAGATCTCTCTGGTTTAGATGAGGCATTTAGGGAAATTCAGTTGGCTTCAGGATGCCAAGATGTCTGCTTTTGAACAGTCCTTGGGCTTCCCAGCACCTCAGCAGAATCACATAAAAGGTTTTTGAGTTTTAATAGCAAATCTGCTTTATATAAATCAGTATGATGAGAGCAGCAACCAGTGCAGGCACTAGAGGACTTAAATAACTTTAAGAGTAACAATTATTTGTTTTAGTTATGTTTTTCCAACAATCCAGTGGCCAGAAGCTGATTTATATACCTCTGTAATCTTCTCTGGAGAAAGCACTTCCTTATAAGATATTCTAAGTTCTTATCTTACCTTTAAAAACACTCTAAAGGGAATGACACCTTCAGCTTCTTAATGGCTGGTGTGTACAAGGGACAAATTTTGCCTAGAGCATCCTGCTAAGAGTAGGACACATGGGTATGGAAACGTCCATGAAGCCTCACACAACATGGAGGTATCCTTCCAGAATATGAATTAAGGGTCTTGGTGGCCATGGAGGCCACCAGGAAAGTTTAATCAGCATCACAACATCATCCTGGTCTGGCAAAGTGCTGAGACACATGGTGGGCTACTCTCCACTTGAAGTGTGTATGCACTGCTCTGTGCCTCAGGTTTTGGTGCCTGTGTATGTGCATCACTCTTCATCTCTTCCAAAACATCTCTCCTGTAGTTCAGCTTTGTGTCCATAACATTATCTGGTCAAATAAAGGAAACAACCACAATATCAAAAACTTCATAAGCAGCTCTTCCTTGTGTGTGTGTGTGTGTGGGGGGGGGGCGGGGTTGGCTAATTTCTTTTTGAGTTCCAGTTAGCACTCCTGTGTTAAAAAGATGTACATCTGAAAGAGTTGAGGATTTTCTCACTGTATTCTGAGA
Source organism: Cinclus cinclus (assembly GCF_963662255.1). Classification (NCBI taxonomy): domain Eukaryota; kingdom Metazoa; phylum Chordata; class Aves; order Passeriformes; family Cinclidae; genus Cinclus; species Cinclus cinclus. The sequence continues at coordinate 144,628,643 of NC_085046.1, read as the reverse complement.
GAAAGTTGCCATTGGAGGGCCATAAAGGATTTGAAACAGGAAGAAGCTGTTGCTAATAACAGAGAAGTCAAATGTCTGGTTATCTGCCTGGCCTGCCATATGCTACAGGTAATAATAAGTAATTGTGTTGTAAAGCCAAGAACAACTAATTTGTCTTTTGCTACACTTAAAAGAAGTCATTGTCTGAGAGACTTGCTGTTATTCTTGGCAGATGGTTGCAGCTCAGCTCACACTGAACTTCAAGAAACGGAAACAGAGGGATATGGGGCACCTAACAGGAAAGCTGCTTTTCCCTCCTTACATTGCCCCATGGACAGACACATCCAAGGGAGTTACCTCCTTGTATTCATCCTTTGAGCAACCTACAGTCTCAGCATTGTTACATGACCTTCTAACCACACACAAACAACAAAGGATTGCTTGATGCTTTACAGCTGCATTTCCTGGTGAAAAATAATAGTTCGACTCAGAAAGAAAAGTATAGAAAACCAGTGTGGTTCCCCTTGTCTAAACTTTTTTTTTTAGAAAAGATAAGAGTTTTCTCTCACTTAAATTTTGTGTAGGCTGTTAGCCATTTTTAATTGAAAGCAAAATATGATTAAAAATAAGTCTGATCATAACATCAACATGATTACACTGTAAAGGATTTCTTGAGACCCTGGCCAGTATCATCTTACTTTATCAGCCAGAATTCTGTGCCTAGCATGAGGATTTGCCCCTCTGTTTATTTCATCCCACCTCCTACTAGATACAGGGTAAGAAATAATCCTATCCTCAGCTCTCGTTAATTAGCCTGAAAGCTATTTGTTTACTACTGGTCATTCAAAACCCAGATTTCTTCTGTTACATGAGATGTTGCAACCCATATAGGGTGCACACTAATAATTCAAATAAGAAATTCATGAAGGTTGAAATAATTCCTAGTATAGCATATATCTTTTCCTGGAAAATGGAACTACCTAGTGATAGATATAGTTTCCTGTAAAATTCAAATAACATCAGTAAATGCTCTATTTCATTGGAAAGCTGTTTACAGCAGACCTGTAACTTTGAACTCCGACTGCTAAGCCTTCAGGTTGTGATTTGTGTAGAACTCAGTTGCAGTCTGGAAAGGTTTAAATTGCTTGACTAAGTTATTAATATCTTTTAGTTTAGACAACTGGAATCATTGCACTTTTCTATCAGTGTTAATTGGTTTCTAGATTACACTGCTTTGCTGTGTTTAGCAAAGAGAGAACTGGTATCCTGCTTCTCTGCATGCTGCTCAGTAGGCACTGGATCATTAATGTGAAATACTGCACAACTGGTTTGCAATTCATCTTAAAGATTAACTGCAGTTCCTTAATGGTCTTGAACTTTTAGTTTAAGAAAATAAATAATATAAATCCTTCGATGTAAGGGAGAGGGGAGGAACCAAAAGTGCCTGTTCCTGGAAGTAGGGTTATAAAAAACCCTGCTGGAAAATGTCTTTCTCCTTATTAGACATTACTTATTTCCTGACATCATTTCTTGGAGGGGATTTATTCATACCAGCCAAATATTTTGCACAATTGGCCAATGTAACTTAGAAATGACACCCAAAATTTTCAAGCTAAATTGACACCACAATATCACATTAACTTTTTTTTTTTTTTACTATGAAACTCACATTTCCTTGTAGCCAGGTTCTTGTTTGCTGTATATTAGTATCATATTTCCGAGCAGCAAGCAATAAATTGTTTGAGAATTAAATTGTTTTCCGCCTATTAGAAAATTTTGGGCCAGTGCACAGGAAAATCCTGACTCATGACCAACACTTCATAGGGGAGTGTCAATTAAATTTCTGCACAGGACTTAAAAAATATCAGGAATTTGCTGTCTGTACAGAACCTTTCTATATACTGCTTCCAATTTTTAGTGTCTGATTGCACTATCACTGATGATGACAAAATATCTCACATGTTTCAGTCGAAGAGAAAGTAAATTGAAAATAAATTTTTGATATGTTGCAAGTCTGAAGAAGAGTAATTGCCAGGTTCAGTGTGAAGGCACACCACCGTATTCCTTGCAGAGTCTGACTGGACTGCCAGCAAGAGCTGCAGGCTCTCCTGGGAGACAGGTTTGTAATGTATTCCCTAGTATGAGAACAGGGTCAGTCAATTAAATGAAAAGAATGGAAAGTTGAAAAGATGTGAAAATCTGTCTTTTTGTATAGGTTAACATAGACTGTCAAATGCATTGCACAGAGAGTCAGCAGGTCAAACATTATGGCTGGATGGATACTTAAAGAATTTGGAACATATCCTGCCAATTTTACTGCAGTGCAATGATAATTAGGCACTGTCCTAATGGTCTTCAGGTTCCAAGAAAAAGTTCTTCCTTTGAACTTCACTATGTACTTGGGGAGCTACAATAGAGCTACAAGGACCAAGAGAGAAGAAAAAATTCTCAAAGGTCAAATATCTGCCATGAAGTGCAGCAATATTCCTATTCCTACTGACTTCCCATGGGAGCTGGGAACAAAACCCTCAGCGGTGACCCTGAAATTCTCCTGCATTGTGTTTTGACTATGACTAAAGTGCATGAAATTGAAACTCCTGTGGGAAGTGTTCTGCTCTGTGGGAAAAATTATCAAATGAAGAAAAAACAAAATTTAAGGAGCGTGGTGAGAGGAGTGCAGGCACTGCGCCAGAGGCTGCAGAGAGTACAGCCCAAGTCGGGTTGAGTGGATGCTTTGGAGGGCAAGGATGCAACTGAAGGGCAGAGTCCCTTTTAACCTGAAGCACATTTGTGTTGGATTCTGGAAGTCAGTGGTTGAAGAGAACATTTGTGGCCCCCAGCATCACTCCTGTGCTGTACAGTATACCCATCAGTCCCCTAGGATGCCATTCCAGATGGGGTTTGATGTGCACTACTGGACAGGTACTATGTTGCTGGGCACATTCGCATAAAACTTTCATTGTTCATTTTTTTGGTTTTGCCTACAGCAATGTTACTCTGCTGGAAAGGCTCTGTTTCTTCTTAGTGCAAGGAAACAAGTATATAACAGGGGTAAAACACAAAGTAGAGGCTGCTTTATGCCAAAAGCTGTATAACAGAAATCAGAGCACAAGTGGGAAATAAACATTTGTGAGGAGGAAAATGGCATAGAAGGAGGTGAAGGCACCATAAAACACATCACTGGTTAAAAAAAGTGGCTACTTGGTACAAAAACTGAATACCAAAGAGAGAAAAGTGAAACTGGCAATACTGAGTGAAGTCATTGAGTAACCCCAGGTGTGGCTGGGGTTTTATTATAGGTTTTTGTTATGGATGGATATTTACTGTGGATGACAAGCCTTCATTATTATAACCCAGACAATGGGGCCAGGTGGGACTCCATGCAAGAGATCATTTAGATAATTACCCTGATGTGTTACGCAGTTACACACCATTATCCCTGCCAGATTTTTGACTACACTGTGTGTGAATCCCTGCAGTGAAGGACATTCCCTCTTACGTCAGTATTTCTGTGTGCTTTCCTCCTTTTCTTCAGAAGTGTTTCCCAGTGACCTACCACAATTTCTCTTACTACATGTGGAACCCACTATATCTTCCTGTACAAACCATGGACATGGAGAGAAGATTGTTCCCACCCTCTGTGTAGGGACTATGACAAAGTGTCCTTTGGCTTTCATATGCCAGGCTGAGCTTTTAGCCTTTCAAGTATAAAACCATCAATTTCATTTATAAAGTTACCATTGTTGAGAAGCATGGAATTCTTTATGTCATTTAAAAGTATCTAATTTCAGATTGCAACCATGTGTGAAACATGTGGCTTCTCTGTAACTAAACAATAAAAAAGCCCAAACAAACAAGATCTGAGACTTGTAACACAGAGGAATTCTATGGTCTGGGGTTCACTGAAGCAGGAAACATGCTGTAAGACATGCTTGTGGTTAAGTCATTTTCTCTACTAAATTTCAAATTGTTGTGACAAGACGTTTAAATTAGTGAAAGAAAGGTTATAGATCCCTCAAGGCAAGGCATCAGTGCAAAGAAGTGTTTTACATACACACCTTGAGGGTATTTGAATGAGAAAATCAGTCTGTAAAAGCAAAATGTGACAAAAAAGTTATATTCTCTTTTTGTTACTGGTATTTTGTGCTCCACCCACCTATAAAGTTTCTGTATCACTGGAGCATGAACAGCTTTTTCTTTCCATTCATTCAGCTGTAATCTATTCAAACATCCAGATGAAGGGATCTTTCAGAGGAGAAAGCCCTTTTTTTATTTTTTTTTTTTTTTGTAATAAGAAACCTTACAAGTCAATTCCTATGGGAGGTAGACTAACCTTTTTCTCACAGTAAAATCCAAACCATTTGGTCATGTATTGAGTTTGCACAGCCAGATTCTGGCAGTGGAGGGGGGTGCTGCAGGGGGGGCTTCTCTGAGAAGCTGCCAGAAAATTCCCCCATGTCCAGTGCCAGCCAACTCCAGGAGAAACTCACAGCTGGGCAAGGCCAAGCCCATCAGTGATGGTGGTAACACCTCTGGGATCATGCCTTCAGGAAAGGGGGAAAAATCCTCTGCTGCTGCTGAAGAGAGGAGTGAGGATGCCTGAGAGGAACACCCTGGTAGTGAAGGAGAGACAGCAGGAGGTGTTTCATGTTCCAGAGCTGAGGTTCCCCTGCAGCCCCTGGTGCAGCCCATGGAGAGGCAGCTCTGCCCCTGCAGCCCATGGGGATCCATGGGGGAGCAGAGATCCACCTGCAGCCCCTGCAGGACCCCACTCTGGAATGTGGACTTTAGGGAGATGCCCAGAGGATGTTGTGACCCTGTGGGCAGCCCATGACTGTAATTGCTCACTGATTTCTCTCTGTCCTTATCTCAATCTACCTTTTGTTCTCTTTTCTCACCCCTGTCCAGCTGAGGAGGGCAGTGACAGAGCAGCTTGTTGGGCACCTGGTGTCCAGCCAGGATAAATCCACCACAGGTGACACACTGTAAAAAGTCTTCATGTTGCACTATGTCACAAACTATACACAGCAAAGGAGACAGGCTGGCACCTCTCCTGCCAGCTGCTAACAACCTTTTTACCCACCTCAGCTCTGCATAGAGTTGGCACTTCTAATTATACCTTTCAGAGAAAAAGGCCTGTGATTCAGGAAAAATATGAAAAAGTAGTGAAAAAGTAATTTAGCTACCTTTGCCAAGTTCAAAATCCTCCTGCAAACCATGAGTAGGTTGGTGTATCAGGATAAATTGATGAATTAGGCTGAATTTATATACTGCAGCTCAGATGTTCTAAGAGGTTCATTATTAAAGATAAAGGTAGCAGCTACCTCAGACCTGACATTTCTGGTGCTGGAACAAGTTTGGATTTGCAGACAGCGGCTCTTAGCAATGTATTGGAGTCGCAGAGCTTAGATTACATCTCTTCACTCTGTGAAGATTGCCTGGGGAGTGAGACAGCACAGCTTGGGGAGAGGGAGAGAAGAGGCTGGACTACATGAGAAAAGAGGAAAGACTCAAACAGCCAGTCCTAACAAAGGGAGATACTGCCACCACATCCCACGCCATAAACCAAGTCCATTGTCCACTCCACTCTATGGAGCGATACTTCATCCACGAAATGGCTCCTTCCCAATATTTTAGCCAAGAGAAACCACTGTTAGACACATCTGTGTTGACCTCTACTTAACATTCACTGCTCAAAGGCAGGGCATAGATCTACAATATTTTGTCCGTCAGGAGCCCATTCCAGGAGTTCCAGATCACTGTGCACTGGAGGAGCCAGGAGCATTCTGAGCATCAGAAAGCATCGGGGTGGTGGTCGATTTTCTTTGACTGCAGAACACACACAGGAGCATCCCAGAGAATGACTTGGTGAGTCTGTGCTCTCCCAGATCCTGCAGGGAACAAATAATCATATTATGTGATCTTTTTTAACCAGCAAGGATCTTGTGTCTTCACAATTTTTGCCTTCACTGTGATGTCTTCACTCTTTCCTCAGCCACCATAGCTGCTCACAAAAAGTCATGAATTCATAAGCACAGATGAGTTGGAACTCATATCAAGAAATTAAAAAGAGAATATGTATACTGAATGGTGTGAGAAAGGAAGAAGACATTTTTGTGAGTGTAACAGTACCTTGGTCCTTCTTCTGTTGCACGTTTCTTAATTTTTAATATATATATATATATTTGTATATATGTATGTTTTCTTTTAATTAATTAATTTGTTTCTTTTTAAAATCTCACTTTTGTGTTCAGAAATGTTATTGAAAGTTCAAGATGGTTAAGATAAGTTTTGTTTCTGCAGAGTTCCAAAACACAGTAATCAAAGTTGAAACACAGTATTTGAGAATATTTATAGTATTTCAAATTGCTTAGATAACTTGATGATCATCATTCTCATAATTTTTCATTTTCTCTCGAAGTCCTCTTTTTAGTGCTTTTTAAACTCCTGCCTTTCCTTTTTCTTTTGCAGTAAAGGCAAACTAGTTCTGCCCAATTCATCTGGAAAGTGCCTGGTTTCTTTTTAGACAGATATTTTCAATAAACTTGTAATTATCAACTCAACCTTATTATATAATGCCTGTAATTTCATAATGTCCCAAGCAGTGATTTTTGTATCATTAGATCAGTGGGAAGTCTGAAGAACAGAGAGCTGTACATATTTTATCCTTTTTCTTCCAGTATTTTTACTATTTAATGTTGCATTGCTTTCAATGTGCCTTTCCTACCTTTAAGTATAATGGTTCTGAACAATTAGGGAGGGCATGGGTATTAATTAAAGTCCTTAATCGTGTAATAATTTGTGTGTGTGGGGAGGAAATCTGAAATTCCATGTACTATTTCATGAAAATTGCCCTGGATATGGTGGCTGATCCCTGTTTCTCTGTGGAGCAGGTTCTCCCATTTCATTGGAGCATTAACACATGACTCAGTCTAAGGCAGTTAGTTCAGAAGGGTGTGAGGCTCACGACCACTGTTAAACTAGGTGAACAACCAAGAAAGGAAAAAAACTAAAAATTTATGCTCCTCAAATCTTGCTTGATCTAGTCCCCACCAGTATTGCTTAGTCACATAAAATATATTACCTTTCCCAACAAATTATACTTTTCTCATTAGAGTGTTACACGGCAAACTTAATTATTGTAATCACACTGGGGATGCTGGATTAAAAAGCCTACAGACATTTAAAGTAGGATTAATGTCTTCATGTAACAGCAAAAACTGATCTAACTTTCATGCCACTGGGAAGCAAATTTCCTGTGGAAATAATGCCATTTATGAATGTCTTGAATGTCTTCTTGGTTTGAGGAAACATTCTGCTTGCTACATTTTTCTCAGCTTCAAGGTTTTATAGTCTTGTACAGAAATCATGCAATAATTGGATTCTCAGACTTGTTTCCTAAGGAAATTAACCTTTATAGATTCCTGCAGTCTATCTATCAGTTACTTGGCTTCTCCCTAAATTTTGGAACTACTAGCCAATTTCAACCAAATTTAGAGCATTCCAGACATCTGAAAGATATTCTATTCCTAAGCTTGTGCAGAAATTGGGACCTGAGTAGAACAGAGAGATTTAAATTAGAGCTCAGTGAGACAGAGGTGAAGGTGTTGGGCATTGCAGGCAGTACCTGGCAGCAGCTGGATGTGCCAGGATCTCAAAGACCCAGCCTGTAAACTTGCATCAGGCACAGCCCAGGCCAGAGCACCCCAGCCTGCCCTGGAAATGGGAGGGAAGGTGGAGCTCTTGGACCAGGGAAGATTTAGGGGACCAAAGTCTTTGTACAAGTCGAGTTGGTTGAGCTGTTTCTGATACAGCTTTGTCTATTTCATCTGTAAAGGGATAGCGATTATCACTGGTCAGAATTCCTGAGTGGAACCACGAAGCCTCCATTCTTGGAGGTTTTTAAGGCCAAGCAGCATAAATCCATTAATAATCCTGTCTGGCCCTTAGCTGATCCTGCTTTGAGCAGCAGGCTGGGCTAGGGTAGCCCATGCAAACCTGAATCATCCTTTGATCCTGTGAGTCTGTGGAGGAAGGTTTTCCTTACTGTGTTACCTAAAGCAGGGTATAGGCAGGTTAATTTAGTCCAGATTCCATTATCTGCCAACTACATTTTGAAAGGCCTACAGATTTTTCCAATACAAAAAAAATTATAAGGTATTGCTAATACTTAGTATTTATGATGTGCTAATAGCCAGAGATGTTAGCCAAGGTCAGAGACTGAAAAAAGAATGAAGGTAATTTAGTGGCTAAATCATTAACCTACAACAGAATAAATAACAGTTCATTGGAGTCTTCCTACATGAATTTATACAAGCAGTAGTGAGTGGGACTCATCTCATGTAATTTTAGCCCTTCAGAAAGTGGACAGCTAATTTAGTGTGGTTTTCCAGATGCCCTCATGAGTCCACAGAGAGACCAGAGCCCCAAGTTGTTTCCTGCAGCATATTTTGATGGGGTGGACACTTTCTTTCCATTGAGGGAGAGAGATAATAGCACTCAATGGGGAACAGGGAGGGTTGAGGTAGACTGATCTCATCAGACTATGTTAAAACAAATTGTTATAAGGTTTCATTTTATTAGTTTATCTGTTGCAGGTCACAGTGTTGATTTATTTGCTGTCAGGGGTTTTGTGCTTTTTTTCAGAGTTGCATTATCTAACACTTGTATGTGCTCTGTTGTGCTGTTCATCACCTCAGGGGGCTGGATTAAAATTATAATTTCCCACACTGTGTAACACTGGCTTATATGATAAAATTACTGGTCAGGATACTAATTTGGTAATTGTACTTTGAATTTCCATCATATCCATGCTTCAGAAACCATCTCCCAGGAACTGTTAATAGTTACACTCTTTACCTTTACTCCTTGGAAAGCCAGTCCATGGTGGGGGAAAGCTTTTCTCTCCTCTTTCACTTTTCTGTTCTCCTCTTTTGAGCATTTTGAATATTCTTAGTGTGTTCAAACCAACACATTCATATTGCTGTCTCAGTTCTAGCTGGACAGTTAAGTGTGGGACAGTATGGAAAAGTGCCTGGGACAGTGGGAACACCCAGTGCTTCAGAACTTCACCCCTGAACAAGTGAAAAATTGTGAAGTGGGATGGAAAACGTTCCTAAACCCTAGAGGCATGGGTACACAAGTTGCAAGGAAAAAAAAGTCACAGAATGGGGTCCTTTCAGGAAAATTGCTGCTCCAGTTTCTAGTGGACAGTTCCCCAGACAGAGTAGAAGGGATTTCTTACTTGCAATGCTAATAAAGGAACTCCTGATTCTTATTTACAAGAGATGAGTAGTCAAGACTACGAGCAAGACCAGAGGGGCCCTGGCTCCAGACAGGTCAGACAAGGGGAAAACAGGTTTTGTTGGACTGTGTAGATTCAAGGCACTGGCACTGCAGACCCAGAGGAGTGTTAGGCTCTAGGTGCACAGTGCACCCTAATGCCATCTGTCTAGAGAGGTGCAGATCCCACCTGTATTTCCTCTTAGCCTTACACTGGACCAGCTCCAGGATCTCCAGGTCCCTCTTGTACTGAGGAGATCAGAATTGGTTCCTCCCTGGTCCAAATCATCCAGGTGAGTGATAATGAATGATTCTAATGACTAGCCCCTGGTTTTCATTAACTTTCTCCATTGAGTCCTAGATTAGAAAAGTCAGTGTATACCAACCTTTATCATATTCCCAAGAAATTACTTGTTCTTGAACTAATTACATTACTATAAAGTCAGCTGCCATGAAATGAGTGGCACACTTTCATTTAATCTAATTCCTGTTGTGAGAAACAGTAAAGTCCTCTTTAACTACTGAGGCTTAGCAATGGTAAGCCTTAGTCTAGTTCAACATGCACTGATTTTCTAGCAGGAAGCACAGCACCTGATAAGCAAAAAAAAGAAAAAAAAATTCTGCAGACATTTCTCTCATTCAGTGGTTTATAAGTGCATAATAATTCAGTGTCAAAGTTTAACTCCAGCTGACAACTCAGCCCCATGCAGTCACTTATTCACAACCCCTGTGGTGGGATAGTAGACACAAGCAGAAAAGTAAAAATAAAAAAACTTGTGAATTGTTATAAAAGCATTTTAATAGGTCAAACAAAAGCTGTGTACACAAGCAAAACAAACCATGGAATTTGTTCACTTCTTCCCATGGGCAGGAAGGTGTTCAGCCATCTCCAGGTCAGCAGGGCCCCCTAACACATAATGGTGGCCTGGGAAGATGAACACCACCAGTTTGAATGTTCCCCTCCTCCTTCTTCCCCAGCTTTGTATGCTGAGCACGATGACATATGGTGGGGGATATCCCTTGGGTCAGCTGGGATCAGCTGTCCTGGCTGTGCCTTCTCACATTGTCTTGTCTCCACACTGTCCTCAGTGGTGGAGTTGGGTGAGAAGCAGAAAAACCCTTGGCTCTATGCGAGCTCTACTCAGCAGAAGCTAAATTCAATTCTAGATTAGTTAGGCAAGCAAGGACACTTCCCAACCAGGACACTTCACAGGCATGGAAGCTTGTCCAGTACAGCAGTTGAATAAGCAGCAAAAGCAAAATGCAGCTAGAAGCATTCAGAAAAGTCGTGATTTTGCAACTGACAGAAATCCCAGAAGTGCTTAGGGCCAGACTGGTAGAGCTCTGATCAACTCAGTTTAGTGGCTTGTGCCCCTGTTCGTGGCTGGGGAGTTGGAGCTAAATGATCTTTAACATCCCTTCCAATCCAAACCATTCTATATTATTCCATGATAAAGTGATTATCTTTTAGACCCTACAGAGAGGAAGAAGAGGAATTGCCAAAAATAAAACAAAACAAAACAAAACAAAACAAAAAAAACCCAAACAAACAAAAACAAAACAAAAAAACCCAAACAAACAAACAAACAAAAAAAAAAACCTGAGAGTATCTTGGGGTTTCCTACAGATAGTTGTAGTGCTGGGTTTCAGTTGCCCTCTTTCACCTGAAATGTTTGCCATTTTCAGGAGTCATAAATATATTGTTTTTCCTTCTTAGAAAACAAGTGAAGAAATTCATCTTCATGTCAATGTAACCTAGTGGTTCTTAGAAAAATATTTAAGGTCTTGTTTCTCTGAAAATAATAGAAAGAGACATGTTACAATTTCCCCACTCAGAAGTGCAGTGGATAGAGAGAGGAGTGAGGCAGGTGAGGAGCCTGCATGATACACAACGACAGGGAGAGATGCTGTCATTGTGCCTGCACTGAGGACAGGGGAAGAGAAGATTAGCAAACATAAGGGGGATGGAAAGAAAAAACACAGAAATTATCCAAAAGTAAAGAAGATGACCTATGCATGTTTTGGTTTTGTGGGTAGCCCCTGAGTGAGAGCCCCAGTCTTGAATGGTGAAGACCAGCTCATGTACAGCTGCACAGCATTCTGTCCATGTCATCTCTGCATCCCATGTGACTCCTTTTGCCTTGAGGCAAAGTTATGATTCATCTCTGAGCTTTTGTTTCCACTTCAGAATTCCAGAAATAATGGCTGGATGTCTTACATAATTTCACAGCCTGGCACAGGCCTCAAGTTAGACCAAATAATGCAAAACATATTCCTATTGCTTGGAGCTCACCCAGAATTACAGAAATACAGAATTGTTAAGGTTGCAAAAGACCTACAAAATAATTGAGTCCAACCAGTACCAAAACACATGTGCCTAAGTTTTTTTTTTAACACTTCCAGGGATGGTGATTCCACCACTCTCCTGGGCAGCCTCTTCCAATGACTGAAAGCACTTTTCGTGAATGGACTTCTCCCAGTATTCAATTTAAACCTCTTAAGTGCAACCTGAGACCTTTTCCCCTTGTTCTATCACGTGTTACTTGGGAGAAGAGACTGAGCCCCATCTGTCTCCTTTCAGGAACTGTGCAGTGATAAGATTCCCCCCTGAGCCTCCTGTTCTCCAGACTGAACACCCCCAGCTCCCTCAGCTGCTCCTCATCTTGTGCTCCAGACCCTTCCCCAGCTCCACTGCCTCTCTCTGGACATGCTCCAGCCCCTTGATGTCCTTCTTGTTGTGAGAGACCAAGAATTGGACACAAGATCTGAGGTGTCACCAGTGCCCAGCAGAGAGGAAGAATCACTGCCCTGGTCCTGCTGGTTTCACTGTGGCTGATTCAAGCCTGGATGTCTTTGGCCACCTCGGCTCACATTCACCTTTTCATCCACCAACATCCCCGAGTTCTTCTCCTCAGGACTACTCTCAATCCATTCTCCCAGCTTGTACTTGTGCTTGGATTGCCCAAACCAAGGTGCAGGAATTTGCCTTGTGAAATTCATAAGTTATGGCTGTGAATGTGATACATGAGTACTGAGGGTGCTTTGTCCAAGCCCTCTGTAAGCAATATAAACTTTAAAAGTTGTGTCTTAGATTCACAAGGCCAACATCATTATGTGTGTGTAAAATGAACCTCACTTTAGATAGCTTTGTGAAAATTTTATAGGTTTCTTAGATTTCATTAAAAGTTCAGAGGCCAAATTGAACTTGGGAAAATCAAATTAATGAAGACAATTTTGTCATTGTTAAATGCATCTAATTTACAACAGAGCCTAAAAGGGTGACGAATAAAATAACCTGGTCAAAGGGGTTAGACTTAAAACATTTTTCTTCCATGCTCTTCCTCTCCACATGGAAAAAACTCCAGGTATATGGAGATCAACCTGATTCTCCTTCAAAACTTTTGCAGCCCTCTGTTACCTTGATGACTACATAAACCATGATGTGCTTAGACTCCTGGGAGTTCTGGTATGGCTACAACAATTACCTATAATTTTGATGAGCCATTATAAGAAATGCAATGTTTTGCAATCTTTAAGTTGGAAATTAATGACACCCAAAAGCTGGTGCAACTACAGATGTTCAGATGCAGAAAAAATGGCCTTTGTGTGTTCACATGCCTTCAGTTACATTTAATATTAGTTAAGAGAATCATTAGAGTGGTGCTATTTTTCACGGATAGCATTAATTATTTAAGCATTTAAGGAAGGCAGTGCTTTTTGAAATTTATTTTTTAAAATTAATACTTACATATGTAGATGCATGTGTATTTACTTCTACATACAAACTCACATATCTATCTATCTATCTATCTATCTATCTATCTATCTATCTATCTATCTATCTATCAGTACATAGAATCTCTCTCTTTCTCAGCCCCTCTGATTTTCCAGCCTGAAATCCCCAGTGATACAGGGTTGGATGCAGTGATGATGAGATATAACATCAATAGGGAGTTAGATTTGAGTTTAGGAATATCATAAATTATTAATAATAAGCCATTTAACTCATGATTAGAGGAAAATGCTCCTAAGAGAAGGAAAGATATATGTTACAGTTGTCTGGCTACAATGTTAAATAACTATAAATAGTCTGTTCTCAAATGTTCCAGAGGTGCAATACATGCCTCTGAGATTAATTATCACCAAGTGATTGAGGAAATATCTCTGCAGCTTCATGGCCATTCTTGTTTAAATGATGGTGTTGATTGGATTGAGTGATGCTAAAGCAAGGGAGGAACTTGTTTAATCCACTAAAGACAGCCCTGAGGAACACCATGAAAGGGCACAAGGCTAGATTACCTTGCCAGTTAAGATTCTGTGGTATAAAAAAAAAATTAGCATTTGAAGTTACATTTTTGTTGAAATAAATGAGTGGTTCAAGGGAATTTTTTGAAGTCTGATGAATTCCTGCATAGTATGACCAAGTCAAAATGGATGTTACCAACCACATCCAGACTGAAGATGTATGTTCCCTCTGTCAACAAGCATTTTATCCTTTCTGCATGGGATTCTTGCTGAAAAGAAACGCCTGTCTTTATTGCAAGGTATCTTCTTTGGTGAAGAAACAGTTGAAGCTGTAATTCACTAGAACAAAGCAAAAAAAGTGCTCAGCTATGCCTGCCTTTAGTGATATTTTGAAATAGATTTTTTCTTTCAGAAAAAAAATACATTAGTTACTGTGACAGTTGTGAAGATAATAAATTTTCCTCTAGTAAAAACTCACTAAAGAGCTGTTCCACTGTAATTTGTGCTTGTGTACTAACCCCTAGATATTCTGACTTTGTTTGTGGGTGAGAGAGTTGTGAAACTTCTCAGAAAATATTTTTTAAATCCATAGATTAACTGGGTTCTCAATCACCAGGATTAGATGTCAGGTTAAAATAAGTTCTCTAAATTACCTTCCTAGTCAGTGAGTATCAATTGGAACTTTCATGTTGTGAGTCAACAACCTATGAGAGAGACTAAACTTTTTTACTGCTGAAATGAACTGAGTCTGGGACACAGCACGAAGAAGATCAAGTCCTGATTTACAGGGAATTTTCAGTGCACTCCAATGCTTTTGCATCAGAAAGAAGAAAAAAGAAAACATCTAAGAAAATTCAATTAAAGAAAAGAAAAATGCATTTCAGAAATCTCTTTCTTGCACACATGGATAAAAATTAGGCTTGCTCAGGTACCTCAGTAAAAGCCGGGTAAAAGTAAGCAACTTATTTAATTTTAATTATCAACAGGTCTAGTTACTACTCTGTGGGCCTCTGTCACAACCCTTTGGTGTGGGCTATCCCTGTGTAGGATAAAATAGGTTCTAGAGTCACTGCTTTTATTCACTAATAAGCATAATTGCATTATTGAGGTTGGTAAATATGATACAGAATACTCAAATAGATTTTCTATTTCCTGCAGGAATGTAGGACCTCAGTACCTGTGATGTGCAGCAGAATCACAGTAGCAAGTATGACAAAGAATTTCTATTGTATTTGGCTATAAGGAAGTTTTTGGGACAAGTGTTTCAAGCTTCTTCAAATAGTTGAACCCAACTGTAGAGACTAAATAGTCTGCTCCCACTCTCAGGTAATCTAAAATCCTTTCTGACACTTTTTTATGGCAGTTTTTTGGCTGCTTTTATGGAAGTTACAAAATTCTGGGTTCCTTTTGAGAATGTCAGCCCCAGAACTGAGACTGCAATGCATGCCCTTTCTGGTGTGTCCCTCCAGACTCAAATAACCAGGCATGCCCACAGAAAAACTTGTTTCCTTTCCATCTTAAACACTACAGAGTCTCCAACTTTTCAGAGATCCATTCTACTGATCTCATGTAGACAAATACTCCAAAGTTAAGCCCACCTTTACTGGACAAGTTTGCCAAAGGTCATCTACAAATGCAGCTGATTGAAGTCACATTTTACACTTTAGATTTAGCCTGCTCTGTTTTTGGACCAGGGAGTGTTATTGGGGGATATAACTTCCCTTTGGGTAAGTGCAAGTAAATATTGATCTTTGTTCATTCTTGATCACATTCTTTTTTCCAGAGAAGCGTGCCAATAATTTGCAAATAATGGATCAAAAGAGTTAAAACTTTCAGGATTGGACATGTCTATCTACATTTTCTGTATTCCTGGGATCCTAGTAGGATCATTACATTCCTCAAGCCCCTTCCAACATTTACTTTCAACTAGTAATGGAGAAATGACTCACAGACTAAGCAAAGACTTGCATACTAGCGCTACACAAATAGCAGATTATCTTCCTCTCATTACCATCACAGAATAATGACAGATTATCTTTCCCTCATTACCATCACAGAATAACCCAGTATTTGGAAGAGATTAGCTCCTGGGTGAAGAATGACTCTTTTAAACCACACCTAAACAAGAATATTAGTTATGAAAAAAGGTTTTATATAGTTTTAGATCATCAAAAAAAGATGCTGGGCAAGGAAGACACACCAGGACAGCACAAAATTCTCAGAAGCACAATTGAACTATCAATTGGCAAGCATTCACATCCCAATATATATATTTGAAAATGTAATTAAAATAATTTAACAAAACCACACTGTGAGGAGTATTTGTGCTCTGTTCTACTGATGTGTATTTTTTAGACACAGTGCCTGCACAGTGTTTCCAAGTGGTAAATAGGATACTCCTCAAGTAGGCATGACTTTTTTATAGACCTGTGAGACTGGATTTATCAAATTTTGGTACATGAAAGGTCTCTGTAGTGGTATAGACTCCTCTGTTAGGAGTGATCAGACAGAAATTAAGATGCAAGTAAGGATTTCATCTTCATTTACCTTGAAGCCAGCACAAAGGTAATTATTTCCATTTTGATAACTTTTCTGTAGTATTTCCAGAACAGGAATCTACACCAATATCAGGAATAAATTTTCTTCTATTTTTGCTTTTTAAAGCTAGAGAGCACACAGAGATGGGACTCAGCTCTGATTTGAGATATTTAAACCTACAAGGCAGATTAATTTGCTTGAATGTGCCCATCCAGTACCATGTTAGAATCATGTAGCACCTGCTCAGACCTTATCTGGTTATTTTAAATACCAAACTAAAAGGTCTATGAATACAGACTCTGGAGGAGAACTGTGTCTTTCTGTGGAAACTGAGGGATGGGAAAGGCATTGTATTCACCTAAGATATGACAAGTAATAATTTGCCAACTGAGTGCTATCACTCGTGATCCAGACACAGCTCCTCTTCCACTCAGTGCTGTACTCTTCTTAAAGGTAAAGGCCTGGAGCTATTTTCTGATGTCTAGGGTATTCCACCTAACCTGCACCTAGTCATTCCTATTGCTAAAGGTCTCTGAGGCAGATTCATGTGATTGACAGAACATGGGATTGCTTCTGTTGGTAAGAGGAAGCCAGGATATCTCTCATGGAGTGGGATGCCTCTGTCTCACAGTGGAATCTAGGTGAGACCTCCATTAGCTAAAAAATAACTTAAAAGCCTGCCCTTCAAGCAGCTATTTGTGTGTGAACAGATATATATAGAAATTCTATCATCTCAGACAGACATTGACCTCAGTCTAATCAAGAGTCTGTGGAAGAAAAAAAAAAGACAATCTCTTCAGACTCAGAGAAAATGATCAGATTATCTAAAGAGAAGATTCATCCTAAGTTTTAGTTTAAAAGAAAGAAGTCCTCTGAAGTTAACTTTTTTCCCCTTAGGTTATCTATTTTTAATTGTTTTCTTGGAATCCAAACTGTTTATTTTGTAGTATCTTAAATTCAATTATGTATTTATGCTCTGAATGTGCCATAGTTATGTGAAAAAGAACAGCAAGAAAAGATGATGATGAATGTGTTTTATCATAATTGATAAAATACATAAATATCACATCAATAAAATATATACCATTGTACCTGCTTGTAGATTTTATAAAAGCCTCAGAAAAAATGCAAGGTACGACCTTTATCCCATTGTTAGGGGATCTCTAGATAGAGGAACTTTCACGAAGATTTAAATGCTGTAATTCAACAACTTGCCACTAACTTAGTGGGTTCTGGATCCTACCTTAATGGAAGATTAAGCAGCCTTCTAGAGGGCATAGGAAAAAAAATGCCAAAAAGATAAATAAAAATAAAGAGGAAAATAAAAATAATAATAAAAAAGTCAAGAAAATTAATTTGGAAGAAGACAAGCAATTTTCAAAGTTACAGCAAATGATGGTGTTATCAGTTGTTTGATTACAAAAACCAGGATATTAAGATGTAAGCTTACTTTCTACACATGTATTTAGGTGTAGTAACATCTGAAGGAAATCCCTCAAGTAGAGCAGGAGGTAAGAGAGAAGATAATCTAATTTTGTAAGAAGACTTGCTGGAGATATAAAGAAAGCAAATTAAGTGGGATTCAGTATGACTGTGGGATTCAGTATTTTGCAGTATGGCCTTTTCTGGGGATGATTTTGAGGCTGGCAGATTTCTTTTTTAGGGGTTGAACAGTCAAATTTGAAATTAATAAAGTGAACCACATCTCTGCATATTTAATTGATGGCCCAGAAAGCCTGAGAGTTTTGGGTAACATGAGGCAGACCTAGAAAATACTTCCCATGAATGCATGACTGAAAAATAGAAAACAGCTCCCAGGCACTGGAGCAGTGAATGGTTTCTTCAGAGTTCAAAGAGTTGCAAAAGCAAGGTTCTTCTCTTCAGGACACTGTCTGCATTGATTTCACCTGGCTGTCCTGCCCACTCACCCACAGAATGTGCACCACAGAGACAGCCGGGTACTCCTCCCACAACAGAAAGCTCTATGTGTGTTCCCCACACCCCCTCAGCACTGGGAATCTCAGACAGGACAAAACTCCCCTTTGTAAGAGCACAAACACAATCAGTTTCTGTATCTGCAGTGGGAGGAGTGCACACTGGGTCCCATTTCAGTAGCTGTTCATCAACTCCCATCTAATTCCCCCTGTTAATTTCCTTTCCTATTCCACACGGAATCAGCAGCCAGAGACAGGTACCATCCTCAAGAGCATTTCAAGAGCAATAATCAGTTTTCTTACAAAGGATGAGCACTGATGTGACACATAAGGGTCCTTGTGCTCATCATTTACACACTTTATCCTTTCATCTGAGCAGCTGGGGTGTTCAATAAACTGCTCTGCCCAGAGGGAAGGCACAAAGCTGGCACCAGGTGAGAGCACACACAATGCCCTGCTAATGCATCACACTGCCATCTACTCCTGACAATGCTCTTTCATAATGAACTGGATGAGGGGATTTGCAAGTGCCACTTCCAATTACAAAAAACACTTCTGCAAAGGCAAAGGAGTGAGGTAATGACTATCATTCTAATTGGGCTGGAGCTGCTGCCTCATTAGTACACACTCCGTGATTAATATGCCTTTATGACCTCTGCTTATGCACCTTCACCTCTTCCTTCTGGACCAAAGGAAACCCCATTCCTACAAGAAGCACTGCTGGTTCTTCAGGGATGCAAGATTAACTCATAGTGAGATGAATCATATTTTGCCTGTGAGATACAGTTGTACAGAAAAATGGAGTGCAGTCACTTTAGAGGAAGATTTGACAGAGATAAAAAGCACAGAGTCCAACATTTTCAGGAAAAATGCCTTTTGCTTCAAATTTCCAAATTTGTGATTAAAAATGTCAAACCATTTTCCCCCTTCATGTTTCAGAAGGAGAGGAAGCTGTTTCATAAGAGAAAAAAATGAAATTAAGGAGATTTCTAATCACTTCCAAACTTCACACTTGGAATGGTGCTTTTACAAGAAGGAATCCTTCAAGGCTGGACTTCAACAATGCTAACGTCCCTTTCTTAATGCTAGATAAAATGCAGTGCTGAACACACAGATGTGACTTTCATGACAGAAACAGAGAAATTCATTCATGTTTTCATTCTCATTTCTTCCCAGGCTTGCAGTGGAGAGGGACTTTCACCTCCAGATGACAACTGAGGATCAGCTTCACTAAAGTAATTGAAGGGTTTGCCTTTGACTTGGTAGAAGATCAGGTTTTTCATGTCCATTTCAAAAGCCAGCCCACATCACAGCAAATCAGGAGTGACATTAAGAAGAAGGAAAAAGTAGCTCAGCAAGTGAGGAATGAACCAGATTTAACAGATGTATAAAATGACTGAGGTTTTCTTAAGCCACAAAGCTCCTGAAATTTTATTTAACAGATAAAACACAAACTGATGATCTCTGAATGTTTAATAAACCCCTGAGCTCCTGTTTTGTGCTCAAGTTGGCATGTTTTTCATTACCCCAAGGTAAACCTTCAGGCACCAACATCTTCAGTGATCTGGGTGTGCCTTGCAATCAAAATGTTGCCTGCCAGAACATTTCTTCCACTAGGTTTTTCAATTTGTCTCATTTTCTTCATCAATGTGTATAGCTCAGTGGGAGACATTTTTTTCTGGAATCATCTTTGAAATAAACAATGAATCAGTGAGGTGACTTAGCCAGATTTTAACTTCTCTTGTGTCTCCATCCTCCATGGATTCACCACTTTTGTGTCACATGCGAGATCCTGTCCTGTGTCACGCCCCAGACACAGTTAAGCAATGTCACATTTCACAGGAAAGATCATTGTCAGTAGTTGGAAAAGGGGGACCTTGCTTCTCTGATTGCCCACTTATTTTGCCAGTGATAAAGTTTTCCTATGACTCCTTAACATGTAAACAGCTGAACACAGGAAGTGAGTGAAGAACAGAATGACAGCTCACCCAAGACAGACAGCTGTAAAGACCTCCCACTTCTTAGCAGAATATGAACCATATATAGCATATTTTAGCATACTGGTCAAGAGAATAAACACTTAAACCTAACCCTCTTTGAAGAGTTGAAGGGTTTTTTTAATGCTGGTTCTGGCTTTACATTAGGAAATTAATCACTGCACAAGTATAATTTCATCAAATCAGTATGTGAAAATGGATTTTAAACAAATGTGGCTTACATTGAAAGACTGAGTATCAGTTACCTCAGCCTTGAAGATAAATAGGATCTTGTTAGGTTGTGATAGGATTACCTGCTTGTATCAACAAGCAGGTAAACAACTCAAATTTCTGCCACAGGCTTTTCAAGCCTTTGAACACTGACATTGATTCATTAAGGTTTTTTTCATTCCACCCACGAATTATATTTCCCAGTAGAAAATGAAGCAACATTAATTACAAAAGTGAGATTTCTACAGTGAGATATATAATTGCCAGTACTGAAGTGCACATTATAAGATCATGCACAACATACTCTGCTGACACATTATGCAAAACAAATTCTTGATCTCTTTTGCAATTATTATTTCATGCTCCAAAAGTTTAAACTACGTCTATTCCAAGAAGTTAAATATATCTGGATTGTTCTCTAGAATTGGAACATGGCAAAACCTACATTAGCAGAATCATAAAATGATTTTTCGTTGAGAGGGATCTTAAAGATTATCTCATTCCAACCCTCTTCCCCTAGACCAGGTTGCTCAGAGCCCCATCCAGACTGGCCTGGAACATCTTTAGGGATGGGACATCCAGAGTTTCTCTGAGCAACTTACTCTAGTGTCTCACTATTCTCACAGGAAAAGATTTCTTCCTAATGTCTAATCTAAATCTACTCTCTTTCAGTTTAAATTCAACCCCTCCTGTCCAGTCTTTACCTGCCCTTCTCAAAAGTTGCACTCCAGACCTTTTGTAGGCCACTTTAGGTACTGGAGGAGGCAATCCTTCAGTATTAATCAACTTTCTTAGTCCCCCTTTTCCCTCCAGGGCTCTATCTCATGGCACTCTATCAAGCAGATCCTTGTAGAGGCCAAAGTCTGCTCCCCTGAGGTCCAGGGCAGTGAGCTCGTTGTGCACTTTCCTTGCTACTGCAAGGATCCTGATTCCACCATTTCAGGGTCACTGCAGCCAAAGCTGCCCTGGAGCTTTACATTCCCCATCAAGCCCTACCTTTTAGTGAGAACAAGGTCCAGCATAGCACCTCTCTTCATTGCTCCTCTATTACTTGGAGAAGGAGGTTGTCACCCACACTTCCTAGGAGCCTGCTGGATGCTTATGCCCTGCTGTGTTGTCCCTCCAACAGATATTAGTGTGGTTGAAGTCCTCCAAGAAGAAGGGGCTTGGAAAACTCTCGTCACTCCTGTCTGTCCCATCCCCTCAGTCTTTCTGGTTGGGTGACGTGCAGAGGGTCCACGTTAGTGTCACTAGTCCATGTTACAGTGTCACTATAACGTTCTCTCTCTACACGATTGATAGATAGATAGATAGATAGATAGATAGATAGATAGATAGATAGATATAACATATAGTGTCCGTGCCTTCCCTTTAATCCTGATCCAGGAGTTCTCAGTCAGCTCCTCCTCCATCCCCAGGTGGAACACTGTGCAGTCTCACTGGTCATTGATGTAGAGGGTGTCACCCCTCTTTGTGGTCCTACCTGTCCTTCCCAAGGAGCTTTGATCCTTCCAATCCAACCCTCCAGTCACAGAAGCCATCCCACCACATCTCTGTGATGCCCATAAATCACAGCCATCCAGGCAGGTACACACCTCTAATTTTTATTTTTTTTTAATTCCCTATGTTGAGTGTGTGTGTGATAGAGGCATTCAAGCTGGGCTCTCAATGAAGCCAAATTGCTTGCTGAAGTAGCCAAAATTCCTTTGTGCTGCCCTCCAGGTGTTCTTCTGCTGACCTATGATCCCTCTCCAGGCTCTGGGAATCTCTTACTGGCTGCAAACTGGTGCGTATGGGATTGAATTAGGTTAATATCAGTATACTCTACATTCAAATGTGGGTAGTGACATCCAAGGTTCCTGTTGGGAATGGGCCTCATGTACCTGGTGGTCCATGTCTCCAGCCCTGGGTCCAGCCTCTGGGGGCCATTCTAGCAATTTGGCAGCAGAGACAATGACTATCACTACCTATAAAAGCTCCCTGCCAACGTTGAATTTAATAATAGAGACACAGCCTCAAGTTTCAAACAAAGACAAGAAGAAAAAAGGCTTTCTGGTGGTTAGAGATGTTCTCCACAGGTAGCAGCTCTATTGGTAGTAGGTAACTATTGATACTGTTAACCCAGAGTAGTCACTTGTGCAATTCAATTAACATTTCATTTGCCTACTTTCATCTAAGGGAGAGGATACAGAGATTTCAGATGTATCCTACTCCCCAGAAAATATTTTTATGATTACCAGTGAGAAATTTCTAGGACTCAGGATAGGTTTCAATACATTTTTTTTGGCATTGTTAGTCACATATCTACAAGCAGAAACAGGAATGATCCCACCCTGGTACCTACTCTGGTGTGTATGAACACCCTTTCTCCAGTACATGTGCATGTCCAGAGCTTCCAGGATGAAACCGTGTAGGGTTTCCTCATACACAGGCACCCTGCAACCTTTGTAAAGCTGCCAGGGACAGAGCACATCCCTGCATATCAGAGCCCTGCGGAGCCACAGGCACAACTGGGAATTTTTATCTATTCAGAACCACTGATCTTCTATCATTTTCCACAGTTTGTCATCTTCTCTGAATAAAGCTGTATCAAAGCCCATCTTCACATTAAGTCTGGCTGCAGGGAGGGAGAGTAGAAGATGGTACTTCACTTCCATCTCAGTTCCTTAGTGCTGGTTGTAGCAAAGAAAGAGAGAGGAAATGTCACCATCTGCTTTGTTCCCAGTCCTGTCTCTGGTCTCTGTCAACATGCTACACCTTGCCTTTATTGTTGTCTTGAACTTTTGGCTGTCTCTGGATATTTTCTGAAGGGCCAGAAGAGCTCAGCCTGTTAAATAACTTTCATAGCTTTCACAGACAATTGCTTCTTTCCTTTTAAAAAGGGAAGGGACAATGTTGACATTGACTGAAGAACACAGTGAGGTATCACAGGCTTTTTGCAGAAGTCTCTTCCCCTGCCCCAGTCCCTGAAAAAACAACAAAAAAACCCACAAGGACAGCATTTGGCAAAGCTGTGCATGCATACAAATGTAGGTATCAAGTGTTTCCAAGTAATTCGGGAACCAATGACTTTAGGACTAGCCATAATTTTCTCAGCAGAAGCATACATAAAAATGAGGGTTCATTTACTACAGGAGCTGGAGCCAGGAATCATAATTACTCTGATGAACCTGAAAATTTGTAGCTGATACAGAAACCATTAGTGAAGTCCTACGTAAAATCTTACACCTATGAGAGGGAAGCTTTTTCTACATTCTAGTGTATACATAAATTTCTCTGTTTCTCTCTCACACACATTCATTTTTATGAAGACGAGAAAATAATTAATAGGCAATTGCATTACCTAGGAAAGACATTCTACTGTTGGATATGTTTATGGAAATGAGGAACAATTAATTTATTATCAGTTTTATGGTAGTAATAAAAAATATTTATCTGCCTGGAAGGATTTGCGTGAACTTTGATATCTGATTAATAGTAAGAGTTGTTAATATTAAAATGAGAGCAAAATGTTCTGATTAGTTCTTATCACAGCAAACCTACAACAGATCTGCTGTTATGGATGTGTGTATTCTGGATTTAGAGGAGATACCAGAGTCTGCTTCAAAATATTTTAGGAAAAGAAAGGTCACTGTGAACTCTAACTTTATGCCCAGTGTGAGGAATTATTGGCATGGGCAGCAACCACTTAACTTTCTAACTCTTATTTCTGGTCACAAACATTAATGGGTTTCTCTTAACCCCTGTGTGAGGAAAGTCAGCATTATCCCAGTTTCAAAGATGAAGAATTGCACAGAAAAAAAAAAAGCAAATGCATTTTTTTATCCTTGCAAAAGCAAGGGCTTTTGAACCTCAGTTGAGCTGCTAAGTTTTAATTGACTTGGCTCCCATGCCTCAGACCTGTTATATGGGTATTATCTACAACTTCCTCCCTTGCAGGAGGTCACAGTGACCTGGGACATGGGATCTAGCAAGATCCTGGATCCAAAGTGAAGTAGGTGTGAAATTCATATGGGGTGAGGACACTAAAAGGCCTTAAACCTTCTCCAGCTTTCTCTTTGCCTCCATCCCAGACGGGTGCATCCTGTTTGTTTTTGGGAATTTCTGTCCCAGCCCTGCTGTCTGTGCTCACCTGTGGGTGCCTCCTCTGAACCAGCAGCACTTCTGTGTGTGCCAGAGAGCAATAAATCCACTGAAGCCTGGGGAAGGATGGATGGCCTTGTACACAGTGACAGAAATCCATGTTCCTTTCTGCTTATCCAGATTTTGGGCAAGATCCCTAATTGGCTTTGATCACAAAATGAAATACTGAATCTTATACTCTTAATTAGGAGTTTCTCCGAAAACCAGGCTGTATTAAGCACTTTGTTCAACAAAATCTGAACAATAATAGTAGAGCTTTGGGGCTGCTTTTTATCCCAGTTTCCCATTCAGTCCACAGCAGATGTAAATCTGGGTTGGCAATCTGAAGAAACTCCTTTGCCTCTGGATGGGATGCTTTAAAATATGCTCTTTTTTTGGGCACCACCTCACATACAAGACAGCATCCACCCTCCATTTCATAGTTATCGAAACTGAATAATAAGAAAGCAGGCAGCCTAGAATAAAAGATTTTGTGTCCTCCAGTACAATTTCTTGAATTCAAAAATTTTATAGTCAAGAAATAAATATATTTAGGTCTATAGAAGATTGACCATCTGACATCACTGAAGTTCTCTTATATCTTGGTCATTCCTATTTGAGGATTAACATTGTGTGATGGAAGACCTTTGCTTCTGTCCTGTAGGCTTGTCCTGTGACAAGATAATTACTGCATTAATAGCATCAACAAAGAGTGCATACGGGTCACATGGAGGTAGATGCAGCTTTACTTCTTCCTACACAGCAGAAACTTTTCCAGATGAAGAGAATCTCACAAAATCCTTGCTATAGATCTAGACAGCTGGCAGTAGCATGGGCAATTTTAAAGTCAGTAGGGATCATCTTTAAGCTTTTGTGGATTGAAAGAGTTCCCTTGTCCTTGGTGAAGGATTTGGGCATTTCTTCTTACTCTCTTGTCCATAAATTGCAAATCCTGTTTTGATGACTGGCTCACACTTCTGCAGCTGAGCCAGCCCATGCTCAAAGCAGGACTTTTAGTCCTACCCCTGTAGGGGTAGGTACTGACATCTGGACATTGACATCAATGTTTTATCATAAATTCCCCTTATTTAGACAAATGAACTCAAACAAATATGATCCTAGGGTAGTTTCTTCAGGTAATTTTCCTTTGTAGGAAGATGTCAGCAGCAAGTGTAGATTTTTACTCCAGACAACTCCATAACTAATCAGGATTGTTTGCAGAGATAGGAGCTCACTCATAATCCAGTGTTTTCCAGGCTTGCTTTCTCTTCTTGCAGGAGCCCCATTGTCATTTGCAATTCTGCTTTCCACCTCCTGGAAGAGCAGACAGCACAGATATGATCATGCCTCAGTGACAGTGAATTTGAACATAGTGACCTAGTTAAGGCAGAAAGTTTCTTGAAATGGCTGAAAACAATTGAGTCAGAGAATTAAAGACCAGTCAGGCTAGCTTGAATTTCTAGAAAAGCTATTAGAATTGATAATCAAGCTACTGGAAAGCACTTGGAATTTAAAACAATGCTGTGACTGTATAGAAATGTTGCAGTTAGAGCACTATTTTAAATGAACTACAGTCACACACAGGTCAGTGTTAGCACTAAATATCTCTGGAGACTTCTTTTCAATCTGAAAATAAACCCAAGCCAAAACCCCAAATTCTCAGAACAATTACATTCATTTTAGCTTTTTTTCAAGTGTAAAACTCCTAACAAATTGAATTAATTCTAGAAATACTTATATGAAACATGTAAAGCTCAGAGGAAAACAAATCTTTCAAGTAGTGAAGTAGAAATCAAGTGTAAGTTGCCAATTTTTTTCAGGAGAGCAAAGATCTACACAATAAATTCCATCAGCTGAGAACTGCACCTCTTGGTCCCACCCATCACACATATGTTTTCAATGACTCCAAACTTTTTACGAGATCATAAAATTGTAGAGAATTACTACCAGAGCACATATTAAGCTTCAGTATTTGAAAGTACGTATCAGTGGAGTTGAGAACCTGCTTGTCATCCACTTCTGCCATTTTGCCAATGCTGAAATAAATTTGTTTGAAGAGTTTAGAATACGCACGGAAGTGGGTAAGGAAAATTTTCGGTTTTACTTCACCCAAATAAAGCAACACATGGCACTTCTTCTGGGAAGAAAAATACAGTTTTATTTTGGTTTTAGGTTTAAAGTTATTTGTGTGTCTTGGCAGAAAGATTCATCTGACAGGTAGTGCTGTGATGAAGGTCTGACGTGTTCTAAATCCTCCTGTCTGCTGCCTCAGCAAAATGGGGGAATGTGTATTAAACCACAGCTTTGCAATTTATGTGATGACAAAGAAAGCCACAAAAAAGCGAGTGATTCATTACACTATGATTGTCTATCAGAATGAACAGTACTGAAAGCCTTGGAAATGAAAAGACTGCCTCCTGACATGTCAGAAGACAAGGACAGCTCTCTGAATGCCCAAAGACACGTACAATAGCAAATAAACAGGGCCAGGTCCCAGGTTCAAGAACTGGGCCATGATTATTCATTCTGTTTGGATGTTAGTGTGCTCCCTAGGCTGTATTTCCTCAGGGTCGACCACAAATGCCTGGGACAATGTGAAAAACAGGATGTGCAAGGAGACATTCCCAGAAACCAGACTGGTTGTAGCCACCTCCTTTTTGAGGGAAAGGTTTGCCATAGAAGGTTGTAACTTGTTTCATTTACTAATGTTAGTGCATCAACAGCCAAGAGATTGGGTGAAGACCAGGATTGTCTTGAATATGTATTTCAATGTCACAACACATCTACATATGGTGGAGAAAGCATGGGTTTTGCCTTATTATACTATCTGTCTTCCATTTCATAATGAAGATGCTTTCAGGGCAGTTTGAAATGGTGATTCAGATTGCTTCTTTCATTTACAACAGCTAAGGATTCATAATGAAAAAGAATTACATGAGTTCTTTCTCTTTGTTATTTGATTCATCTGAGCCTAGCCTGCAGATCACAGGAAAATACACTGTGACCCTTTTTACCAGTCCTTTCTTAATTTCACAGTTTACTAATTTTCATAAATATCAGAAAGAACAAAATTATTAAGGAGTGCTTGGTAATTTCTGAAGTATCAATGCTGAAAATGCAGAGATGATGATTATCATCAGCAACTCCTCCTGTAGAAGCTGTCACAGAGTCTTTATAAAATGCCTTGATGGAAGAAGCTGTTTAATAGAAATTTGAACTCACTGATAAGTATTCAGATGATTTTTCAGTCAAAAAATTCTGTGTTTTTTTCAATTATCATATTGTTTTATTACTTTGAAAATATGGCCAGTATTAACTAAGAATATGCCTGTTATATAACTGAAATTAAAGCCTATCTTACAGTGTGACTGCATAAAATTGATATGGAAAGGCACAATGTAAAATGTGTAAAAAGTACACAATGATTAGATGTAGGGGAGATGGAGCCAGAGTCTTTCTCAGAAGCACTCAGTAGATGAGACAATGGTCACAGATTGCACCAGGAGAAATTCTGAGTGCAATAAGGGGGAGGGGGGGGGGGAAGTCTAAATTAACATGTTCAAACATAGATATAATAATTATCCTGAGAATCTCTTGTTCAGGCGTATCTCTCCTTGGTGATATTAAAAACTTGATTGGAGAAGGTCCAGGGAAAACTAATGCAATTTTGAAGTTGGCACCAGTCTGCATAGAGTATTAAATCCAATGAGCTTACAAAATCCCTTCCAACAATTTTCTTCTATGGTTTTTGATCCAAAAATCAAAAAAAAAATGCTAATTTCAAGCTGTAATTAAAACAAATTTATAAAAAGTTAATATGACAATTCTCCATTAAACAAAGCAGTAAATATAGAAATCTGAGAGCTCTACTTATACCTCCAGTGTGCTACTAACTGTCCAGACACACCAAGGATGGTCTGTGCTCCAAACTCACAAGCTGTCACTCACTCAAACTAATAGACCCACTTACAGAGTGATCTTTAATTGAATGTGTCGACATAACACATAAATGTCTTCATCTGTAAATGTCTTCAAGTAATCTTAGATTTGACATTGTAAGCAGACCTGATTGCTGGACTGAAAAGAGTTTAGTGGGGGACTCATCCCATTCTATGGTGGGAACCTTATTTTTTTCAGGCAAGTCATTCTAAATTTCACTGACTGGTGCCTGACTGTCCTGTGAGGTTCGATGAGGACAGATATGTTCTAAGTACATAATGTTGAGATGAATCCTGTCCAAAGCACCTTATAAAAGAGTTTAACACCATTGTGACTGACTTCTATTGTAATTTCAAATAAGGAAAATGGTGCTTAAGGTGGTGATGTGGCTCTCTCAGATCACAGGCAAACCATGTGAGAATGTGACTCAAAATTTTCAGCACTGAATTAACCACACCCTCTCATAGATTGCAGAGTTGATTAACACCAGAACTACAGCAAGGAGAGATAAGCTTTTATTAAATGCCATCTATTGCTCATTATGTTAATTAAAGATCTGGAGGGCTGTGCAGTACTTGGCTATGATTTAGAAGCAGACTCTGTTCATATATGACAAACTGATAATACTGGCAGGCAGGAGCAATAAATGTATATATTACTTGTTAGAGAAATCTGTGGGTTTGGGAGTTTTAAGGAGATATATAAAAACATAAACTTCTGTTTAGTATGAAAATTATATTTTAGTATGAAAATTGTAGAAGGAAAAATTTGTAGGAGAAAAAAAACATTAAAATTTAAAGTTCAAGAAAACATGTTCCTGAAATCCTTTATAGTCAGCATCCCTATTCACTGTGTCTAAATAAAGTTTATATGAGATGTAGGTGTCAAACCACCCTGGACTGGAATGAGTAGGGAATGCATGGAATATTGTCTAAATAAAGTTTATGCGAGATGTAGGTGTCAAACCACCCTGGACTGGAATAAGCAGGGAATGCATGGAATAATCCACTGCCACACTGAAAAATTTGACAAAAATATCTTTTTTGACACAGATTCTTCCAGGTTCAACCATATTTACCTGGGTGCTAGCCAACCCCTGACCTGGGCAAAGCACAGTGACTGAAGCTATAAGATTAACGTCTACTTTGTTCCCAAGCTCTTTTATACATGATATTAAAAATGTATGGCTTGTTCTGCTTTCCCTTATTGCTCTATAGATGTCAGGTTCTTTGATCAACTGCACTGGCATGAGTAGGATTTACTTGCATTATAAAATTAATGAGTTTTTACTTATACTGAGGCAACTCAGCAACAGTACTAAAAATCTCACAGTTTCAACATACATTAACTAATACTGAGGTTTCAAGGCTCCTTGGAGAGCGGATCCAATCCTCAGGATTCAAACTTGACAACCTGTTTAAATCAGACTCTCAGTCTGGCATGCAAGTAGATAAGCTTTCTATTTGGCCTACCCTGGAGAGGAGACTCTACTTCTTTATCCATAGGAATAACATGAGCTTAGTCTGGGTCTCAAATCAATGCAAATTCCTTGACAGGTTGTATCTAGGTCTACATTTCTCATCATAACTTCTATCTAGAGAAACAAGGAAAGAAAATGAAAACAACAAGAATCCAGGTGAAACCAGATGAAAACTCCTGCCTATTAAACTTCTGCTCCACTTTTTTTTCTGGTCCCTGTGGTGGATTCACCTTGCCTGAGTGACAGATGCCCATCAAACATCCCTATCCCTCCCCCTCCAATATTGCAAAATGCTCATGAGCTGAGACAAGGAAGGTCACTCACCCATCACCTGGGCAAAACAGACCTTACTTGGGGAAATTGGAGATCTGAGAAACCAACTTTCTCTGAGGACAAAGGAAACTTTAAATATGTTTTCTACAGATTGGTACATAAGGACACACAGGTTAATTTTACTTCCATTGAGTTGCCAACAACACAGATTGTGTCTCTTCATTGTGGGATCCTTTGAAGGTAGAAGATTAACTTGAGATCTGCCTACAGAGTCACACAAGAGTTACTATAGTGACAAGTTGAAGAGGGAAGCAAGTGAAAAAGGAAAGCCTGGCAGTTTATCCAATCCACATGTCCTGTGATATATGGAGCACTGCTGTTATAAAGAAAAACTCTTACATCCCAGGTATTATGAGACTCCAAGAAAATAGAATCTGAATATCCAGGTCTTGAGGAGGTCCCTCAAACCCCAGAAGTGTAAATGTTCCTTCATTTGGTTTGTTAAATAGTTTTGTTACACAGTGCTGTCATTAATAATCAAGGAAATCAGATAAGTAGAGATATAATCACAGAACTCTAAATCCTTCTTGGGTATATCAGAGGTAATGGAAAGATAATTCACAAAGATTAGAAACAGATGAAAGTGAGGCTTAGAACTGATTGGAGGATGTTCTTTTCTCCTCATGTCTGTTAATCCCTGTCTCAAAAAAAATTAAAAACTTCACTTATATAGACAAAAATTTTCAGAATCTTTGTGCTTTCCTAAAGGAGGATATTCTGCAAAACCCAGATGTTTTCCGTGCACACAAATCATTAATTTTTGCAAAATTAAAAAATGTAAATAAAAAAATATCAAAATTGTGAAAAGCGCTCTTTAAGTGAAGAATATCACCAGAAGTTATAGACATGAAAATGTTGATCAGTAGCAAAGGGTGTGTTGTCTGCATTGACACACCTGGTCTGCTCTTTTCTGAGAAAATCTGTACCGGGTTACATTGCACTACAGAAACTGTAAAATAAATTGAGAAAGCATTAGGAGCTCAATTCTTTGTATGATCCTGGTGGGAATGAATAATGAGGAACTGGCAATAAGTATTTGGAGAGAAGATAGAAGAATTATAAACAGTGAGTTGAGAAAGGAATATACGGCATCAATGTGAACCAATTAGAAACGTTTCAGGAGAATCTTCCTACAAGGCAGACCCTTTTACCTGTTGCTGAGCTCCCAAATATAAGTTCTGCTTCTGGAGTCTATCTCAACTGTGACAGATGTTTCCTGGGAACATTCATCACTTCCATGGAAGTGAAGGTCATCTTAAGTAATACTTTTCCCTAATTCATTGATGCACACTGGTCAAAACCACTGTGATATTTAAGTCATGAGAGCAGCACTTTACACCCCTTTTACCATTCTAGGGCTGCACAACCCAAAGTTATTTCAGTTCAAGACCCCTTAAACAACTTGGTCCACCAATCTGATTAGAGGTATGGAGCACTTCTGCAATGAAACTCTGAGACTATTTGGATTGTTCAGTTTGGAAAACAGAAGGCTTAGGGGTGACCTTTCAGTATCTGAAATGGCCTTTCAGTATCTGAAGGGAGCCTACAAGAAATATGGAGAAGAACTTTCTACGTGAGTGTGACATGACAAGACAAGGGTAAGTGGCTTCAAATTTACGGGAGGTTTAGATTAGAAATTAGGAAGAAATTATTTCTTGTTGGAGTGGTGAGGGACAGGAACATGTTGCCCAGTGAAGCTGCTCCATCCCTGGAAGCGTTCATGGCCAGGCTGCATGGGACTTTGAGAAACCTGGTCATATGGAAGATGTTCCTGTCCATGGCTGGAGGTTGGAACTAAATTTTCTTTAAGGTCTCTCCCAACCCAAGCTATTCTATGATTCTATGATTCTATGATTCTATGATTCTATGATTCTATATTTTGTAACTTTGAATGTAGAATACATGATTTCTATATTAAACTGGAGAGTTATTTTTAGCCTGAGTGAAGGCCATACTCTTGTTGCGGAACTCTGTTTTAAATTGTCACAATTTAGGCGAGAATGAAAACAATAATCCTTGAAGTGATTTGATTTCAGTTGCTCTCTGCCCCATGACAATAACAAATTAAGCAGCTAAAACCCTACAGCAAATGTATTTAAATCAACTGAAACAGCAAAGAATAACCTCATAGGCTTCAGCTCAGTCCTGGAAAACTCCTACTCCCTCATAAGGGACCATAGCCCAATCTCAGTTTGAAGGTTGCTTTTGTTTTGCCTCCTGGCTCAGAACTGTCTCAGGCAGCTCTGTTCTTTTTGTGAGCAAATGCCTAACTGTACTTTCTCTCTATAAAAAAAATGAGGATAATTTATCATTATCTCACTGAGGCTTTGAAAGGCTCAGTGCCCAATATTGTCTCTGACTGAAAGCTCATGAATTCAGAAGATTGATGTTGGCACAATCGTGTATCTTCCCTTTTAAGTCAAATATTTTCCCATAAATATTTTGAAGAGTGTCAAGCCTAACTAGGTTTTAGAAATTAAACTAAAGGATGAAGCATTTAGAAAATGTCTATTTTAACATTTTTGATTGCCATATTTTAATCATGACATTTCAAAGTTTCTGAAATTAAACTTGTTGAATTTTTCTAAATATATTTGGGTTAAGATCAGAAAGAAATAGTGCATAATCTCAGAATATTGAAGTATTCTATAATTATGGGAAGGGGGAGAAACACCAAAACTGAAAACCATAGACTCAAAAAACAATATCTGAACTTGTATTTCTGATAAATAAACACATTATTTGGTTTTCATCTTGAAGGAATCATTGGAGGTCCCAATGCTTTTACAAGCTTGAAAATTAAGAAATCTTAGAGTCCCAGACAGAAAGGCTTATGTAAATTCCTTGAAATACACACAAAAGCAGCTATGCCTGAGGCTCATCCCTTCAATATATTTGCTTTCTTCAATTTGCTTTGTGGTTGTTGCTATCAGAGAATGCCACACTGACTTCCAGAGTTGCACACACTTTCCCATTGCTCTCTAAACCTGCAAGTGGCATTATTGCTTCTTCTAGCTCCTGTAAAACTTTCTGCCTTGGTAGAAGTAGAAGCTGGATATGGATGTTCAGGTAATCCTTGTCTTTCCCACTCTAACCCTCTGCCACCCAACCTTTCTCACAGTGTTTGGATTTTCCTTGTTCTCTGGGACTAGGAAAGGGAGAAAGCAAATGAGGAAGGATTACACATCAATAGTGATCAAATCATTAGTGTGCCTTGAAAAGGACAGCCCATGACCCTGAAGAGGTCTGGGAGAAATCTGGCCAGAAGTCATTCAGAAACCAGAAGAGAGGAAAAATTTCTTCCAAGCCCATAACTTACCCTGCTGGCTCACTCAGTTCTTCCTCAATCTCATTCCCTTCCCACCATGCAGAATCCTGAAACAGTCTTGAATTAAGAGTGCATAAAAAACAGCTGAGTTCTGTTGGGGGGTGCCTATGGGCACAGAGGAACTGCAGATGTTATTCTCCAGTGCCAACTCCATATGCTGAACACGACCAGTCATAGCACACCACTTCCTAAACCCTTATACCAATTGCAGCTATCTACACCCCTCCAACCCTGGGCCAGGAACCACCCAGCCCTTGTGCAGCTTTGTTTTTTGTCAAAGAATAGAGCAACCCCCAGTGCACAGAAAGTGTCAAACAACCCCATGGGCTATACAAGCCATCCTCACACCTCCAGATCTACAGAGGGCACTGCTGCAGATGGGAGGATGAACTAATCTGAGACGTGTCTGCCCCAACATACTGGCAGACTGAATTCACAGAAATGCACGGTCTTTTGGGAAGAAGTAAATTTTCTTTCTTGTCAGCAAAATCTCATCATCTTCACCCAAGGAAAACTCCAGTCATTTGCTCAAGGAGGTATTGTATGAAAGGTTAGTTAAGTACTGGATAATGGGTCTTAGTATAGTGTTTTTCTGCATAAAGAGAAAGTGGACATGACTGTTTCCTTGGTGAACAGAGGGGGTAGACTGGCTCTTCTCAGCTCAGGTTTCTACCTTTTCTTGTAAAAAACCAGCTTGAGTTAAAGATGATATTGGCAATTATATAGTCCCACTTTAAATTTTGAAGGGGTCTGTGAATTGTTTTCGTGGTGCTTTCAAACCAGCTGGTGGCTGTGTTGGCTGACTATCTGAGTTATTAGTGAATGATTTGGTGCTCTGTTAATCACTGTGCACTCGCAATGCCAGCTTTGGCAAGTGATTGTGCTTCCTTAAGGAATTTCCTATTCTGCAAATCAGAGTTTAACACCAACCAAACACCATCTATCAAGACTAAAGTCTGCCTTACACAGCATGAATTATATTATTACATTCATTTCCAGCAATAAGTCTCTTGAATGTCTTGGTTGTTTTTAACATACACTCAGTTTAGGAAAGCAAAGCAATTCTTCAGAATGAGTTTTCAATTTCTATGCTTGAATAGTTTAAATTCCATTCCAGGAATACATAATGTATTGCTACCATGCTCTGTATCTAATTCAGGCTGCTTGGATATTAAGACAGTAACCACTTGTGTATTGTCATCAGTACTTAGCAGATTGAGGACAATCTTAGAATGAAAATCACTCCCAGTAGGTTCTGCATTTGGTAAAGTTAAGGTTGACATCAAGACAAACCCAGGAAAAGTGGAAAATAAATTACTGTGTACCTTTTCGTAGCACGTTCTAGAGAAAATAAAAGCTTTTTAATGTTTTCAGCCTGACCAACCTTGACACAGCCCACTGTTTATGAGAAATGTCATGCTAATTGTATTGCAGTTTCTACCACTGCCACCTGTCTTGTTAGAGATTAATTTAGGATTTGAAGGAGTAGGTGAATTTATATGTAGCCCCAATATATTTTCATGATGTTAACTCCTGATGCAAAATGGAATGAAAGGATTTTAACACTGCAGCATGGATCAAATGCTTTACAAATGGAGTGACAATGTGAACCCACCCCAAGCACACTCATCTGCAGAGCTGAGACTGAAGGGGTCAGGCAACATGCAAACACTCCTGACCTGGAGTCATGGGTCTCAAAAATATCATCTTTCAGAGAACCAAAAATGAGATTGTTTGCCACTTACAGAAATTTTTAATTTGTCAACAGACAAATTATTGATCCTCGTACTGAGAAAAAATTCAACACAAGTGTCCTGGTTTGAAGGACAGGTGTTTGCCAAGGAAAGCAGAAGCTTCCTCTTGGACTGAAAGAAAATGTGATTCTTCCGATTATTATAATTTTGGAATTAAGAGAGCTTTCAGGCAAAGATATGGGGGTAGGAATAACAGTTCTTTACTAGTATATTTAACAAGACAAACAAGAACAACAGCAGCTATGAAATTAGCCACAAACAGAACAGTAACTCAGTCCCAGTGTTTTTTGGCTGCAGGCACCTTTTCCCTGAGCTGCAGTTCCCGGTGCTGGGGGCGGGCGGGTCCCGCAGAGCCGCAGGAGGGCTGGGGGTGATGGCAGAGCTGTCCCAGGGGGAGAGAGAGATGGAGAGAGAGCTCTCCGCTCACGGTGTCGGTCCCGGTGATCAGCAGAGTGCTGGATGGTGGTAGTTCACAGCGAGAAGACAGCCGGGCAGGGTCCGATGGTGGTTTCCCGACGCTGGGATGGCAGGGATGGGACACAGGCGGCGATCGTCCTTCTCGTCCGAACTCCGCGGGGGAAATGGGCCGAGGCCCAGCCTTCCGCTTCCTCTTCTGGCTGTTTGAATCTCGCGGGGTTCCCTCTTCCCTCCCGTCCCCTCCCTGTTGTCACCAGGGCCCAGTCAACAGGTATCTTAGCATGACAATGGGGAAAATTCCACAGAGGGAAAAAAAAAAAAAGAACTAACCCTCAACAACAAGTCACCCTGTTACTTAAATTCATATTGATGTGTCAATTTTTTATGCACTGTTTATACTCATTTTTTGCCATAATATTCCTATGCATCTGGAAAAATACATTTTAGGGATAGCTTATTGAGGCAGAGGAAGCCTTGAACATGCTTTCAAATGCAAAATAAAGCATTTTGAAATTAATTTGTTTTAAACTGAAATTTAAAAAATATGAGCAAAAAACTACCCAGATTTCCTATGCTGCAAAGAGAAAGTGCAACTTTTCTTTTTTTTTTTAATCTAATATAATTGTTAACAGTGAACTGTATTCTCAATTGAAAAAAAAAAATCAACTTTTTTACACATTCTTCAATTTCTTTTTTAAATTTTAGTTTAGGTTTGGTTTGGCTTTTTTGTTTCACAACAAAATATCAACCAACCCCCCTTATATTATTGCAGTGATTGTTGTGGTCATTCCTTCTGGATGTATTTCAGAACACAGAAATGAAAATGTATTTCAGTCTTTGTGCTGTAAATGGTAGAAGCAAGAAAATTCTTCCTCCTTCTGAGAACCTTTGGATTTTATGCAAGGATCAAAGTTGATGGCAACATTTTACAATGCTGACACAGCTCTGGACCTGCCTAGAACACACCTGGTTCTTAGACTCTTCTGTACAAAGCCTGCTGCTCACAGAGTATTGAAAGAAGATGTAATGGAGGGGTGGAAGAGTCCCCTTTCCATTGGAATTGTAGTGGAGGTCGATTGTTAGTGCTATTTCCTGGCAATTTCTGAACAGTCTCTCTGTGTGCAGGTACAAGGTTTTATCAAATCTGTTTTAGAGACAAATTTATGTCCTTTGGACAAGTCAGAACTTGAATAACTTTCAAGAATGTCAGGCAAATATTTCATCTTTTCAATTTTACTAAATAGTGATGTATCATAGGCTACAGTGGAAGAAGATCAGTACTGGAGAAATAGAACTGGATATGCAGATATTGCTGATATGCCTATGCCACAGGCTTCACATAAATTTAACTAAATATTATTGCTTCTGTCTGAAAAATCTTATAAAGCCTGAGGACACTTAAGAAGGAGCTTCTTGCATGACTCAAGATAGCTGCAGAATTTCTGATGATTTGGGTTTACACTGAGAACTGGCCAATTTGAAAGCCCCACTGGGCCCTCTGGCACTGAGGACACTCTCCATGGGTGAGTTTCCATATTCCTACCTGGGGCTGACAGGGAACCCCTCTCACCAGCCATTTCAGTGTGGACCTGCCTAGCTCCCCAGAGCACCCTGTGGACTATGGTCAAGAAGGTGGTAATGGAGGGAGGGGAGAATATCTCTGAGTTGCCCATAAGAGTGGTCATTGCACAAGTTCCAGGCTGCAGAAAATTTTCTGATTTTTCCTTCCCACTCTCAAGCAAGGCCACGCCTGTCATTAAGCCAGCTAACACTGATGGAACACACAAAAAAGCAAAAGTCAAATGCCAAAACTAGATCTGTTTCGGGGCATGAATGTTTGTTTAATAAAAGTTACTTCCTCTCCTACTAAATTTTTCTTATTCACAGTCGTAAACCTTCCCTTCACCACTCTTGTTTCCAGGTATCTGCAGAGTGGAAACAAAACTAAAGGAGAATGCACAGTAGAACATGACAGAGAAATCAGGTTCATGAACATCATTTATCATCAGTATGGGAATTTTTGGGAGGAAAAATGTATTTTTCCTCTGCTAACAATAAATAAATACCTAATGCAAACAAATTACATAACCTCCTCCAAAAAAACTCTCAAACTGACAATTTCAGCAACACTGAAGCATTGTTTGGTGACTGGAAATGCAGTTCCACAACCTGCAAACGCAATGACATTTTATATGCACCAACCATTACTACTTGCAGCTGAAGTTTCAAGGGGAAATGAAATTTCTTTTGTGATGCAGCCACAAACTTAATTTTTTGAGAAACATCTAAGATAACCACACATGACCTTGCTAGTATACTGCCTCACATTGCTAATTAATAGCTATTACTCGGAGATAGTGGAGAATAAATCAAATCAAGTACAGACCAAATTTTTCAAGGGATATATATTCAGATATCTGTTAGTACCACCACTAAACTTGTATACTCTCATTAGGCATCTTCATCACCCTATTTTAATGAAGGTTATAAAACAGGGATATAATTGAGCCAGTGGCAGGAAGAAAACTACCCTTTAACAATTTCAATAACTTCTGAGCAAACCCACACAGTGAGAACCAGCCACCTGGACACTCTGGGGCTTAATAGATAGCCATGGTAATGGTATTGCAATAACACACATTGCCTGAGACACTTCTGGATATGATAACTGCTGTGTAGGCATGAGGTTTTAAAGCACTAGCTTAGCAGAGTGCTTAAAAGCATCCTTAGTCTTAAGTAGTAAATTTAATAAAGCTTCTTAAATGCTTAAACTGGACAAATTACTGCTGTGATAAGCCAGGAACTGCTGTACTGTACTTAAATGAAGGTCTGAGCCCTAAGTCTCCAGAAAACATGCTCAGACCATGGGATGGTGGGGGTTATCTCTATTCTATCTGTCCTATTCAAGTAAGAACTCAAATGAGTGTGCCCACAGTGTGCCCGTAGGAAAGAGGACTCCGATGGACTGAGCTTCAGGAGAGTCCTGGAAAAGTGATAATTGTTTCCCTGGAGCTCTTTCCTCTTGCTAACATAGCCCAGATTGTGGTTGGTGCTCCTTGACTCAAGGATACATGCTTCACTTATGTTCAACTTGTCATCCACTGAGACCCTGAGGTCCTTTTGTCTTGCTCAACCAGTCTGTTCAGGGCTTTGCCTTTGACTTCATGGAGCTTCTTGAGGTTTCTACCAGCCCATTTCTTCAGCTTGCAGGCTCACATGAATCCACCTTCCACCATGTAAATCATTCTCGCTAGTTTGGTTTCAGCTACACAAATGTGAAGGGTATATTCTATCTACACAGGAAAATGATCAAAAATGCTAATTGCTTTTGGTTCCAGAGCTGAACACTGATCCTATGGAAGCATCAAAGTTCTCAACTCTTTTCTCTAGCCCACCTGGATGTAGTGAGGAGTTTATCAGTAGAGCTTGGAGTGCTCATGCACTACATCCTAGGAGCTATGCACCTACCAAAGACAAATCCATCAACTCATCTCTGCTAAACTCAGGTTTAAGCTACTTAACCTCACCTGTTTCAAATTGGATCTGTTATCACCATGCCTAAATTCAGCCGCAGAAGTTTATATTGCAGACACCTGACCTAACAGTCTAGAATCCCACTGCTGTCAGAGGGACCCAGACAGAAGAGCTGGCAGAGCTCAGGCTCCTCCTAGGCATGAGACTGTTTATACCCAGGCATAAACCAAATGCCAGCAACTCTGTTCACTAGGTCTTCTCCAGTGTTGCAGAGAAGATCAGGATAGCATGTTAGATGCAGATCGTGAGTAGTCAGACTACCTCCAGCCCCAGAAGTCAGACCAGGGTTGCTACTAATGCTCCTTCCCTACTCAGTCAAGACACACAGGCTCCTCTTTGGGACAATGCTTTAAGAGTCTGTTATACACATGTCTGTACATCTTCCCCTCCCTCTGCTGACTACACACTTGGTTTCTTGGAGATGTAGCCAAAAACAATGAAACCT
This sequence comes from Cinclus cinclus, assembly GCF_963662255.1. Taxonomy (NCBI): domain Eukaryota; kingdom Metazoa; phylum Chordata; class Aves; order Passeriformes; family Cinclidae; genus Cinclus; species Cinclus cinclus. Next base: position 144,589,106 of record NC_085046.1, on the reverse strand, counting down.
GCTCAGTCTGCCAGTGTGACAAAAGGGAAAAACATTCCTGATTCCATGTCAATTCTTTATAAAAGTAATGGAGATTTCTTTCAGGAAACACCTGCCTAGCATTAATTTTCACATATATGTCTGCATTTCTGAGGTGCTAATAAGTTGCCCTCAATGTAATTTAGCAAAGCCTGGCACACATCCTCCCTTTCCTGAAAAAGTCTTACTCTCTTTTTTTTTCATGGCTCTTTACCTGTAATGACATGCTCTGCTGCATATTTAAAAGGTTCAGCTTAATAGAACCATGGTTATCCTTAGTAGACTGTGAGAGGGAAAGTTGCTTCTTCAACAGCCAGTATAATTTGCCCAATTTTACCCTCTTGATTGAGAAGCCCAGGAATTTTACCTAAGAAAATCATAGGAATAAAAACTCTGTCTCTTATTAGAGATAACATCACGGCAAACAGCTATAGTGTTTCAGGATTCTTCATTCCCTGTTGTTTTTGCACTCCTTTCCAACCATTAAGATAACCGCAAGGGTGGTTATGATTTTTTAAAAAATTATTTTATTTTATTTTATTTTATTAGGCACTATATAAACATGTTGTGCTAAGTATAAAGAAAATGAGCATGGGAGCAGCTGGCCATTTCTTGCTATCTGCATGAGCTAGGTGAAAATTCAAATAACCAGATTCCCTCACCATGTGTCAGACACCAGGTTTAGTTTGACTGTAATTGCTCCCCTGATTGCCATGCAGAGAGCCTCAACAGCAATCTCAGCTTTGCAAAACCATCATCTTCTCCTGCAGTTCTCAGAGGTGAAATAAGGATGCAGAACTACCTCTGTTGCTCCAGATTCCAAAACTTTTTCTGTTCCTCTTGCCAACAAAAGTCTAACTTTACTTTAGTCTTAGCTGAGAGATACTTTACTACTCCTAGTAAAAGAAAGAGGGCTTGATTGGTTAATTATTGTCTATTACACCTTGTCTTTCAGTTCTACCACCACTTTATCAAGAAAAGAAACATAGCTTTCATATAGTCCTAAAAAGATAAATATGGAATGTGAATTATTTAAGGTTGATATCTGATGCAGTAAATATGCATATTTTTAAGATCTTTAAGCTATATTTCAGTTGGTCAAAATCTAGCTAAGTTCAATTCCATATATTTATTTTTCCTTCAAAATTAATTAAACTCATTTTTATGTACCTATCCCACACTACTCATATCTTTTCTATCCATTAAGATGCCAACAGGAAAGTAATTGCAAACACAAACCAGTGCTTCATATCTCCTGTTTCACCCTATGTTTACTCTGAATCAGCAAGCAGGTTTTCAAAATAAATCAAAGGCTTCCCACTTCCTTGTGGTGAGACACATCACATCACATTAGAGCCATCTTTCAAACTCTCTGACTAGTTGGGATGAGAATATTAAAATAAGCACAATTTCAAATTCCAGTCTTGGCAAGTTAACAAAAGGGGGTGTCTTGGTATTTTTAAATTACATTTTGTAATGGCTTTCAAGCACACTTTCCTGGGTGTCTTATTTATAACAAAAGGACAGGTTTTTATGTATAGAAAAATATCCCCGTATCATATTCAAGCGTCTGGACAACAATTACTAGTTTGACCTTTGTAAAAAGCCATCCCTGCAGAACTGAAATGATACTTCCTCAACTCCTGTCATTTTTTAAATTTTTTTTTTTGCTCCTTTTCTTTTCCCCTATAATTTCTTCATTCTTACAGCTTAGTGAACATTTAAGAGAGCACCAGGGAGGGAAAAAAATCTGTAGACCTTGTCCCCAAATTATGTGATGAAGAAACATTCTTTTAATACCCAGCCCTCTTCTTCATCTCCCCGCTGAAATGGGAAGCTGCAATCTCATGTCAGACTTCCCCTTTTTTTTTTTTTTTTTTTTTTTTTTTTTGCCTCCAAGGCAGGGGCTATCAAAATCTCATTGACAGAAGTCACCTATATGAGTCAACATGAAAAAGCAATGAGTAGGTTATATACTTTTGCATTGAAATAGGTCCACAAATTTTGCCCAGCTCTGATACGAAGCCAGCACTTCAATGAACACTGCTTTGCATCCTTAACTATAAAAGCTGCTTCCTGCACAAGTCTGATAACAGCTCACAGATACTGCTGAAACATTTTTTTCCACCTTGCAAGCAATTCCTTTAAAGGAGAAAATTGCAGAGCATCCATTAACACAAATAACTTTGCCTTCCATTCGTCCCATGGCTTCACACATGCTAGGGCTGTCACAGAAGAGATTCCACATTTCTGGGTGTAAAATAAGCCAGAAATCAACCACATTCCACTGGGATACAAGTCAAACTCTTTATGACAGCAGTGATTAGCCATGGTGATTGTTTTTTCTGTTAAACCAAAGTTCACCCTATTTTGTTCATTCTCTTTGCCCTTAAAAAAAAAGAAAAAAAAAAAAAGAGAACATCAAGCTCACAGGAGTCCAGGTTCTGGAACACTTTTCCTTGTCCAAATACCAAGCTGACAGACTGAGCATCTATGGGTTTTCCTCCCCCTCCATCTCTCCAGAGACCTGCTAAGACTTTGCAGTTGATATTAAAAGAGCTACCCCATAATTTTATATGTAACTTGTCACCAGCAGTCTAAGTAATGAAGACACCTGCTGGATGGTCACCACCCAGGCATCAGAGAGAACTCTCCTGGAATCGATTTTAATTAGCTCATTGCAATGCTTTTTGTCTTCTCATCCTCTTTTCATCAAGAAACCTTCACCCATACTCCTTTCAAAATCCTACTCTGCAGATCTTGAATTGTGCTGAGCTGCAGCTGGCTCAAAAATTGGACCCCTTTGTGTTCAGAAACTCCACTACTGAAGGCAGAGCAATAGAGTAATTGCCCTCTCTTTTGCCCTACTTATTTCCATGCAGTATAAATGGTTTGAGTACCTTGTGAACCGTCTAAATTCTGTAGAATCAACATTAAAAACATCTGACCTCATTGAAAATGAAATCTTTCAGCCTCTGATGCTGAGAAGTCAAAATTCATTACTGGATGAGCAGAACTGCATCCACCCATCATAATAATTTTCACCATGTGCCATACATTTATAACAACTCTTTCCCTACCAGCAGACAAGATGTGGCACATTTGGTCACATGTAGGCCAGTTCTTTACAGAAAGAACCATAGTGGGACAAGAAACTTTAGAATATACAAAAAACCCATTATCACCATCATCTGGCACAGATACAGAGAAAGGAACACATGAATTACAGCACAAGAGTACCTGCAAGAGGGTACAGTGAAGCACAGCACCACTGCCAGCACTTAAATGCCTGTGAAGTCTTTGTGGGCTGTTAACAACAGAGATGTGAACTTTCTAGGGCTCTTTCTTTGCTGCTTAAGTCTCATACTCTGCAGCACAGGACCAGGAATGCCTGTACTACCAACTGAAAGAAGGGGACAAAGAGAGATTTTAATCACTGAGCCCTTACTACCTACAATTAATGTAATGATTTTGCACTGCTACAGCCAGCTCTTTTACGATAAATCTTATTTTTTGAAGGAGGCTATTTCTTGCTTAGAGCAGCCTGTGCTGTTTAGCAATTGCTCACCTCCAAGACATTCTGTCTCCAGAGACCTGCCCTGAAGATGTTCCCTGAAATGGTCTCTGACCCTGCCCAGGACAAGCAAGGAGTATATCCTTAAAGAGTGGGTCCAGGAAGGCTCTCTGTATAAAGAGGGTCTTATTTCTTGAGCATGGGCTGTCATATTATAAATTACATTACCAAGAAGAACAAGGCAACTAAAATCTGTTTCATAGGCAGAGGATCTGAGGATGCAAAAAACACAAACAAGGAAAATTTGAACGCTTGTGGTGATACATGCTGTGTATCTGCAAAGAGTACCAAGGAAAGGAAGACATTTGGAAGCCGGTTTATGGCTTGCTTTAGGCATGTAATAGTTTCCATTTGCCTCAGTTAAAGATGGTGAAGTATCACATTTTGGAGGACTGTAACACTCCCTATAAAAATAAAATTTATGTGTACAATGTTTTCTGCAAGGTGAAAAAATGGAGGGAAAAGAGGGAGATGTGTGACTGATCTGGAGCTGAAGAACCAGTCATGAAGAACCAGTTTCTATTAGTTACTGACAGGAGAGCACCTTCCTCTGGCACTGGGGCAAAATATTCAGGAAAACTGCATGTTTCAGGGATCTGTTGGCCATGGTGGTAATCAGATTTATTTCCTGTCTGCAGAAGTAATTTTATTGGCTCAGTAGATGGGAGAAAAACTACAATATGCTCAGCTGGAGACAGAGTGGTGGGAAGATCTTTACCTGGCTTTGTGCCTGCAGCTCCACCTGAGAACCAGAGAGAGATGGAGAGATAAGCTCTGTCAGTCCCTGGGAGACCCGATGAAAAGCATTTCAAATTTGCCACATGAAGGAACTCATTCCCTTCCATCTTCCTTTTCTGTAATAGAGATGGGAATTGGAGCCTGCTTTCCCCCAGCCTCATACCAGTGCCCTGCTTAGAGGAGGAATGGGTTTCTCACAGATGAGAGCAGCTTGCTCCCAGTGAGACTGGCAAAGTAGCAGAGCCACCTTCCCCCAAACCTTCAGTCCTGTAGAACTTGATGCATATTCTTTTCTAACTATTCATTTTTCCCCAAAAAGGATCTAAAAAGGAAAGATGAGTGAAGAAAAGAAAAGAAAAGAAAAGAAAAGAAAAGAAAAGAAAAGAAAAGAAAAGAAAAGAAAAGAAAAGAAAAGAAAAGAAAAGAAAAGAAAAGAAAAGAAAAGAAAAGAAAAGAAAAGAAAAGGAGAAAAGAAAAGGAGAAAAGAAAAGAGAAAAGAAAAAGAAAGAAAAGAAAAAGAAAAGAGAGAAAAGAAAAGAAACTCAAACACAAGGATGGAATAACAAACAGAAATGACTTTTTTTTTCATAAAGCTTAGAAAACCCTTCTGTTTAGGAAAATCTCTAGAAGAAAAAAACATTTTGCAGATTACATTGATGATATATTTTTCTATGAAGCTGTTACAGTGAAAGAAGGATTTCAGCTTTTTTATCTTGAACTGAAAGGTGGCTTGAAACCTCCCAGACCAAACACAATAGACTGAATGGGTAGAAGTGCTTGAAACAAAGCTGTTGAGCAGAAAAGCCAGCAATTTGTTTATAGAAACTTAGACATGTCCAGGCACAATGATCTGGCACCTGTCAAACTAGACCTGAGGTCAATTTTTTCCAGAGAGTCCTCTCACAGAATCACAGAATCATTTAGGCTAGGAAAGGTGTCTAAGATCACCTAGTCCAGCCATTAACCTAAATCTGTCAGGTCCATCACTAAACCATGACTCTTTCCTCCTCCAGCCTTGCACTGGAGGTAGGCGTCCCTCCATGAAGTATGACAACTCCTTTAGCCATTTCATTACCCCTTTCTGTCAAAAACACCAGTGTTAACAAAAAACTTAAACGGAACCAAACTGACAAAAAGACAAAAAATGTTGGTTTTAGATATGTTTGTTACACTAGTAGCTTTGGGCAGCAGTGCCTGAGGAGGGGTGAGGTGTCCATTCACACCCATGAGGAGTTTACAACTTCTACAGTGGGACAAGAAGGAGCAGCAGAGGTCAGTGGCACATTAACCTCAACCTCATCAATATTTATAAATATCTGAAGGGGTGTTTCAAGAGGATGAAGCCAGGCTCTGCTCTGTGGTATCAAGCAATAGGACAAGAGGCAAGGGGCAGAATATCATGCACAGGTTATTTTGACCCAGATATTAATATACAAAATAAGAGCTTGTTCCTTTTTTCAGTCTGCTAGAAACAACTCATCCCACTGATGAAACCAATCTTTTCAGCAGATTTGCAAACTCACCCACCTTCCTCTCCCAAGGACAGTTTAATATTCTAAGGATCATAATGAATCATCACAATACCAACTCCATCCTTCTTGCCAGTTTTGAGCAATTGGACCTTTCTCTGAACCCTCCCTCACCACCCAATTATCTCCACATCCTCTAAAGCCTTTTAATTTGGGAGATGAAGTTCTGGAAGAGTATTAACAGCAGTTTTGCTGTTATTCTAGGCACTAAACCCTCTCAAACTAAACTGCTTTTTGAGGAGTACCTCATAATCCACCTTCATCCCGTACCCAGGAAGTCAAACCATACATTGGGTGTTATATGAAAATAGAAGAAAATTCCACCTCCTACATCAGCCAACAAAACAAGAGTTATTGGCTGGATGCAGATATCAGATGAGGATGCAGACATAACAAGACACTCTAGGTCAGCATCAAAGTGAGTACCAGGCCTCTAGTAACCAAAATACTAAATTAATGCGCAGAAATAATATATTCGTTTTCTTCAACCTCTCAGCTATACAAGTCATTCATCATATTACAGACCCTGATCTTAACTTATGAGACATATTAATCCCAAGCTGCAATGTGCTGCTCATATTAGTCACTGCTCCTAGAATTTCTTATGATACTAATTAAGCCCTGAGATTCTTAAAGTCTCTAAGCTGTGCACTGTGTTTATATTACAGAACACAAGATTTCAATTGAGCAGCCAGCTCATTATTGCTCATGCTCAGACTGTGGGATAATGAGCTATTACTGTTTGCCTCTGGTGATTCCTGAGCTAGGAGGCAGCAGGAGGAAGAACTGTTGCTTGTAGCTGATGGCATTGTCTCACCATGGCAGCATTTAGGAGAGGTTGTCATAAGGAGAAGCCCAAAACTCCAGGACAGAAATCAAAAGGAAAATTCGAGGAGAGAGTGCCAGAAGTCTGAAGCTGTTATTTTCTCTTAGTGGTAGAAATAATTAACTCATACTTTTGATGGCAGATCATTATTTCTCCCAAGCAATGATATTTGACTCATGGAACAGAAGAAACTTCATCACCATGGACAAAAACTACACAGAAATATCTTTGCAGTCTTAGATGAATTGCTGAGATGTTACGTTCTCCTGTGTTCTCCCACCAACTAGAAATGACTCATTGCATCTGCCAACGACTGATTCTACCTTGTTTGTTGGCTTTTTTGGAATTTTGTAGTTAATGTTTTTCATAAACCCAGTCTGACATTACAGAGAAGATATCCATAAAACATCTCTTATTCTTAAAGATCTTTTCAATTCAATCCTTTACTACAATTGCTAGGAAATGCTAATTCCAGTCTTCCATAAACTGTTTGGTAAACGATGTGAATAGGAGTCGCCAGATAAACATATCTAGGTATTCACCACTATAGTATCAGAACTCCTGTGGCTACTGTTTACATTTTATCTTCCTTCTCAGAAAGATTTGAAGTGTTATATCTTGTTTGGGATGTAGTGGTTGGGATGGGACACTAGGTTAGGTATAGAATAAATAATGTGAGAAAATGAACTCTTACTCCCCTGTCTCCTGGAGTAGGGCCTTACCTCTAAAGTAATATTTTCTTCACCTCAAACTCTTTATTTAGGCTTTAAAAGAACCATCTACAGCTCTCCTCACATCACATTCCATATCTTTTAATGACAACATTATATACTGGTGGTAGCAGAGATAAGGATCCACCTTTGCTGTGCTCTGATTACCAATGCTTGAAGGAGGTCTGGAGGAGTGGAAGAGCAATGTGTGCTTCTAGATTTAGGAACTAGGCTAAGAGAATACAGGAGGTGTCAGTGTTGGATGAAATCCAGGTGCAGAGGAAGGAATTTCCTCAAAGCATTCATCCTTGGAATGAGTTATCGCTTGCCTGGGTTTCCCCTCAGGCAGAGCTAGTCCATTCCCTGCAGAGGACAATCTGTCAGCCATTCAGGAAAGTGTAAAACCAGCAAACCCACCCTCATGATCCAGGAAGCAAGGCCTGAGAAAAGACCTGTGGTTAACACATTTGGCACTACTGATGCCCTTTGATGCTTCACTTTGGTAAGGAATACAAAAACACATTCGAGCCTAGAGTTCAGAGTTTTTACCCTGCATGTTAACAGAGAATAAGGCCATGATTTCACTCATGCCTGATATTGATGTGATAAACTTGAATTGTGCACTGTAATCCTGGATTCCACATTTATTTCCACATTAAGAAAAAAGGTAAGATACAGTCAGTTTTGAACAGTATTTTCAGCTCTGTCACTAGTGTTGCTTTTCTGACAGTAAGTAACATCACTGAGCACACTTGCAGAGGGTCTGAAAAAAAAAAGCCTTTGAGGAGGGTTTGTGTTATCTGCACATAATTTGTGTTCAGCAGGTTTTAGGGCTGACAGTGCTGCCTGACCCATCTTTTGTTTTAATTAAGTAAGACAGCACTTTCTATTGCAGGCAATATAACATACTTAGTCCTCCTTTTGATCTAAATCATATCTGTTTTGAAGTGTGGAGCTCTCCAAGATTTTCTCCAGACAAAGGGACAGTTTGGGAAAAGAGCCATTATGAGACTTCGGAAACTCCAGCACTTGCTTAGTTGAGAAACTTCTCAGCAATTCTTAATTCCTCTCAGATCCTGGAAGAACAGATATATTCAGCATGCATGAGATAAAGCTGGCCTGAGGAAATGAGTGTAAGAGGTGAACTTCTGTTTTTTCCAACTACTTTAAATCATTTATCACTTCTTGTACAATTAGATTTACTCTTTTAAATCAAATAAAGACTGTAGATTGTAGTCTAAAATAAATAGCTAATTGTATTAAATAGCCCAGGCTGCAAATTGTGGGAAAAGCAGATGGACAATGGAAAAGAAGACAGAAAATAAGCAAATGGGAATAAAAATATGGGTATCACAGGTGAAGGTACTGCTCAAAGCCAGTCAGAAGCAGTAATCACAGCTGACAGAAACAAAATTACTCTGAACTCACTGAAATAGAGAGGGATAATTGACTGGTGGTGTGCACTCTGTCTCTGCTTTGCCTATTACAAGAAAGGAAAAAAATTATTAACCATTTATACAAGTAATAAAAAATAAAAAAAAAAAACCCTCACAAAGTTTCATATCTTCTGTCCCCTTAAAATTCTGTCAAAATAGATGTTATCTACAACATTGCCTAAATGGCCATCAATGTCTCCCTTTTTCAAAAAAAATCCATGTTATCCAATTACTGAAATCAATCTCTCTGTGCAGATTAATTTGGGGCTGTAGATCTGTGAGTGCATCTTAATTTCTTCAGTAAGAAAAGAAAATGAAATCATGTCAGGAAGACAGACCAGCTGCAAGAAAAGTGCCAGCTGATAGCTATGCAAAGGGCCCTTTAGGGCTATCATGTTTACCAAGTTTAAAAGGCTGGCATCAACAAAAATGAGACGATAGCTCCTTTTATGAAAGCAAAATCCAGAAATGCCATTTGAGTTCAGAAAGCAGAAGATAGCTTTTGTCAAACCTGATTTCTTACTTCTTCAGAAAACACCCTAAAGCTTCCTAGGCTGGAGTTTGATATTTGAAATGGCAGTTTTCAAAATATTACATTTTTATACTTTAATAGCAAACAAGGAATTTAACCTGAGTTTAGCACAGCTCCCTGACTTTGCATCTATCATTAGACTCACTTTTTAAAAAATCAGCACAGTAAACAGCTTTCCTGTTTTAAGGTAAGTTTCCTTTTCTATGGGAGGTTTAGTCCCCATACCAAAGCCTCCTTGTTCTCAGGCCCCACATGCAAAGACATAAAAACTGATGACTCTTCTTCCTTCCCTGCTTTGGGAACACCCCCATTTGCCTTCCTCTCCTTGCCAGCAGGACTGTGTGTTTCTTTCATTCTTTCCATACTGGAGGCTCTGTGAAGGATGATCTCTCCCGTTAAACTGGCTTTAAGCAGGATGAATGTAATTACCTGAGCTGGAATATATCCAGGACTCTGGATTTAACAGCCATTAAAAAACTTGTTGAGCATTTGTCATACCTTCTCAAATCGCCACACGCAGTGACAGCTTGGCACCTGAAAGGTGGTAGTTCAGAACAGCACTGCTCTTACACTGGTGCATTTGCTCCTTAAACTGAGAAGAAGTGAATGTTCCATTCGTGGGGACAATGTGATGGATGGTGCATCAATGGACTTTGCATTTCTCATACATTTTCCCCCCGAAACATCTAAAGAAGGGCTGAATTAAGCTTTGGCAAGACTTCAGGTTTGGTAACTGGCTGTTAGTTTCAGCACAGGAAAACGGAAATGTGGCTTGTCAAAAATCACAGAGCAAATTTTGCAGCAGAGCAGGGGATGGAAATATCCTGGAGAGCTCACTTGTCCTGCACAGAGATCTCTCCTCCCCATGCCAGAGGCTCTACAAGAATTTTAAACACAAAAATAAGCTGGTATGGATCCCCATGGTCCAGACTAACACTCAAGTGTGAGTGCAAGATTTGTGCCTGCAAGACACAACTCCCAAACTAGTTAATTACATCAAATAGAGACAGTCACAGCAAGGAAATCTCCAAAGAAATTATTGCCAAAATCTCCTAATTCTCTCACCAACCTCTCAACTCTTGCCACTTTTGGGGTTATTTTTTGCAAACTCTCTGAAACTTCCAGGGCACTTCCCAAGAGTGAGGAGTGTGGAATGAGGCTGCTCAAGGGATAAATGGCTCAAGTATGGCAGGGTGTGGGCTGGATGTGGATTGATGCAGCACAAGCTTTGACTGCTTGATATTCTGGCAGTGGAAAGAGTCCAGGCTGACCTTTCAACGGGGTTGCATGAGAATATTTGGAGAGCAAGGACTGTTGGGAAAAAGCTGTTTATTGAGGAAATGTTGATGGGTAACTGGTTCTGTTAGTAAATTAATGTGCAGATGACAGCACCACCTTTTCCTGCACAGCTGGTGGAAAACATGCTGTGAAAAGAATCAACCTGTTTTTCTTAGCCTGTAAGCTGTTCAGTTAAGGTACTTACAAATGGTTTCATGACTGTAGCTCATTACCAGAAGACATCTTCTGCTTTATAGGCTTATTTTTAATATGCATTTATATTAAAATGAGATGTTGTAGCTTGATCCAGTGTTCATTACAAATTCTAATCTTAAAAGGAAGTGGATAATAAATCCCAAGTTAAACCTCATAGTTACTTATGCAATGCCCCAAGTGATAATGGGGAAAGTAATAAAGTAATGCACAGCAGACAAATAAAAAAAAGTGAATTTATTCTAATAAAGCAACTTACCTTAGACTTCTATCCTCTAAGTTCTGAGCCTATGATAAATATTGCTAATGTAGCACCCACTTCTTGTTCTTCAGATACTTGGTGCCAGTGGCATTTGTTTATCCAGCTGAATTTGTTAATCCACTGAAGTCCTGTGTAAGGGAATCCTTGATTACACTTAGTCATGAGGAGCTTGTGACCTTCATCAAGACTGGCTGCAATCACCAGCTGGCTCAAAGAAATTACCTCAAGTGACAATCATAGTCCCCTCATAATTTTTCTGCTTACATGTTTAACCTTTGAAAAGACACTGCTTCTTTTAGGAAAAAGAGAAACACCAGCAGAGTTTGTTGCTTAGAACATGTTGGACTCTTGATTTACTTTTGAGCCTATTTAAGGTCAAGCACTTGTGCTCATCCTAGAGCACAGTCTCAGAAAGGAGTTTTGCAGGTAAGGTACAGAAATCTTTACCCTCTCTGAAAAAACAATTGCTTCTAAAACGAAAATAATCAGTTGATCAAACAAGCAAACCCAAAGGCCTTAATCTGGAGAATGGTGTATGGTAAAGGGTATTATAGGAGAAAGAACTTTTTGAGGGAACATTTGCCCATCTTAGATAAACAGAGGAAAAAGGTTTGCAAAATGTAGAAGCATGAAAAGATCACCCTAGGATGATCAAGAGCAGTCTCAAACAACATCTGCTCTCTATAAACTATTAGAAAAGCTCTAAAAGTCAGTATTTGCTATATTTCTATCAGAGACTCATTTTACTTCACCTTCCAAAACTGTGCATCCAGTTTAAGCTAATTGTGCTTCCCATATAGCCAGTTTAAAGGCAAGATCATTCACCCCAAGCACAATTTTGTTCACAAAATTGATGGGTAATTTTAAAATCAGATTACCATCTGTTATATCTTTCCCCATTTAGTCACAAAAATGACTGGGTTCAATCCCACCAGTGTTGCACTTCACATCTGGAAAACTTTTGTCTAAGAGTTTCATGCTGTTATAGGAAAGATTTATATAGGTAAAATTAGTGAGGTTGGAGCTGGAAGCAAAGTCTGAAAGCATGGCAAATTTTTCTACAATGAAATCTCCAAACATCTATAGTTTCAATAATAATTCTATTCCTGCAGTGATTGAATCAAGATATCCCATTAACTTAACTGTCTGCAACCAAGTTAAATTACTGTGGGTAGGATTACAATAACAGATACAGTGCAAACAAACAAAAAGAAATCACAATAATTAAAACAGTTTAATGCTGTCACTTACTAATGCCTGAATCTCATTCCAAATGGGAATAAGCAATAGAATGGAATGAAAATATCTCTTGATATTTTCAAGAGATGGGGTGCACTTTGGCATCTGCCTTTAAACAGACAGATACTTTTAAGTCCATCTTGGTATGTCCACAGTGCCCAGGTGAAGGGTTTTCACTCAAAAAGAGAAAAAGGAAGGTGGTAACAAATTTAGTTGAGTGTGGTGTATACCCATATATGTGTGCATGGCAGAGGGCAAAATCAAATTAAGATTATGAGGAGGCACAGTCATGGTATGGTTGCAACAAGGTAAAATGAGATTGAAATTTGAGTCAAAGGACTCACTTGCAAATGGTTTGGTAGTGTCAGGACACCTCTGCTGGGGTTGTTCTGAAGTTAGCAAGAGGGATTTGGTGTAGGATCTCTGCAAATCATTAGGAGTTCATTGGCCCTAAATTCCATTTTCAGTTGTTCCTCCAACAACTGTCTATATCTTGACTGATTTCCTGTCTTGGAAAAGAAAACATCAGCTCTGTAAACCAAATGAGATCGGCTGTGTACCCAGACATGGGAAAACATTTGTGATGTTCTGTAAATTGACTGTAAATCAGCAAGACAGATTCTCCTTATATGGTCCATTTTTGTCTCCTAAAACAGTGGAGATTTACTTTGGTTTCCTTTACCATTGTGCTCATTGCTCAATTTCCTCCACTGCCACATTAATCACCTCAAGAGCAGAGACATTGCCTTCTTTTGGGCCCCAGACAGCTCCACTGCCTTCCTTTCTCTTTTTCCTGTACTGACTAAATCACAGGTTTATCTTTACCTGGCTGGTAAGTGGCAGCTGGACTAATTAGTTTCAGTGCAAATCTCTTGTATGTTCAGCAAGGCTTTCTCAAACTATTTTCTTTTTGTAAAGAGGTTGTTTATCTTTGTGCTTTGATGAGCAAGTAAGAGAAGGAATTACTGATTTGTCTTGGTTTGTATTTCTCAATATTTAAGAAGTAAAGTTTCCCCTTTCATTCTTTGTCATAGCTGTATCTACTTTACTGGTGGAGAGCAGCATTTTTGCTGCCAAAGTTGATGCTCAGGACAAGTCCTCCACAGACCAGGGAAGGTCAATATTGACCACTGCTGTTGATGAGCAGCAATTACCAGAGGAGATTCCTGATGTGTCTTTGTGTCAGTGAGATCAGAATCTAGCCTGCTGCAGATGTGGGTGAGCCTCTGCTTTCTAGGAATTACTAGGTTGGATCTTATTTGTTCCTTTAAATACTCAGACACAAATTGCTCTAAGCTGTTGATTTATAAAAATGACTAATTTTGGTAGCTCTTCTCCCCCTTGCCCCCCCCTCCCCCTCCCCAGCTACAGCTGGAACAAAAGAAAATTGTTCTAAATACATAAATTGATTTTCCTGTCAAGGTGTAAGTGTCCTGGCAACAGTAGCCTGGGAGAGAAAAGAAATAACAAGTTTCATGCATTTCTGCCATGTGAAAAGTCTTTCTAGTCACAAAATGATGGCTTGAGTTTGTTAAGGTGTTTTAAGATGTTTTTCTGACAAGATAAAAATATATGATTAGTAAGGTGTGACTCTTACTGTACTGGCTTTTAGGTGGTGAAGACACCACATGCTCAAATATACTGCTCTGCATCAAAATATCATCTGAAAGGTCCAGAAGAAATGGGTGCTCTGTAGTACAAGCACAACAAAAATACAGTAAAAACCATTGATCATAGGAGTGGGACAAGGGGAAGGGTTAAAAATAGGCACAAGCTACACAAACATGCAGTGATTTGTTCTTTGTGAAGCTGGGACTCCACACCTCCCAATGTCCTTTGGAAGACCCTCCTTACCAGAGAACACAGCCATCTGCAACACTGGGCAAATATAAAGGTTCCATTCTAAACTCCTGGGCCTGCCATTCCCTCCTCAAAGTTCCCAAGCTGAAAACATTTCTAATGATATCAAATTCATAACAGAGAGCTCTGTTCTGGATTGATGTGCCATTGCAAAGCCCTTTGTCTGCTGTTCATAAAAAGTCAGAAACCTTAATTTTTGTTCACACCAATTATCACTTGCTTCCTGGAGCCCTGGTGCTGACACCAAGTCCCAAGTGAATAATGACAGCCTGTGTCATGCAAGCAGGCACTGAGCAGTCACCTGAGCCTCGGATAGCCTCAAGAGGAAACACATCTCAGAAGTGAAGCATCTTAATTTTGGGTACATCTTTTCTACACTGGGGAATTAACGGTTGGACTCAATGACCTTAGAGGTCTTTCCAACCTCAACAATTCTCTGATTCTGTTACAGCATCTTCACAAATGAGTCAAAGTTGAAGGAGTTAGTGGGTGTTGACATGCATTACTTTAAAGCCTACTTAAAAGAAATTAAGGGCTCTTCACCTCCAGTGTGATTGCCACATTTGGCTCACACTGTAGCATAAAGAGACCACAATTTTGAGTGGTTCATGTCCCAGGTTTTGCAGTGGTCTGTGTTTCAGAATCCTTGCAGTCCACTTGGCAATTCAGATTCAAACATCTGGGCCAGATGGAGATGAATGCTGCCTGAGGCAGTTCTGGGAGTTATACCCAGGGCTCCTTAGAACAGCAGCAAGGAATGTCTTCTTTGGAGAGAACTTGAACCCTGCCTTTATTGATATCCTCTGTGTTACTAAGAAGCTCCATGTGGAGAACAAGGCTAGGTGTTGTTTTGCTGTGCCCTACAACAAGGCAGATTTTCCCCACCACAGGCCTGGTGAGTGAAAACTTCTTCAGCAGAACCCAGGATGGGAATAAAACTCAACATACAAAGTTCAGTTTGAGCTCAAAAGATTCCCATTGGCTTCAGTTTCTCTTGCACTACTGTTTCCATGGCAGTGTTTGGGCGCTGCTGGCTTCACTTCCAAATACAGTATTTTGTCCATGATTCCTATTTAAATGTACTGCCCATGCTGTATTATTTTTAATTGGAGTGATTCTGGCACTCCCCAATAGTCTTGCTGTGGCTTTACAAGAAGCAGAGGCAGGAAGAAAGCACACATGCTGCTGAGCTGAACTCAACTGAGCTGGACTGAAATCAATTTGTTTGCAACACAGTTTGACATTTTAACAAAACAGTGTCAAATACTGTAATTTAATTTTTTATTGTGCTAAGAATAGGAACACAGATCAGAAAATGGCATCTTCATTGCACCTGAAGAATTGAGGCAGTAGAAAGGATGGGATCCATAAGCTGATTTTGATTTTGCATATAAAGGATGTTATTTTCCTCACTAGCATTACCAAATGCCTTTAATTGAAGAAGAATGTTTATAATTTACATCTTGGCTTTCTGAGAAATAACTTGTTAGAGTAATGAGAGGAAAGAAGCGTGGTCTACTTGCAGGTCTAAGAAGGCTGTGAGTCAATAGCAATCTCCAAGATAACATTTTTATTTCTGCAAGATAGACCTCTTCCAGAGTTACACAACTTTCTTAGCAATTATAAGTAATCACTGCAGTTTTATATAATGACAACACTTACATGTAATGACTGCATGGGCGCCATGACAACTTCTACTCTATTGGTCTTTCAGCTTTAAATTGTATAATATTTAAGGAAAGAGAAGACAATATACACACCAGCAAAGAGCTGACATTTTAGGTGTGTCTTTACCCTTAAATAAAAATTAGTTTGAACCTGTTGTAAGAACAGGGATGAAATTGTTTCCAATGTACTTCAAAATGCCAGACTTCAAGCAATGGGAGCCATTGCTAAGCACAGGAGTTGTCTTTACTGTCTGAGAAATGCCAGAACCTGGGTACACAGCAGAGAGTACCAACTCCAGGAGTTGTCCAGCTTGCATCCTCTTTCATGGGTCAACTCAGAAAAAGCACCTCAGTTTTATAGTTGAGGCATAGATTGATAGCTTAAAAAAACAAGTTCTGAGCTAAAAGCTGCGAGAATGAAATTCCTGCCTGTCGGGAAGGCTGGTGGTCTGGACTCATGCAGGTCCAGAAACCCTTTTCTGCCCAGGAGCTGCTGACAAGTGCTCCATCTCTGAATGGACATTTCCCAAGGGCTCCAGCTTTAGAGCTCAGTCAATGACTTTCCCCTCTTTGGGCAGGGCTAACAGCTCTGTATGTTCCAAGGGGTTATGACAGAAGTAGCTATGTACCTCACCAATTCTGCAGTGTTGCACCTCTGATCCATTAAATATGTATTGCCCACTCTTACAGGTTATTGGAATGACTTTTCAGTTCCCCAGAAATTCCAAAAGAGACACTGCGCATCCAAGGAAGAAGAAGAAGCTGAGAAAATGCACAGCACTCCTAGCATCAAGGAAAGTTGGTCCTAGACTGGGAGGTTCCTAAAAGCCCTGCAAGAGGTGGGAAGGGTTGCTTACCAAGCCCCTAAAAGTCACAGAAACAACAACAACAACAACAAAGTAATGTGCTGCAAAGGTTTAGGCTAATTTATCAAGTATATCCTTTCTGGATGTATAGACAGCTACTGGATCATGAGAGAGTACAACAGAACACTCTGGCCTCATTAGAGGGGCATGTGTGACTCAGATCCCAGTGAAGGCTGTCATGACCTCCTGTGAGGAGTGCAGATATCCCTGAAGATATCTCCAAGAATGTGCTAACTCAATTCCATGGCTTCAGTCCCACCCTTCAGTCCTACTGCATTTGCTAAACAGGAATACTTTTTCTCCCTCAATTTCTCCTTCAATTTACCAGCACAGCCATTTCTTCAGCCTGGCACCAACTGATAATCTCTCTTCTGGAGTGCTGTGCATCTGCCCAGCCCTCTGCAGACTGAGCCACGCTCCCTCTCGCTGTGCTGGAAGGTGACAGGACATGGGCAAGGATTCCCCCAGGAGCTGTCTGACTCCATCAGGAAGGTTTGTGCTCCCTGGACGGGCACAGCTGCTGTGGATCAGAGCTGGCTGCCATCCAGCTGGTACAAAGCAACGGGAGGAAAAGTCCCCTCTGCTTTTCCTGAGCCTTCATGCTGCTATTTGAGGACCTTCAGGAGCTCCATTAAGGTGAGGTAAATTGAGTTAATTATGCGCATTCATCATGTTTATTAATGTAGTGCTAATGAGGATACAGGGACCTTCTTTTTACCTGGCATTAGGCAAGCACAAAAAGCCCTACTGACTAAATGGTGCACGTGGGAGAGAGGGCATGAAAACCCTGAGATATACTAAAATGATCTACCTGCAAAAATGTTGGTTTTTATTTTATTTTATTTTATTTTATTTTATTTTATTTTATTTTATTTTATTTTATTTTATTTTTGTTTTTTTGGCAGGGATTTCTGCCTCTCTACATTCACATCTGATTCCTGTCACCAAAACCAAGACTTCTTGTTTTCAAAACAACCCTGTCTCTATGGACAGAGAAGTCCTTTGCTACAGCTGACCTGCAGGCCAACAGCAGGGTTCATCCCACGGTACCTGAACCTCTACAGCTCCTGTTCCCATGGCTAGGACTAGTCCAGACAGTTACACAGACATCTCTGCTGTACAGAACTGGGAGCCATCTCTCCTTCCTGCATGTCCACTGTCCTTAAACCCACAGTGAGTTTTGAAATTTGACTTTCTCCTTCTCTGCCCCTTCGTGAGTAGGGAAAGATAGCAGCCTGCAAGCAATACGGTGGAGATTGTTTCTGGATGAGAAATGTAAATTCATTGTCTGACTAGTTAACTCTGAAACCAAATTTAAGCTGTTTTGGGACTAATTAATCTCAATTCCTTGTGGAATTCAGATGAGTTTTGGGTCCCTCTGTTCTATATGCAGCATCGCTACAACTAGTTTTGCATTTTTTAGAAAGTTCGATATGTTCTCATACCATCTCAGGGCTCATGCACCTGTCATGACTTCTCATCACAAAAATATTATTCTGATGGGATTCAGAACAGGTGTTTGAAGTCCAGAAGTCTTCAAATAGTCTTTAAACCAAGTCTCTGTTGTATCTAAGTAGCACTATAAAGGACTCAGAGGAGAGGCAGGGCCAACTGTTGTGTGATGCCACCACAGCCAAACCACTCTAGCAGGACTAGTCTTGACCAGGGTGACTGTTAGGCACCATTTGAAGCCAAGCTTTGGGGTCAAGAATGAGACTGGGAGAGTTTAGGAGATATGAAACAAATACAGAAATAACATCACTTATAAGCTTTGAGGAGAGGCCCATGAAACTAAATGAAGGTTCTTCAGGGTCCAAAAGCATTTCAATATTTAGGAGAATCAGATGAAGAGCAAAACAGTGAAGAAAGGGACTTTAGAATTTAATGCTTTTATCTCTATTTTCTAAGGCAACTGTTTATATATGTTTAAAGAATAGGGAAAAAAAATGACCATAAAAATACCCAAGAAGTTTCCTACCTTTCACAAATAATCTAAGTTTTAAAATGTCTTCCTCCCATAAGCAATACATCTGAAGGAATTAATCTAGATGTCATGTTCTTTTGGCAGCAGATTTGGTCATTGGCTCTCAGAATGCTAATATTGTGAAAAATATAGCCTTCAATGCTAGGACAAAAAGGAATATAAGGAAATGAATAGTTAAATATGAATATAAAGGGTGCAGGAAATACAAAATAGGCTTTGAGAGCAGCCTAGGGACTGACTGATTTTGCTGAGAAATCTTGGTGAACAGGAATGTGGTGAACACATGGCAAAGTGCTGGTGACAGAAGTTTGTTTCTCAGCCCTCCCATGTGCTGACAGGAGATCCATCAGAGCTCACAGTTTTGTGCTCTGGCTGAGGTTCACCATATAGAAGGAAGGACTCCTTCCCCATTCATAATGCCAACTAATATGGTATAAACTGCTGTACCATATGAGTCAATCCTCCTTTCCTTTATATTTAAGATGGAAATGCATCTGCCACTGGGTGAGAGCAAGGGGAAAGAGCAAGCACAGTAAGATGAAAGCAGAGGAGGTTAGGAAGGGAAAGTGGGATGTTGCTTTGTGAAGTCCTGGGACAGTCCTGTTGGGGCTGACAGAAGCTCTTGTTGCTCCATTAATTAATGTCCCTTTCTCCTCTGAGTGGTCTGTTTAGCATCATCTGCACTAATTCTGGATGCCTTCCCAGCTATTTCTGTGAAAACAAGGCTTTATTCTGTCTTGTACTTCCCTTCTGCTCTGATAAACCTTTCCATGACCCTCCAGGATTAACTCTGCTGGCTCACTCCTGTGTACAGACAGACAACATACAGCCTGGAGTGATCCCAAAGTTCTCTGGGAGTATGCTTTCTGTTTGTCACTCTCAGCAGTGATGAAGAATCAACACCATCCAGTTCAAGAGTACACATTACACTATTCTGGCTGTCAGACCCCAGGTTGCCAAATATATCATTATTTCATGAGGTATGTAGCATACCAAACTATTCACCTCCTGCATTCCATCAGCTTATACAGCATCAATGTTTTAGGTATAAGGGGACTCCTCCACATCTTCATTAGGGCTTCCTAGGCCACTCTGACACTAATCCAATGTCTTTTGAGCAGTGCTCTACTCTCCCTGGTTCAGGTTCATAACTGTCATAAAAAACCACAGTAGTGGAAATTTTTCCTATGCATCAAAGATGAGACTAATTTCACTGGTGAGGTTACAAAATAGCTGAGTGCACTAGGACAAACTGGAAATGACAGAAGGTAGATTGGGGAATTAAGTTGTTTTCCTTCCCAGGTCTTTCTCTGTCAATGGCCCATGCTGTCCAGTGGACATTATTTACATTCCAGTGAGCCACACCTTTCCAGGTGTTCCACAGACCATGCACATCTTCTGACTCCTCTCTCCCAGCCCTCCAGTCACCCACATAAGGACTTCAGGAGGGTCCCACCTCCTGCTGCAGTCCAGCTGTCTCTACCTTATCCATCTACACACCACCATTTGGCACAGGACTGACCACTGGATTGATATCAGTAGTGGCAGAAGCCCAGCATACATCAAGAACCTCTCAAAGTCTGAGACAAAAGATTATAATCCCACACTCATTACTTGAATTTAGCCAGATCCTTGCACTGTGCATTGGATAATCTCCTTGCTGATACCACTTTCTCTTGTGTGTCTCTCAAGAGCTCTCAAACTGTATAATTACTTTGTTGATACACTGAACATGGTGGCAAACTCAGATCATTATAAGAAACACGTATTTGGTTTATTTTATGTAGCCTGAAATACTCTGTGGAAATGCTTCCTATTCTCCTTCCTGTATTACCACAGGAGTTCTGTAGAGCTCTGATTCAGCCCTTTTATGGCACAGGGAATTCCTGCCAGTATGTCTAACATCTGCCTGCATTTCTGTCTTTGCAGGATGCCTATCCTCTTCCAGGATCATTTTTTCAGCTGCAGAAAGTTCACTGCTTCGGTTTCACACATGATTCTCCTTCAAAAGCCTCTGCTGGTCATCTGCCTCACATCTGCCAGCATTCTGGGGGAACCCCTTCTTTCCTGCCACTGACCTCATGCCACTTGTTTTTGTTGTTTCCATCAAAGAACTTTCTGTGAGTGCACATTGATGGTGTGTCTAAGCTTTCATACCACCAGCTGTATGAGATTTATCAGCACTTGTTTCAAACCTGTACCTCTTGGTAGTCCCAGAAACCAGCAAGCCATGAGACACCAACACCTGTGAGTCAATCTAACAAACTGTTAGATTAAAAATTCACATGCTATAATTAGCACATGTGGCTATGATTATGGATGTGTGGATTTTACTCTTGCTAGTTAACATTTCTGCTTGGCTAATGGCCAGGGACTTTGGTCAGAACTGGAAAACAGGCTAGATCTGCACAGAGAAGGATGCAATGTCCTCCCAGACACTCAGAGCACCCTAGGAGAAGTTGCCCCAGAGTTCCCCTGTGCTATGGTTAACTATGTGAATAACTCTGAGAGGGCCAGGGATCTGACCTGGCCACAGGTTTTTTTCTAGTAAATCTCAGAAAGAGTCTTGTTTGTGCATAATCCAGTAGAGAGTTTACATTGATAACTCACATCAATGACTTCCAGCTACAATGTGTGCAATTTTGTATTGCATTTGCATTTTTCTTTATCCTATTCCCAGTTCCATGTATGACTTCTTGTGCTGGTGCATTCCCCTAGGCTGCTCCATGACCTAAGAAATGCTTTTTAAGCCTCAGCCTTGATGAACTGCACCTGGGCTGAGCTCCTCCTGAGCTTATCAGAAACACTGCTCCCAGGAGCTAGTGCTGTCTAACGAGCTCCAGTCTTTTAATGAACAGCCTTGGAAAATTATTTTTCTTGCCTGAATAACAACACAAATGCAATAATATTTTTGTTATTGAACCTTCAAAGAAAGTTAGCAAGGCAAATTGCAGCCAGATGGAAAATTACTGTGACTAAAACCAACTGCCTTGCAACCCCATAAACAGCAGTCCAAAGTGAGACCCTTTGAGTTCTCAGGGGCTGCAGTGAGCAGTGACTGCATTGAGCAGTGACTGGCAGATCCCTCTGAGTGGAGCCTCTCAGAGACAGCAAGCACTAAAGTTTGCTGTGCTTAGAGGACTGGCAAACATCAACAGACCCTGGGCTGATCCCCACTCCTCTGGGCTCAACCCTCTGCCCATTTAGAAGTTTCAAAATCATCCAGAGTGGGAACTTCACTGAATTTAAAGGGAATTTTTCCCAGATACCTTGCAGATACCCTTTTGGTCTGTGTGCCTGCAAGCAGATATGCAAGCAAATAGATTATGGATGTGGCTCCCCTAGATTCTTAAGCGCTTTAGATTTAAAAGAGAGGCCTGTAAGAGAGTTACTCTTGTGGTGTAATGAAGTCTATCTGAATCCATCATTAAATTGTTTAACTTGAACTAATGATGTTTAACATTTAGGCATAAACTGCCAATCAATATTGGGTATCAGTTTAGCAAGGGGGTCTACTCAGAACTTTTTGTATCAATAGGAAAGTCTTCCTTATTCCTTTATATCTTTACCCTTTCCCACTCTTATCCCTGTCTTCCCCCATTAAGCCCACTGGCCCTTGGATACTTTTTTATTTTGGTCATAGATTGATTAATTTTAGATTCATTTTTTCTCTGTGTGAGCCTTTTCCTTCTGCAAGAAAGCTCCAAAGTCAATAGTTACAACAGCTGCTGCACCCTAACTTTTATGACATTCAGAGCAATATGGGTTTGTTCATCTCCATGTTTCAGAGTGCCTGGACTACAGTTTTATTTTCTAGAAGGATTCTGTCAAACTTGCAAAGATTTTGTAGTGCAGCCTCTGGTTCACAGAAAATAATCAGCAATGGCATTGAAAAATTTTGCATACAGACACCTTTTTATTTAAGCTGTGTCTATTTTCTACTGTTTACCTCAACTCATACAATGATTTAATCATTGTTTTGATCTTTGTGAGCCCTGGTAAAAATTTCTTACATTTAATTTGTGATCCTAACTTTTAAAATCAAATCAATAACACTGTGTTCAATGAGGACCTTTTAAATGCAGGCATAGGTCTAAGTTTGGGAATAGTCTAATTGACTTCAAAGGAATTAAAAGGTGCTTAAGCACCTTGCTGAATTAATAACTAATTGAATTATAACTTCAGGAACAAACTTAGATTAACTTGAAAATTCTGTACAGTTTATTCAAATTTCTAGTTACAGATGGAATGTTCAGGTCTGTATGAATATAAACATGGCATATCAGAAACTGCAAATTAAAACTTGCATGAAGGAAAGAAGACTAACTCAAGAGTTACAGGAAGAAGCTAACACAATTTTAAAAGCTTATCAAAAAAATTGATGTTCTTTCCTTTATTCTTGCAAGCTGAAAGATTATAAGGACTGGCAGTATAAAATTACAAAGATAAGAGAAATGAATGAACTACTGGAAGGGAATGAAGGGTCTATTCAAAAGAGAGTTCCTCCTGCTTTTCCTGCTGAAAAGGATTCTGTTACTTCTCATACACAGAAAATGCTGTAATTTTTCTCTTCTGCAATATTATGTGCAGAAGAAACAACCAAAAACCAGTTTTGATGGTACTTGAACAGATTTCAAGAAGTCTTGCACTGTGCTATGAATAGAAACACATTTGTTAACTGAGGGAGAGTAACAAAGCATTTTTCTTTTCTTTGCCAAACCAAGATAAAATGTAACCAAATTGCTGGACTGGTGAGTTTATATCCTCTCCTCCTTCCTTGCTCCCAGGGACAATGGAAACTTTCTTCTAGTGTAAAAGCTTTCCTTTTTTGGCTGAAATCATTATGAAAGATGTTATTTTTTAAATCCATTTTAAAAAGAGAAGATTTTAATAGAAAACTTTAAACTGTGATGTTATGATAGGATTGTGTTTTTAATTCACGTGAATTCTTAAGGAATTGACCTGGAATTGTCCCTTCAAATAAACTTTTGCAGAACCACATCTTTTGGTTCAGAATATACTAATAGTTCCTGCATACTCATTTTGAGAAATAACCATTTGAAACCAAGGGAAGATAATTCATCTAATTTCAACTGGTGCATGATCACAGGGCAGTAAGGCTTGAGCTAATTTAATAATTTTGATGATCTTACATCTAAGACGAGTATGGTTTATAAGAAGGAGCAGAGCTGAGTTTCCAGACACTATGATGACTAAATTATTATTCATCGCTGTTCAAATACACCACATCCTTCCTGTGCTGTTGAAGTCACCTGCTGTCTGAATGCAGCTATCAAAGTCATGTGTTATTATGATCCATGGTGCAGTAAGCTGGAAGATTTTCCACATAAATCAAAACAGCTAGAGATTTGCAAGTTAGCCTAGTTTACATCAGGGTCCCAAATTGCAAAAAATAAAATTATAAGTATGTCTTTTCACCCTCTTGAAATGTTTCCAAAAGCAACTAGAGGAATATAGTTTTCCATTACTGAAGACAAAGTGCGTGCACTGCTGAGTGTGGGTGGCAGAAGGAATCTAGGAAGGGGCAAAAGTGTTTTAAAGCATCACTTTATCATGATCAGAACTTATCTGTGTATCCTGAAAAGGGCAGATAAGAAAGGCCTGTCAGGGTCCTTGTGTCTCTGAGGAATCTCTTTGTGAAGACTTTTCTTATGTAACTACCTCACCTGCTGCAGACAACCTTATATATGTTTCCTTTCTGCAGAATCGGATCCCAGCATTTTTGTTCAGACAAGTCGCTGCCAGCTGAATAAAAGGAAGGGCTATTATCCATCTGAGTTGATGGAGCTGACATTTTCTGTGCTGTAGTAGCTTCTCTTTGCTTCTCAGGGCTAAGTCAATTACATTGTGAGACTTAACGAGCAAATGATCTAGTTAGAGTATTTATGGGGCTTCCATTAACCCAGGCTTCCCATGCAAGAACTTCAATCACTCCCTGGTAAGCAAGGAATATCTTTAATCTGGTATCAGTGGGGCACTGAGGGTGCATCAGCCTGGGTGTGTGCAGCTCTGCCCTCTGCTCTCTGGGACACCCTGGAGCCCCCCATGCTCGGTGGCACAGAGCAGCTCTGGCTGGGGGACAGCTCATGCCTCAGCGTGCCCCATCATGGGGGGAGCTCCCTTTTCCCTCCACAGCAGGGCTCACACAGAATTCCTGTCAGGTCCCAGAGGACCTGGGCAGATGACGAAAGAGCAGGATTAAGGGTGGAACCTCACATGTAATAGGAAGGCTTTGCAAAAAATGGCTTGGGGATAAAACAAGAGAGTGTAGCCAGAGTCCCTCTGTCTGAGGATGTATTTGCAAGGTTTGTTAGTTTGGGTTTGAACACTACTGGGTTTGAACACTACTCTGCTTGCTATGAACTTCTTTAGTTTCTTAAATCTTAGACTACAACGCCCAGCCTGGGTCCTTTCTGAGCCCTTAGAAAAGGTGTGTCACAAAACCACATTTCAGGCTTGTCTCACAAACAGTACCGATGATTTTCTATCCTAAAAGAACATGTTAGGATGTGATGCTGAGGTCAGAACTTGGGAGTTACAGGCCCCTTCAAGAAAGATATTGGGGACTTCAGCCTCTCTTAAAAGCTGAAGAGAATACCAAACAAGGATCAGAGATCGTCAAGACATTGTAGAATAGGAAGAGAGGCTCAGTACTGAGACCAAATCGCAAATAAGCTGTGCAACACCACAACTTGTCCATCTGGGAGCCCACTGGTAAACATTAACCTCTCCTTGTGGTTACTAAGTATTTTTTAAAAAATTAGTTTTCTTTTTTTTTTTTTTAATCTACAACCATCTTTCACTGTATATCTTGATTTAGCACTGGTTTCATTTTCTGAAAACATCTTTTCATGAACCAAATACATATTTTGAGAGAGGAAAAAATGTTCTGCAAACATCCTTTGGAAACAAAGATGTGCAAAGCGTTTTATCTATTTCTTTTTAAAAAAAAGAATGAAAAGTGTGGATGGACTTTTAACCCCCTTCAGGACTGAAACACTGATGAAGCCGTATGGGAAACCTATTCAATAGAATATCTATGGATAAATGAAAGAATTCAGTTTTTGAAGCTTCTTATTCTTAGCACTAAATTCCAATTCACAAGGCACACGTACAAGCATCTATAAAGTATTACCCAAAAAATCCTCTTAACGCTGCAACGGCTTTCATCTCTCTGCTTTCTGCAAAGACTAATCCATACCTACAGAAACAAGGGACCTTTTGTTCAGCTCCATTCTTAGGACATTTTTTGTTACATTTTTCCTCTGTAGAAGCATAACAGAGCAAGGGCTAATATGGACCCAAGGAGGCAAATACAAAGGCAGGCTTACATTCAACGTGTGAATCTTGACTCAAAGGAGGATTGGATAGGTATGAGGATATTATCCATCTGTAGTTAAAACATTTCTTTCTATGATAATGTGTTTGTGTCTCTGATTATATGTTCAGGCTGGCCCTAGAATCACAATGACAGAATAAATTGAATTCAGAGTAGTAGTGCTAAGTCACATCTATATTAGTAAATAGAGTATTTCCAGGGGCTGTTTCTGGTACCAAGGTGAGCTAGCATGGACTGACCCCAAATTCAGCTGAATTTCTTTCCCTTCAGAGCAAGGTGTCTGCACCAACAATGATTGCTGGAACCAGTTTCCAGCCCCACTAACCACCCACCTGCACTGGGATTTGAGCCAGTAGCACTTAACTGTGGGACAAAACCACCCCAGGGACCATCCTGGGCTCCTGAGAAGAAATGCCAAAATGCAGCATCTGAGAGTGTTCCTGGTCTGGTGTCATTTGTGTCTCTGTATCTGCTTATGATAGACTGCACACCTGTGTCAGGGAAAGGAGCTGAGGACAGAGTTCTTGTTGATGTGTGTGTGTGGCACAGACTTATTGTGCCAACTGGGGCAGACCCCTGGAAACTTTTTCTTTCCTTCCCACTGCTGCTTCTTTCAGTGCAGTTTGTATTATCTCACAGGAATCACGGTTCTGGCTGCTGTTAGGGTTAAAGAGAGTCAGGTAACCATGAGGAAAGGTTATGAGACCACTGTTTTTCAGATTAAAATGCTTCAAGCCAGTATCCTTATCAGGGATTTTTGGTGCATTTTTCCTGTTAATTTCAGTGCCCTTCCAGACAAATTTGTCTGGAATGGGGGATTTTCCACAGCTCATTTACAGGATGTTTAATTCACTGGTGAGCTGCACACCTCCTCATCTGTGCCAGCCCACAGAGCAGAAGGGCTGGGATAGCCCCATCTGCAGAGCCCATCTCTCAGCACAACATCATTCATCTCATTCCCAAGCTCCTGGCTCACCTGCCTGGCTGCCAGCTGAATCAGAGGCTTGCACACATGTGCCTATTAAACCCAGAGCAACTGGTCATCTCCAGCTCCCTATAACTTAGTTTCATATGTTTGGTTTTCGCTATGGTAGATTTCTGTTTCAGATCCAGAATCTGCCTGCATTCAGTGGCCAGTGCTGACAGATCAGAGACCATCTTCCCCAGAAGATCTATATGTGGAAATTTGTGATTGTTTCTTATTATTGAGCTCCAAAACTTCATGAATACTTCAGCTATCTTATTCCTAGATGTCTTCTTTCTTCATCTCTGAAATTCAGGTTGCATCCTCCCTGCTTGGGGATCATTCTTTTGTTACATGCCACCTCATACAGTGATGCCTTGAACCCAATCATGTTTCTTGCTGCAACTGCAAGATAAATAATACTTATATTTTATTCTTTCAGAATTTAGACTTTTGGTATTTGTGATATATTTTATACTCAGCTGTATTTTTGATATATTGATGTTTTAAAATTATTAAAACTTTGGAGAGGGAATGACTTTGTGCATATCCTGTGTGTCACAGTCACATATATAAAATTATTTTTATTAGAACTTAACCTTGGCCTAAATACATCCTAGATAAAGGTTGTCTTGAGAAGGTGCTGGCTATTTTCCCAGGTGCAAAACAAATGATGCCATAAGTATTTGCTCCCTTGCAAAGGGGCACTGGTCTTTCTCTCAAGTCACTCCCTGCTTGCTTTGACCTTCCTTAAGTGTCTCCTTTTATTGCCTTTTTTTTTTTTCCAAGCTGGAAAATCATTGGCGTAAAATCTGACCTCAATGATTCATCCAAGGCCACAAAATTAATAAGCTCTTTATGAAAAAACCAAAGAGAAGGACACTGATCCATGTCTCTGTCCCAGTCAGATGACTGAGGTCCTCCTGCTTGCCCTGTGGCCAAGTTTAGTGGCAAGCTTTGGTTCAGTGCATTCTCACATGCATGTCTCCAAAATCCCACATGTACCTGTGTGCTCACATAGAGGTACATAATTATTACCCTGCTTGCTGGCACACTGCTGCTTTCTTCAGACTAATGTTGTAAAATCAAAAAGTGCAGGCTGGAGAAGAAGAACATTTTTCTATTGTGTAAATCCTGGTAAATGCCCACAGAATAACAATTTTAGTGTTTACAACACTGGAACAGATTGCCCAGAGCAGTTGTGGAGTCTCCCTCACTGGAGATACTCCAGAACCATCTGGACACAATCCTGTGCCATGTGCTTCAGGGTGATCCTGCTTGAGCAGGGAGGTCAAACCAGATGACCCAACTGTGGCTCCTTCCAGCCTTACCCATTTTGTGGTTCTGTGAAATGAGCTGAGCTCATGTGCAGTCACAAAGGCTGGGGGCAAGTTAAGGCTGGTAAAGTTGTTGAATGCCATTTCAACAGTACCTCTTTCCTCCTGTAATGCAAGATAATGAACCAAGAACTAAGGCCAGGCCAGCCGATCCCTCTCCTGTTTCCTTCAGGGCTCCTTTCCAAAATTCTGATTCTTTTAAACTATTTTCAATTTTAGTGCTACATGTTTTATATTTGCCCAAATATGATATAAGAAATGAGCTGACCTTTCAGAAATACATTTGGTGCTAACACTAATAATACAGAAATAAAGGACACATTGGGTAAAGGAAAACCTCAGCAAAGGCTGAGGATACCCTTGAAGCCCACTTCAAGGTTCTCCTCAAGTGAATAGGGAAGAAGTTACAGTGCCCCAAGGCTTTAAGCAATGAGCATCTCCTGGCTTCAAAAGGACACTTGAAACATTCTAAAAAGCAAGTGGTTCACTTAAAAGATGTGGTTTGAAAACCTAATTATCCATGCATTAGGGACAAACTTAGCTTTTGGCCAAGACATCTAAGAAGTTACAGATCTGAAGGAAGTGGGAGAGTAAAGCAGCATCATCATGGGTGGCTGATTATATCCATGAATTTATACCCCTTCCAGTTTGGATTCTTTTCTCTTAAATCATTGCAGCAAAATGTGATTTATTACTGCAAGAGTGACAGTTCAGTCCAAGAATTTCTGAAAAGGGAGGTTTGAAAAACTTCATTAAAGAAATGACAGGGATCGGCTCTGAGGAGGTTTCTAAGAAAACTTTGTAAGAGATTTTGCTTTCTAATATAAGTCACTATTAAAGTAAATGAGCATGAACTTTGCAAAGAAATGAGGCATTATGTCCCATGAGATTTCATCTACCTGTCATTACTGTCAATGAAAGAACTTCCATTAATCAAAAAAGAGAAATATTTTCATCTAATCGCTGAGGGAACCTGAAGACCCATAATTTTTTCACATTTGGTTTAATTCATATGCTTTTCTTTTCATCAGTCTTTTCATTACCTGTATGTCTCATTAATGCAGAGGAAACAGTTTCAGTAAAATACTTCTTTTTTTTTCTGACAAAACATAAGGTCTCCAGCTTGCTGAAAATATTAGGTTTCAAAATTGAACTTCAGTTCAATCCTCTTAATGGTGTTTTCACCATCCTCTGCATACCTAACTCAGGCACTGAGGATCTACTTGGAAGAAATACACAGCATGACCAGTTGTATCAGTGGTAAGCTGTGCTCCAGGCACAGGACATGTTTGACTGGTATGTTCAGAAAAACAGGGAGGTTGTACTTCATAAGGGATGTCCAGAGTGAATGTAGATGCCAAATTTTATTATCAGTCTTCTACAGAGGAATAAAGATATTGAGAACATGGATTACTGATTTATTTCCTGGTCTGTGTGTGCGCGTGTGCACAAATGTAGTGACAAATGCCATAGAAGAGCAAAAAGATTGTCACTAAAAAGAACGTCAGGGAAATAACTTTTTGTCAACTTGTTAAATGCTTTATAAAGTCACTGAAGGGATTTGTTCCAAATTGAAAATACTGTGTTAATTTATCATTGAGGACTGAGTTCACATGTTTAGAAATGAGGAGAACAAATGAAGATAAAACAAGAAAATTAACATCCCTAAATCCTAAGCTCTTGAATTTGCAGTCATAATGTTCATTTAGAATGCAATTTTGCATGTAAAAATTCTTGAGTATTAAACCAATGACTTAGAAGAAAATGTGAGTCACAGGAAATTACATAAGAAGGGCCATATAGAAAATTTACTACTAATAAAATATTTCACTTTCTCAAAAGCTAGCAAGTCACTTAGATCTGTATCTCAGTGTTGACCTGTATTGAACTGTGTGAATGTGTCATGAACAATGTGCTGAGACTGCTCAGGAGATCTCCTGAAGACAAAAGCTGTTACAAAATGAATTAAGACTTTTTGGACAGTGAAAGAACAGAGCAGAATCTCAAATGCTGTTATAATAAGCAACAAAGTACTATTTTTATGGTAGCATGTACAATGCAGCCTCAGTCTTGCAATCATAATAAAATGGAAAAATAGTTTGTTTCCAGCATGAGAGATTTTCAAATGCACTCACATTCCAAGAAAAGGTGGGGCAGCAGACATGTTCCTATAAAATGCTCATAAACGTCACGATCCATTGTTGAAGGTGCTTAGACTCTCCCAGAATCAGTCCTGGGTTGGCAGCTACCTTGAGGAAAATTGAGTCACTCTTTGCCATCTAGAAAATATAATTTAATGACAGTGTAAAAGACATGTCCGCTCTTGTCACTGTCACCTTTCCATCTACAGGCTTTTCGCTTGGAATGCGGTAAAGTTTAGGTTTTTTGACTTTTTTTCCCCCATCTCTTCTGGGGTTATTCCAAACTTGTTCTGTGTAGTTATTCTGTGCTATTTTGAATCAGAAATACTCAGCTCAGCAGTTGGGAGCATGTTTGGCACTTGCATAGATTTATGTCACGTATTCCTTTCAAGTAAAACCACAGGAATACAGGCACGAAGATGATAGCAGACAAGGAGCTGACCAGGAGCAGTTATTAGAGTGTAACTTGCCATGCTGCTGCAGGAAAAGCACAAAACATTGGCTCCTTGGGAATATCACCTTTCCATCTCCCACCCCCTCCTCAAGCCCTTGTACTCATGAACATTAACTTGTGGAGAAGAGTGAAACACAAACATCCCCATGTGCCCTGCCTGAGCCTTCTGACATAGCCCAAAGTGCTAGTGGAAGAAATTATTTTAAGTTTCCTTCTTGCACTAGGTTTTTAAATGGAATTTCAGTATGAGATTTGAGAAGATATAAAGGAACCTTCTGTTGAAGGCTATGACAGAGACCTGTGACTGATGATTATCTTTCTTTTGGCTCTCACATTCTTATCTTTGTGGAATGAGGAATTTGGAGATGAAACCTTAGCCAGCATAGATGTGGGATGACCAAAGGATCCAGAGCTCATTCAGAACGTTTTGCATTGGTGAATTGTGAGCTGGAAGGATGCTTGAAAGGTTGCAGGGAATGAATTCACTCAAGGAAAGCTAAACAAATTTTTTAACTAATGGAAGTTACAGCTTCCAAGAAAACCACAAAATAGCTATGGTAATGGATTAGAATGACCTCAAAGCAAGAAAATGCTTGTGTCATTGAGTCCTCCTTCCTATTCCAGCAGGAATTTCTGCATGAAGTTCTAGACAGACTGACTGGGGGACCTTAATTTTGTCTGCTAAACTAGAGTTTGTTGAAAGATGGTATTATCTGAATATTTCCAGTGAATTTAACTTGCAGCCACAAAGCACCATGAGTAATTTCATTAGAGAATGGACATTCCTCTTAAGGTTCAACCTAATCCTGTACCTACCAATATCTCTTCGAAACAATGCAGAAAAAAGAAAAAGAAAAAGAAAAAGAAAGAGAAAGAGAAAAAGAAAAAGAAAAAGAAAAAGAAAAAGAAAAAGAAAAAGAAAAAGAAAAAGAAAAAGAAAAAGAGAAAAAAGCCTGGGGAAACAGGGGAAAAAGAAAAAAAAAACAAAACAGGGCAAGCATGTATAAGTCCCAGCAAACGCTTTCCCAGTCACTGCCTATTTCTGAGAGTTTAAGCCTAATGTGCTTTGTGTATTCATAAATCTCTAAAGGATATTTTCCTTGTCCTTGTCCTGTCTCCCCTTAAACCCATCTAAGCTCTTTGCATCTGCATAACCCTTTAGCTATTTCTTGCATGAATCTACCACCCATTGTTAACAAAACCTACCTGTTTAGAACAGCTCCTAATGTCATTTAGTGACCCTTAATTCTTCAAATGGAAACCTAATCAAACTTGCCTCATCAACTAGAGGCATTTTCATCAGATTTCCAGTTGCCTTCAGAAGCAGAAACTATTTAATAGTGCCATAATGTAACTGTGTCCTGATGTCTCAGCATACATTCTGAGCTGTTTTCTCCACCGTGCTGCTTTTTCACATCCTGCTGTGGAGCAGGGAAGGAAGGAGGGGAACTGTGTCCTCCTGTGACTGAGATCATGTGCTTCACTCAGCAATGTGTGTGGAGGACAGGGAGAATTTATCTCCCCCTCTTTTTTACTGTTCTGTTTACGATCAGCCTACTTGAGTCAGTAGGAGAATTCTGAAAGAGACAGTTTCTTACTGTGAAAAGTGACTCCCAAGTAGTCAGAGTTGTGGTTAAACTGCCTCCCACACACTAAAAAGCAGAAAAGCAAGCAAGCAAGCAAAACTTCTCCCTAAAAATGTAGCATCTCAATGAACCAGTTATAGTGCTGCCAAACACAGGGCTGTGGAGCTGGACTGAACTGGGTGTATCCTTAACAAAGCTATGGAGAATCTTACACTCCTAGGAGGAAACTACCAGCCAGATGTGTGATTATCTCTCCTTTACCACATTTTAGTTTTCATTCTAGCCACAGTTTTTTAGAAAATTTATCCATCCTTGCCATTTCCACTGTGATATTCCACTAAAAACCTTTATTAGACAAAACTTCTCAGCTCGAGCATGAGAAAACCACTCTGAAGGGACACGAAGGAACTCATTTTGCTGCTCTGAAAGGATCACTGGGAGTGCAAACTGAAGAGGAGAGAGGCTTTTGTGCCTGCTTCCCACCTCCTGAGTGACCTTTCAGCCAGAGGAGACAGACAGAGAGACAGCTCAGCATTTAGCACTTGTCAGCTCCCATGGGCACCTTTGACAGGCTGGAGAGGGGGTATCCAAAACTGACACCTTCTGAGAGAGCAATGTCTTGAAGGAAGTGGAACAGGGTGGGAAGCTCTCCAAGCTGTGTGACAGCACCTGGTCACTCCCAGCTCTGGAGCTGGCTGCAATTTCTATCACAGCTTGGCTATTGCAGGAGAAATGGCAGCTCGAAGGTGTGGGCATGCAGTTATTGTGGGAAGGAGTGCTGCCTGTGGCCTGGGAGTTGGGACTGGAAAATCTTTAAGGTCCCTTCCAGCTTAATTCTGTGATTCTACATCCAGAAATATCCTCATGCTGTCAAGCCAGAGAAGATCCAGCCCAGACCCATAAGAAGGTCTGAGCACAATCCTTATGGGCTGCATTTGTCTGTGATGGTAACTGGTGAGTGATCTGCCAGTCTCTATCTTAACCCATGAGGTTCCTCATCTTATTTTCTCCCCTATCCTTTTGAGGCAGTCAGTCAGTGAGTGGGAGTTTGGCCCCTCACTAAGATTAGCTAAGCAGAAGTTTGTAGGTTTAACTAAGCTGTTCTCAAGCCTTTGGGAGATGATAGCACCACAGAAGGTGCCCTTCATCTGAGGGCCTCGCACATTTAAAAAATGCCAACATTATGCTACTGATGCCAGGAGAGTTACATTCAATTGATGCCAGTATGAATTGAAAACCATTCTCCAAGAGTTTTATTTTCTTCTTTGTGTCAGGCAGCACACAAATATGAAATGAGAATAAAATGACCAGATTGCTAACAGACTGAAACTGTGGCAGGAGCAGCTTAGAATAGATGTACTGAGGAGTATTTTCACTGAAGATAATTGACTGATGGGCCAGATCAGTGATTTCTGAAGAAGTAAGGAAAATGAAAACTGGGGAAAAAATGAACAGTTGGGGGTATAATTGCTGAGCAATAAACATGGAGAAGCTATTTCTATCTAGGTAGATATTTCCTCCTAACTTGTTTCTGTTTTCCTTTCCAATCCATGTTCTATGATCAAATCTGTCCAGCAATGTCATCCTGCAGTGCCAGAACATTTCCTGCCACACTTTTTGACACAGTTAGCCAAAACAATGTGGTCTTCTGTATTTTTTAAGTTAGGAAAAACTGCTGACAGAGACAGAACTTCTTTTATTTACAGAAACATGCCACAATTGTAGCGATTGTAGCAATTTCTTTTGCCAAATTCTCCCCATCACTCTGCCCCCTCCCCATCCTACCCAAACTGTCTCTGAGTCACACATGTTCTTTTCTCACATCTGATGCTTTCCTTCTGACTGATTTTCTGCACTTGTATCACCTTTTGGCTTCTCAGAGACCCAAAGTCCTTACTGAAAAATAGAGAATTTGCTCTCATTATTCATGCATGGTTTACAAGTGCTTTCGGGCCAATGCTTTATTTCTCTGCCTGAAATAAAACTGCTGTCATTGTTGCTAAAAGCTCCGTGAAGAGGTCTTATGAAATCTTAAAATCCTTGAAAGAAGAGCAGTGTTTACACATAATCTGTACTATAGTCCTTCCCTTCCCTTCCCTTCCCTTCCCTTCCCTTCCCTTCCCTTCCCTTCCCTTCCCTTCCCTTCCCTTCCCTTCCCTTCCCTTCCCTTCCCTTCCCTTCCCTTCCCTTCCCTTCCCTTCCCTTCCCTTCCCTTCCCTTCCCTTCCCTTCCCTTCCCTTCCCTTCCCTTCCCTTCCCTTCCCTTCCCTTCCCTTCCCTTCCCTTCCCTTCCCTTCCCTTCCCTTCCCTTCCCTTCCCTTCCCTTCCCTTCCCTTCCCTTCCCTTCCCTTCCCTTCCCTCCTTCATAGTTTTAAGGTGCACACATTATACATCAGAATATAATTAACTCTTATTTATTCCTCTTAACACTTGAAATATAGTTACTGCAAGTGGCTGGCCCAGCTTCAAGTGCTTCAGTGATATTATTTTTATTTGCCTATCCAGGAGTACCTTTTGTCATGTTCAGTGTTCAACAAGGTCCCAGGAGCCTGCTCATGATACACATAACTCAGTTGCTCACTGCTAACTGCTCATGACAAATAGATTTTTATACCCACAAAAGGGAAAAAAAAATACCGTTCAACAGTAATAGGACAAGAAAGTACCAAACTCACTCAAAACCAGTAGCTTACTGACTGCTCAAGTTCATGAATAAACTGGGTATACTGTGGATCCTGAAAGTGACCTTAGATTCAAAAGGAAATTAGGCAAAGGTTATCAGACACAAGGACAAACCTTCAGAAGTCTCTGCCCAGCAGGTCACTAGGATACTGGAGATTAACTCTATATTTGCCTTCTTTTTCTTTACTCTGCACTTCCCATCTCCTACCACCACTGACATGAAAAAACTGTTACGTGAGATGATCTTTATTTGGACTAGAGTGATGACAATTTAGGTAATGTGAACTAATACATCTGACCCTATAGTTACAGCAGTCCACTAAGGAGGAACACCACAAAACTCATAAATTGCCATGTGATCTGCTGTTTGATGAACAACGGAAAAGCTAGAAAGCAATAGACAGATAAAGGCGAGACCTCACACCTGGAATGAGTTGCCATGGAAAGGTTAAGGATTCTGGCATTAGAATGTCTTTAATCCAAATCTCTCCAAGATTTTCAGTTTGAAAAAGAAAAAAAAATGTAATTGGGAAAATATGTGTATATCTGCAAGGTAATATTTTCCAGCACCTTTTTTGTCAATGGCAAAGGAAAAAAAAATTGTTTAGTTGCAACCAACATTGCCATCTTAGAAATAAATGAAAGTTTCTATAACCTCCATTCCAGCTGTATTGACATTGTTTCTATTGGCACTCCCAGAGCATGACTGAGGTAAGGACACCCTGCCAGTACCTCCTGAGAGGTGTCCCTGGATGAGTTTAGGTTTGTGCCTGCTGTCAGGGGATCTCCAAATGACAGCCTCTGATTAAATCTATCACACTCTCATGTCTCAGCAGGATTTTCACTCGCTGTTTGTCAGATGTCTTTGCAGAGTCACATTTTCATCCTAGTAGCTCACGTACTAACTTATCTGAAATTTTAGCTCTTTAAAACTTCCTTCTAAACTTTGAGCCAACCCTTTTTCAGAGAGGTAGGTGTGTAAGCCAGGGTTTCACCTTTGCTGCAATCTTGCTGTGCTAATTAATGTCCTGGTAAGTCACATTTGACATGTGGAATCTGCAGTACATGAATCTGGGGTTTTCCTGATCTCCTCAGAGTCTTTGCTAATATTGCCCACTATTTTTACACAGCTAAAAGGTTCATTCAAAAAATCTCAGCATCTGTTTTGATGCCAAGAATATGTTATAAGCCTCTGTGAAGCACCTTAAGTGCATAGCACAGTCCAGCTCACAGCGTCTCCCAAAAAGCCTACATGTGTTCTCAAAAATGTATGCTCTGTTTTTCCTGGGGAACCTGACAGAACTCTACTGATGCACCAAGTGTAGGGAAATATTTGACTTCAGCCTTGTCTCCTGGAATTTCTCCCCAGGTAGAGAGGAAAAAGTGACTCCTTGTTATAAGCATATATATTTTGGGGGGGTAGTACTGATGGGATTTTTGCACTTGTTTGTTTGGAGAGCCTTTGAAATTACTAGTCAGTCACCAGTGAGTTCAGCTTTGCTGATGCCAATTTTTTCAAGTCTTGTCAGTCTTACAGCAATAAATCAATGAATCTCCTCTCTAAGGCTCTACCTGTGGACAAGAACTGCAATAATGAGTTTAACAGGTGGGATGGTTGAGGCCTTCCAGTTGAGCTCTGTACTGTCAGCAGCTTGCTCTCCCCAAGGATGCTTCTTCAGTGCCATTGGAGCTTCACCTTTCAGAAGATGAAACAAATGACATCTTATGTTTCTTGCCTCTGTGATTTCTATATAAACTCCCCAAGTGGGAAATGAGTTTACTGTTGTATAACCTAAGCTTAACCCATTTATTTGCTAGAGCTTTTGTTTGTCTTGTTAGTCCTGTAGCACTACTGTTGCTTGATCTCACTTTAAGTTATGTATCCAACTTAGAATTAATAACTGTCACTTGCTTTCTGGTGTGAAACTTCTCACTCCCCACACTCCTTATGGACAGTCTTATGATGGATAATGTCCAAGTTAAATAAAAAATTTCAAAATCATTAATCTTCTTCAATCATCTACTCTAAGAACAACTTTAATCTTGTAAATTCTGAGGGAAATCACAAGAGGTTCATGCATATGAAGACAAAGGACAATCCCAGCATATTCCTGGACTGTCTCTGTATCTATCAAAGCAAGTACTAATTAACCAGATTATGTTCATGTCAATTATGTGTCAACTTTTGATGGCACACTGAATGGATGGAGAGACCATGTGAGAAGTACTTAGGGAGAGGTAAACCTGACCTCAGCAACAGGAGCACTAACAGTAAGAGAACTGGAAGTGCATATGACAAAGGAAACAAAAGAAGCTGTCATGACAGTGCACCTTTACAGAGATTCTGTTCATATCCTATGCACCATAAGTTCTCCTACAAGCACTAATACAAAGAGGAAGCTTTGAAAGGAAAAGCAGGTGACAGAGCTAAGAGGGATCAAAGGTGACATCCAAGTGACAAGAAAAGCTGAAATGTTGTGTGGAGACCATTTTAAGACATCAAGCAATGGAGTCAGATTTGAAGTGGAGAACAAAACTGAAACACATGTAGATGGTTTTCAAGTGGCATGCATAAGTGAGAAAGCGAACACGCAAGCTTGGGGTGTCAAGCATCGGTGAAACAGCTAAAACAGACTAAGCTGGAGGAAAGCAGTAATTCTCTTGAAAAATTCCTGCAAAACATCTTACTACCCAATATAAGAACTGTGTCTATTCATTGGGGCTGGTCAGAGGGTGTCCAGGAGATCCTAGGAACAGCACATACTTTATGGTGGCAGATAGACTCCTGCTGTAGTTGAACTCATATGACCCTGGATAAAGAAATGTGAATTGCATAATAACAAGGAAAAAGTAACACCTATTTAAATATACTTAGATATTGCACTTCTGTTTAACTATATGCTCCCTCCTGAGTCATTGACAACTTGAGGAAAGGGCTGGGGTCAGACCCTGGCCAAGACATCCTGGAACGAATTTCTTGTGCATGTCTTTCCAAGCTTATTTTGTTCTGACCTCTAAAGCAAAGTTATCATTGTTTCAAGTGTCTGGGCTGCCTATTTCAGTCTTCATGACTTGAAGAGATTCTTGTGTGACTGTTTATTTCTTTCCTTTTTTTTTTTAAAGAAACCAAACACTTTTGTGGTCCAGAGACCTGACAGCTGAGTCACATTTTGATCATGTTGGTGCCATTTGATCTGACCATATTGCTCAGCCAGACAATATAACTATTTACATTTTCAGGGTTTTATGTTCCAGGAGGCATTTTGTTGCCCCATTCTTTCCACAACAAGCAGCAGTGATTTATAGACACTCTGCAGTGATTGAAACGATGGCATTCAAGGGCCTTAAAAATGCTTGTTAAATTCTAGGCATATTTACCCTATTTTAAAGCTGAGTGGAAGAACTTGTGTTTCTGGCCATCTCTGGTGTGAGAGTTCCTCACCAGTCCTGCATTGATTCTTATCTCTTCTCCCTACCTAAACATCTGTTCCTTTTTCTCCTGGTCAATCTGCCCATCCACACTTCAAGTAACCGAGTGGGATAAACCCTCCACAAGAACCAACAGGCCTCTGTGCAATGGCCTCTGGTGTTAGAACCTGCCTGAGTCCCTGTCCCTGGACTTAAGGAGGTAGAGCCTAAATCCAAGTCCTCTTGTCCAAATGTCAAATACTGGCAGGGATTGGAAATACCTGTGGGCTGTGTTCCTGCCTGTCTTTGTTGCTAAATGTATTCTGTGCCTGAGAAGGGAGAAACATAGGAAAAGATTGAACTAAGTTCACAAGATCTTTAACTTTTCAATGGTTCCAGTGTGCAATCAGTATCTTAGGGAGGTCCCATAGCTGGGCTACTGTGCCAGGTCACAAACCTAACTAGTCACCATGTACTACAGTCTCCTTTGCTCTCACACAAGAAATATCCAAAGACCTGTTTGAGTCCTGGTGCTTCTGATGGGGGGAAGTGTCTCCAGTGCTATGTGGGACAGATATCTTATTTTCCAGTTGGTGAAATTATAAAACACTCAATGCAATTCCAATTTTTGTGTGCTTGAAGGCAACACATCAGAGTGGTTGAGGTATGTCTGGATACATCAGTGATATTTACATTACTAAATTAAACTGGTTTGTACTGGGTAATTGCTGGGTTACTCCTTGGTACAGATTCTATCTCTCTTCTAGACAAGGCCTGGACACAGATTGTGGGACAGCAGGTGCTGGGACTGTTCCCAAAAAGCAGGTTGAATGAAGCCACTCCTTTTAGTAATGAGTCTCTGGCTGATCTGACAGGAGGTTTATCACGTCTCTTGGTTCAATCTATTTTGCACTATTTACAAAATAAAATGAAATCTTGGGGTGTGCTGGGAATCTGGAGAGAAGCCTAAACTTCCAACTTGCAACTTGATTTCGTTCTCAGTGCTGCTGCTCATAAGAGAAAGAAGCCTGTAGAGTAGAAGTTTCCATCTACTTGAGATCATGGGATCATGAAACCATACAATAACCTGGGTTGGAAGAGACCTCAAAGATCATCTAGTTCCAACCCCCCACAATGGACCAGGACACCTCCTACTAGACCACATTGTACAGAGTTTCACTCAAATTCAGTCTCAGAAAAAAAATCGGTTTCAAAAAGGTCATTATTTTTAATGTTCTCTCAGTGAACTAAAAGAACATTTAAAATCTTTAATCTCTTTTTATTTGGGATGGCATCTACCTTCAGTCTGTTATTTACATTACTGGAGGCCTGGTTTTTAAACCAAAGTGAGAATTAAGCTTTTTCAGTATCTATGCAAATGTCCTGAGCAAGGTACTTAAACATGAAAGCACTAAGTCAGTGAATGAGATGTGAAAACACTGCTTGAATCAAGTCTAGAAATCCTCTTACACCTGCATAACATTCTTTCTTTATTGGGAATAAAGGAAGTAAAGGAGGTACATAGAAGTAGGTAGTGGGAAGGAAATGCTAAATAATGCACTAGAAATTTTCCTTTTACCTGAAAGGATAGGATGTGGGCTTAAACACTAAGTCAAGTTAGAAAAAAAGGGTGGAAAATTACTAGAGAAGGGAAAGAGAACAGGAGAAGTGATTTCTTAAACGCTTTTGAGACCCAGAAGTATTGCCTGATATAATTTATTTTCCTGAGACCCACAGTGGTTCCATTCTTTACCAACATTGACAAAAAATGTCTCAGAATCCCAGACCTCCACATACATGGCATTGACAGTATGTCTCATTAAACACTTTTGTCAAAACCACATCTGAATCATATCCTCTTTGTCTGCTGTATTGCTGTTGCTACTCTACTTCAAAGGGTATTGGCATGTACTAGTACAGAACTTTTCAGTGAATGTATGGAGTTAACACCTAATTTTATCCTCTCAAAGACGATGTCACCTTTCCCATTACTAGAACAGAAGATATAAATGCCTCTGGAACAAGCTGCCTGACATTTTTGTGCTCCAAATTCTGCTTTGTTCATTGCTCTGCAATGGTCCTGCAAGAAGTACATCATCATAAAACTGGTCTTATTAGCAATACAGAAGCATTGATGCAAGTCAGAGGCTGGATTTCAAACTCTTTAGTATCTTGAAAAGTAAATTTCTGAGATATTCTTAAATCAGCAGGTAAATTCAACTCCATAATCCCTCCCAGGGGTAATTAGATTCTGATGACTGCAACAAGAGTTGTATTCCATGTGCTGTGTTTGTGATATTCTTAAGTGTAATTTCATTATCCCTAATGTAAAAAAAAAAATACAACAAAAAAAACCCACAAAAACAAAACAAAACAAAACAAACAAAAAAACCCCAAACCAACACTTTGCTATAAAAGAGTGCTGTTAGAATACAGTATCACTGAAACTGCACTGAGCAAAGTTCATTCAGTCATGGTCTTCAGATACAGATCTAGTAAACGACCCTGACAGTTTTGTACAGAAGGTGTTGACAGCCACTCCCAATGTTATTTGCAGACACATCAGTAGGAAGAACCATTAATTTCCTCTTAAAAATCAGATAGAGAGGGTTTTGATGTTTTACAAAAAAGCAGTCATGGAATGAGCAAGATGAAATATTGAATCTAATTTTACTGTGGTAAGCACAAGGTAAACTCAGTAACAAGAAAACAATCTTCTCAGGTTTTCTCAGCATAGCCTCTTCCACTGTGTTGGTGAATATGCTTCCTTTTCTTGAGTACATGGAATAAAGTGGGCAAGTAACAGTTTTGTACATCTCTTTTTTGTTGTTCCACATCCATACCTCTGTAGCTTGAAAGTGACAGGATCAGCAACTTGTTTCCCCTCTTCATTTTATCGTTTAAGCAATTTTTTCAAAAATGCCATCTTGAAAGAACAGTTAAAAATTTTATTTGGATTTACCAGTTTGATTAATCCTCTAAATGCAAGAATATCTTATTTAAGTAGAATATAATTCTGCATTCCCTCCATTTACAGAGTTTACTAACTCAGTTATTACTAAATTAAGTTTCTTTGCTTTTCTGAGAAGAGATTTTTCCAACTAGCTTCTAAGCCTTTAATAAATATTACCCAGTACGTTCAGGTGGCTTTTCCACCTGAATCCATTAGCTTGTCTACTGTGACACGTTTTTGAATACAGAAATTAGGGCAAGACTGGAGCTGATCAATCCATGCCTAGAAAATAGACACTGCAGCCTGCTGAAAGCACAAATGCTGATTTTTCATCAATTTACAGACTAAAGGTGAAGGCATATTAAACAGCACCAGCAGGCAAAAATAGCAACAACTTTTTCACTTGTAGCCTTGTACCCACTTTCACGAATATGATTTCAGACACCACCCCTTAGCAATTCATGGAAGGAAGGCAGAGCTCTCCTCTGGGGAGAAGGGAAAATGATGGGCAGAGAACTGTGTCTGAAAAACGCCTCCAGGTTTTCATTTTGAATAGTCCTCCCCTGCCTAATGGCTTGTAGAGAGCCATGTGTTCAGACCACCTGGAGCAGCCACTGGTGATACAGGAACTCTAAAACTGGAATCTCTCCTGCAGTGTCACAGCATTTCTGCTGGCTTCACATGTGGCAGGACAGTCTGCAGGTGAGATCTTGTTTCAAAACTTCTGGTTGGACACAAAAGAGAACGTTGGGGTATATTTTCCTTTGAGCAATTTCTTGCTTTCTCTGTGTTCATAGAGTTAGTTTGGAAGATGCAGAAAACAATGGGTGGGTGAGCATGGAATGTACATGCTGCCAAAGATCACCTCATTACTGATACAGCATGGTGTAAACTGTGTTAATACACCATTATTTTTACTCAGGATTTAATTCTGAAATGCTAATAATGCATTTTTTCCAATCATATGTATTTAGACCTTTGATCAAATTCTGATCATCCTCTGCTTCCTTCATACAAGCAGCTCTAGCAATAACTTAGATCAAAGGAAACATTAAAAGTTTGTGTTCCATCTTTTTTTGGATCTGTGTTGTCACTCGTGCCAGGAGATGGTGCCACAGAGCAGGAAACAGTTTGGGTATGGCCTGACATGCACATCTTGCATGATCAAGAGATTGGGACATGGGTTCACCCTCTTCCAAAGTATATGCAAGGATCTTTGCTGAATCGTGACACAATTCAACTATCCCAAGATAGAAATATGTTTGTTTGCCGTTCTATTTGTATTCCTTCCACATTAATATTTCATTTTTAGTAAGACATTTTATCAGAGAATTCACAGCTTTCTTCTGCACCATGAAATCTCCTTCATCCTTCTATCATAAGCAGACTTGAGAGCTCTGTGATGATCCATCTCCCTTACTTTTTCTCCCTCCTTTTCCATTACCTTTCTCACAGCTCTTGGGGTTTTTTTCTGAAATAGATAGAAAAGGATTAAGTCATCTGAAGCAAGAGAACCAGCATGATCACTGCTTTATAAATCCTACAAAGCTTCTGTTGTTGCTTTTCCTCATTTGCCTGGTTCAAGACTGCTTGCAGAGGTGTGGGTCTGCACAGAGCAAAATTCAATCAGCAAGTCAAAAACTAAGACTCATTCATGTTTTCACTCCTTGTGCAATTCAAATTCAGTCCTGTTTGCAATTCAAAATGGAGACTTTTTACACCTACAGAAACCTGCAACAGCCTGTAGCCACATAGATACAGGGATCCCTCAGTAAACCTCCAAAGAATTCCTTCTTTGAAAGATATGCTGTGCCTTGCAAGTCACACAAGAATGAGTAAACCACTATTTAGAACAATTTTAGATTGAGTATGCTTTATAGGACCCACTGCCACTAAGGAAAGTAGTAGTATATTCCTGAACCTACAGATGTGGCTTCAACCACAATCCTATTTTAGTGTTCCAATGTAATATACTTTCAAGTGAGTTGGTTTACAAACCTGTTCCCCCACTTCCTGTTCTCAGTATCTTGATTATGAACTTGATATAACCTGGTTGCCATCTTCATTCTGTTGCATGAAAATCTCTTGGCTCTGTTTCCTTTCCAGATCTGTATTTTCCCCTGCCCCAGTCTCCCTGCGTCAGGCTCATGCATGGTCTTTGTAGCATCCACATTTTGCGCTGAATTTTACAACATTCTTTCTGTTTGCTGC
The DNA here is from genome assembly GCF_963662255.1 of Cinclus cinclus. Lineage (NCBI taxonomy): Eukaryota > Metazoa > Chordata > Aves > Passeriformes > Cinclidae > Cinclus > Cinclus cinclus. The sequence continues at coordinate 144,545,279 of NC_085046.1, read as the reverse complement.
CACTTTTCTTAAGTTTTGTTTCATCCACTGCCTTAGTCCACAGTTCACACACTCAGCTGGATGAACTGCTGTGTTTTCTTTCCCATCAGGTTGTGAGGTCTTTGCTGCTGGACTCAGACCCTCTCAGCTCTTCAGCGTGATGCTTTCAAACATCTGTTTTCTATAAAGCATCTTCAATCTGAGCCTCACACGTATAAAAAGTCTCTGGCTTCTCAGAGAAGTGTTTTAACTCCTCAGGATGAGATATCCTCTCCTCAGGCTGTCTCTGAAGTAACTCTACTCCCTTGGCAGTGGCACAATCTCCTTGTTTCTGGAGAGGAGGAGAGCTATGGAGTAATTTACTGTCTGTAGCATTCTGTCTTTGTTGGAGTGCCTGGAGAGTCCCAAAGTTGTATCTATGGTGGTGTAATATCTCTGGAAAAAGTTCCTGGAGTGGAGATCAGCAGACACAGAACAATCCCTGCCCATGTCACTGAGCCCTGTCCTTGGACCACATCCGAACTGCCTACAGGGGATAGTCTTAGCCAGTGCTGGCTTCCAAGCACTGCATGGAAGTTTTACAGTAGAGCACCAGGCTGCTTGGCCAAAACCATGCCAGATGTTAGTCTGACAACTCAAGAACACAGAAAAATATGTCCCAGTGTTCAAGAATGTTCCCTGATACTGTAATAATTAGTAATAGAGCCTGAAATGTCAAGGAGGGCCTTGCTGTTTCAAAATCTCTTATCTTTATTCCCCCTTGAAGAGTTTATGGAGTTTTTAAGGGATTTCCCACACTTCCTAGACTTTGCTTCCCTCGATAATACCAATGTCATCATCAATAATCTTTGTGTTTGGGAGGCCCAGGAGACACAAGAGTCTGATATCACATATCAACCCAGGGCCTTACCCTCCTTGTCACACACAGACAGGAGTGCCTGTCCCTTTGGGCACAGCCAGTGGAACAAAGGCACCAGCAGAGCATGCTGAGGACACCAGGTGTGTTCTTAAAGCCTGGTAAAGTTTACTGGCTGTATTAACATTTCTGCATCCAGCAGCTTCCAGCCAATTCAGATTTGGTTACCTGCTACTTTCTCACACTGAAGTGCTACCTTGCCTTTGTCATTCCTGACTGCTGCTCTTCTGCTGAGACCACCAAATCAAATGGATCTTCTGGTCATGCTTCTTGGTGTCCCACAGCATGACATGTCAACTAGGATAACAGACAAGCTACAACATGTCTTGGGTTTTTTTAGTTTTTTTCTTTTTTTTGGCAGGGGGGGTTAGTTTGTTTTTCGGGGTTTTTTTTTCAGTCCACATTTTCATTTCGGCTTTTTGCTGTGATCTTCCATCTTGTCTGGAGGATGGATTCAATAGAATTAAATTCAATAAAAATTCAATAGAATGTTGCTCTTTAGTATGATTGATTCATAGGTAACACTGGGGTCAGGTCTGTTTGGGTGCTCATGTACTGAGAGGGAGGTGTCTTTCAGCAGTGTCTGTACACTCAGACCATTAGAAAGTCCTGAAACCAAATCACTGATCTCTTCCTGTTCTTTGGAATAATCTCCCTATCTTCTCAACCAGCCTATGGGATCCTCTGGTTTTCCTTCCAGAGTACTTGGGTGATGGGATATAAGAGATGCTATGAGCCTTCATTCATCTCTGAGCAGATCAAACTGGGTATCCAAAATGTTTTAACTATGTTAGCTCAATATTCTACAAGCATAGCTACTAGCCCTGCTGGTGCACCCAATGTTTCCACAGCCTCCATGACCCTCAGGTCCCTGGAATTATTTCTGCCTTTCATGGCACCATTGTCAATGTATTCACTGGATCACCCTCAGTTCCGTTGCTTTAACTCTTAGTCTGCATAATGTCTCTGCTTTGTACTGATGTCTTCCATGCAATTGCCTATTGTACTTAATATTTTTTGGTGTTTTTCTAGGATTTACTTCTGTTCAGACACCTATTGACCTCAGTACTTTTGGCCTTTAAAATAAACACCTATTCTTTTGGTTAATTGGTTTTGGTATTTTTCCAAATGAAGTTGCATCTCCCAATAGCATTGCTCCTTCTGCATACACAGTATTTATCATGATGGTAGCGTGGACAACATTTCCATCTGACTTATTTATTAACTTTTCTTTAGAAGAGATAATTAAGTTGAGCTCCACTTTCTTTCCTTTATTCTCCATGATCATTCTGTAGAGTTTCCATACTTATTACCACACTTGTTAGTTTTTCTCTGGAAACTAATGAATGCTAGTGATCAAGATACTTTTCCAATATCTCGTAGCTGTACTTTCAAGTGATGCTTTGCCACCATGGTGAATGTAGCTGCTTTATAACAGGGGAAAAAAAAAATCACTGACAGCATGATGTGGTGTCAGGCATTCATGGTATCTGGCATTGTATTCCTTGAGGAAAGGACAAGGAACTCAGGAACCAGCTGCTTCAATCATGGCATAAAGGAATTCATAAAAGAAAGGTGTAAACCCCTCACACATGGTAGAAGATGTGTGTCCTTGTTTGGTAGAGTTCCATTCTGTACAACAGAAACTTCCAACACACATTTACCTCTAAGTGCATTAGACCTCTAGATGGTTGCAAATGGTTGAAAATGTTGATTCTTTGATTCTACCAAATTCTTCTGTCCAATGCCCTGCATATCCAGTACTTCCCCTTGCCCCCTGAAAGCTACTTGGGATCCAACTGTTTCTGAAAATTGGAGTATAGTATGCTTTGTTATCTGCCAATGAATTTTATGAGCTTGTTCCTTAGAACCATTTCTTCTTCTCAGTGATGTATACAAAAATCCTGTGGGGCAGCTGGGCTGTCAGGTTCCATTTCTGCTGTGGCAGTTTATAATTGAATGCATTTTCATGCAGATCATTTTTCATTGAGCACAATATCTTTTGGGCATAATCACTCCTCAGAAAGCAAATGCTCCCAAACCCATGTAGTGATTAGAGTGACTGGTCATCTGGCACTTCATGGAGTTCATAAAGACACAGGACAACTGCATCTGAATTCCCCACTTATTCAAATTGGACATTAAGGGTTTTCATCCATGAAATTTCTTAAACTCCGAAAGGCTAAATGCTGCAAATGCAGTCACTGGTTGTCAGTAGTTTGAAAAACACATTGTGTGCTTCAATGTGCAAAACACAGATAGATAAAGCAAGACCTAAAGGCACCTTTAACCTGGGCTTTGTGGTTCTTTGTTCAGGCCATGGCTGTGGCCCCGTCAGAAGCAGTAAGTGGGTAGAAGTATGTGAATAAGCATTATGAAGGATTAACAACAGGACAAGAAAGCAACAAGTGCACGTAGAATGGGAGCATGAGGGAAGATTCAGGAGTGGGAATGCAAAAATGTGGTAATAAACTACCATTTTGTCCTGAGTAGAGTGAGGATTGGATGCAGGATGGACATTGAATCTAACTGCATCAGACACTACATTCTGCAACCTGTAAAGGCAAGAATGCAGAAGTCAAACTTGTCTGGCAAATAAGGAAGTAGCAGAAAGGCCCTCTGAGATGAATAAAGGTTGTTCAATATTTTTGTCCTGCTCACCCCTCCTAACTCCTTTTTCCCATGTGAACAAAACAAAGTCAGGAACCAACCTTGTCCTGTATTGCCCAATGAGAGTCTAGAGGACTTGAAAAGGCAGCTTCATTACAGCATCTTCTCCCTGTGAGTTCTGGTAGAGGGAGTATCTTGAGAGGTCTGAGACGCAGAATATAAATATCAAAAGTTTGAATGATGCCATGAATATGATGGAAATTGCCCAGACTCCAAACAGGATTTTGGAGTGGCTCAAGTTACCATAGGTTGCTTTAAGTACTACTTCTGTCCCTTAAACGTCCCAGAATTTTATAGGAGCATAAAGTGTTGGAGATATCTTGCAGAAGCAAAGGGAGTGAGTGGTACATGTGACATCATGTTTTCCAGAAAGGATTCTCAGCGACACCTTGACTTGGCATCTCACTGTGGTGTGGAGGAAGCTCCTTTTGCAAACTGCTGAATTTTCAGTGGAAAAGGACATAGGGGAAATACAGGGTCTGAGATGAAGGCTAAGTAGGACACAAGTATGCCAAGGCACTTCATCCTCTGCCTGTTTCCTGCATGCTCAGTCAGAGTGACAGTGCCCTAATTACAGCCCCTTTCCAGCTGCTGCAGCTGCAGTGAGGCAGATGCTGGTTATGCAAAGGCTCCCCAGGGGTCACAAAGGTAGGCTTGGGGCAGCTGAAACCCAGCAAAGCATCACTGGACATCACTGAGCCTCTAAGGGTTAGGCAGGTTGTCTATATTCACAGGATGTGTTCCGTCCACCACCAGCAGAGAAAAGGAACCAGAGGTGTCAGCTTTGCTGAACTGCTCCTCCTGCTAATCACAGAGGAAATGAAGTGATTGGCTTACAGAAGGTGGCTGCTTTACAGGTGGCTAAAGAGAGGTGAAATAAAGCCCCAGGTCTTGTCAAGATCCTGAATATTTTCCTTCAGAGAGCAAAATTGCTTCAGAGCATTTAGACAAGAATTAGGCATTGACCTTTAAAGATAGAAATAAAATGAATTTGACTCTTTTGGTACTTTGTCCTCATCAGATTAAAAATTACCAATATTTCACCTGCTTGTCTGCATAACAACAGTCCCAGTAGTGCCTGGTCATTTATTTATTTATTTACATCTGTGAAATGGATGCCTTTGCTTTAAGACTGTGTGATTGATGAGGCACACATGAACAACACTCTGCTAATGTTTAACACAAGGCAGAGTGTGCTCCTGGGCTTTCTGCAAATGCATCTGGCGAGAGAGAGTTACAGAACTGGACAGATTTACAGCCACCAGCTGACCACTGGTCTCTCCCTTTAGTCTGGTGATGGATGGCCTGTACAAATGCATGGAGAGACTCATAAGGTAAATCATGCTAGCATATATTTTGTCCTGATTACACGTTGGGCTCATCAAGCACTCTCTTCTTTCATCTGGAAATAACTATACAAGAATTTTGAAGAAAAAGCAACTTTTCCCCCTAAACTAAACTATCAGAAATTACCCAGTAACCTTTCAGTGCTCTACAAAAATAATAATAATAAAGGAATTCCTTCCTGTTTATGTGGTGAGTAGATGTTTGGAGAAGATACTTCATATATCAAACCATGAATATTATTACAGTTTGTTAAAGTAAAAAGGCTTGTGCATCTGTCACCCAGTCACCGCCTAGATTACTAAGTAGATTTGTCCTTAGAATCATCATTTATTTAGTGAAATTCAGAGTAGACCTGCTGGCATTTCTTTTTTGGTGGAATCCTGGTCTTTATCCTCATTTGTACTGCAAATATTTCTTTCAAAACTACTGCATTTAAAGTGGATTTATCCAGGTGTTGCACATGTAAAATCAGTAAAACAAGTCTCTTGTCCAATGCAAAGATTATCTCTGCCCAGCAGGAGATGTGACTGCAGGGGGGATGCACAGTCAGACCAGGACACCTCTGGCCAGGCCTGGCTGCAGGAGCTGCTCTGACATTCCAGGTGCCTCCAGGTGCCCACCCACACCAAGATTTGTCACATTTGTCACACTCCACCTTGTTTGGATGTGGATTTGGTGGAGGATGGGAATGTCAGCAGCTGGTCTTGCAGAACTTCTGCAAAGTTATAGTTACACTGACCTTGCTTTAGACCACAGAGGTATCTGCTCCTGTCTGCTGTGCTCACATCACTGCAGACAGATCTTCCATTTTAATGTGGAAAAATCCCTGTGTGGTACTCAGAAACACAGGGGCAGCAGTTGAACCCAAGGAAACTGCCATGGGGGCACTGCTCTTTCCTTGTAAACTAAACTGAAATAAATTAATAGTTAATCTAAAGCTACAATTACAGAATAGCCCCAAGAAAAAGGGCAAAACTCTTAAAGGAAATTTTTCATAGGCAACTCCCTTAACCAAAACTCACCTGGACTGAACAACAAAAATTTTCATACAGTTTTATATTTTCTAGATTATGAAAAATTTAATTCAGTCCAGAGTCACGTTGTATGCACAAAAACAGGGTTTTTCCAGTGAAATGTCATCCATCAGTCAGTGTTCCTGATGACTCATAATATTTACAAGAGGGTTTCTATTGTTTTAAATTCACACTTCCACCTAAGCTATTACAGTTTCAGAGTGTCTGAGCCCTCATTTTATTTTTCAGAGCATTAGGGATTTATTTCACTATTTTTCAGGACAGTGAAGCTAAATTAATATAAAAAGTGCTATAGTCATTTAAGAGTTTCTACACAGGGATTTTTTGCTGTACCTGAAAAACCCTGAAATTCTCCAGCTGATATTGACTAAATGGATTCAAGGCACTGCTATGAATTCTGTAAGAGATGTGACCATTCAGGGATTTGGAGAAAGTGCAACTGTGTCTGCTTGAATTCACGATTTTTATTATTTCTGATGCATTTCAGTACCAAGAAAGAGCAAGGCAGATGAGAAAGGGGAGATGGTGTGGGAAGAAGGCTCCTGAGTTTTGCCAGGACTCTTCAGCAACTACTTCCCTTCTTCCCTTCCTCCCTCCCTCCTCACCATCTAAACCCCTTGGAATTTAGCAGTTCTCACACAGCTCCTCCCTGGTGAATTGATGGGATTTTCAGAGAGGAGGAAAAAGGAAGGGGAGGAGGAGGGAAACTTTTCTGATCCAGTGCAATTTCCAGAGAAATTCCAGTTTCTATATCTTTCAGCATATCTACTTAGGGGTGAGTCTGGTTATGATTTAGCAGATTTCCTCCATTAAATATTTATTTCAACCAGAGTAAATATATCTGTGTATAGGTACATCTTTTCTGGAATGAGAGCCTTGATCTTGTTCAGCCTAAGCCTCTCTGGAATTGACAAATTAACTCATAACTGGTATAAACTCTACCACCATGTTTCACTGCCCAGAAAAAAAAAAAAAAAAAAAAAAAAATATATATATATATATATATCACCATTAGTAGTTTTTTTGTGCTTTGTGTAGGCAGAAACTTTTAGATTTTTTTTCTGCCACAGCAAAGGTTTTCAGGTTTTTCCCACCATACATTTTATCTTACTTATCTTAAAATTTCAGCCAAATCTTGGTCTGATATTTAGATAAGCCTTGTGAACTGTTCAAAACCAGACAGCTGCCTTTCCCAAGAACTACTTGAGCAATTGTTTACCCATCTGTACTTTTACCACAGAATATCCCTGATACTTGTGCCATTCTGGATTTCTTCCACCATTGCCAAGAGCACTTTGAAGTCAGATGTTGCCCTCCAGCATGTGCTCCCAAATCTCATTTCCAAGAGAAAATCTGCTTCTCAAGTGGAAGCAGTAGGTCCCTTGGCCCTAGAGTGAATCTCTCAGCCTTTTTGGAAGCAGCATGAGGTTTTCTTAGCCCACACTCTGGATGCCTGCCTGACATTCCCTACATCCTAATGTGGTGCTGAGAGCTGGCTATGTAGGGCAAGAGAGGAAACTCAAATGAAAAGGCTTTTTCTACCTCAAAATGCAAGGGAGACCAAGGAAGAGCACTTGAGAGTGCTTCATTGAATGATCTGACCTGCCAGCAAGAGAGAAAATGGGAATGGAGTCAAGCAAACAATCCCAATGCTTGCACACAGCCTTGTGGCTCTGGCTCTCCCTCTAACAGGGACCTGCAGCCTTTTTCTTCCCGTGCTGACAAGACTTTTGCAGTTTGTCATGACAGTTCTTGAACAGAGAGCACAAACTGCACACACACACTCTGCACCCCCCTGCAACAGCAACGCTGAGAAAAGCAGACAGGAGGCTCCATTGAATTGCCACGGGACGTGAATAAACGTCCCTGGTTTCAGTGGGAGTTATTTGTACACTGCAGTGGGAGAGCAGCGCCCTGGTATCACTGCTGCTCTCTGGCTCTGGGTAGCTGGGACTCTGCAGTCATAGCAGGGCCAGTCCCGCTGCCAATTTTCTCTCTTTTTTTGTTGTTTTGTGCCCTGCTTTTATTGAACCTATCAGGGGCTATTAGGAAGAAACTTTCCCTCCGGCCTGTTATTCCATTATCGTTCATCATGAGAGTTTTTTTCACTTCATCTGACACATTTGATGCCAGGCTCTGTTAGAAATGAGTCTGCACCGGGGGGACTCCAGGGGTTCAGGATGCACTGAGAGCTCAGAGCTGGAGGATGGGGAATGCTGCAGATGCAAATGAGATATGCACATTCAGCAGCATGAAATATTATTCCTGCATTTTGCTCACTCTCATTGCTGCAGCTGACAGAGGGGATGGATCTACACGTCCCTCTGTGATCCCACAGCCTCAGAGGTTTCCAGCCATTCCCACTTCAGAGGGTTGTGTTCCCAGCTCTCTTTTCATCGGTGTCCCAGCATGCAGGCATGTGCTAATCAGTTTTAGCAGGCCCCTCATTCGATTGACTTCAAAGCTGGGAACCCAGTTGCTGCCTGTCTTAAAAGATAAGAAAGGCCAGCAGGACAAGACTTGTTTTTCCTGCCTTTAGTTTATACTTGTCCTTTTTGAGTAGGTCAGAGATAAAAGGTGATCTGTTTCATGCAACATTTGTTTGATTTCTTTCAGCCACTGTTGGATTAGCTTCTCACATCTTTGTCCAGAAAATGCATTTTCATCACTGTAACAAAACCTCCTTCTCTGGTATCACACATTTGGACTGAAGAAGTGTTGCCTTTGTTTTTTTGAGTGCCTAAGGTTAAACAACTGCAGCGATCTGCCACAGAATTCACTCTCTCCAAAACCACAAGGTCCTGTACAGAAACTATGATCTCCAGAACAATATCCACAGCCAAAAACTCCTGTGCAATAGGCTCTTTCCATGGCAACATCTTGCAGATGGCTGAATTTCAGCAGTTATCTGGGCTGACACATTCATTATTCTGCACTGGAAGAACAGGTTTCTTACGCACGAAATGGTCATAAAGATGAGCATAAGTAATGTTCTGAACTCAGAAATGGGAAATTTAAACAACTGTCTTTTTACCCATCATGTACTCAAAAGTGTGGGTTTCCCAAGGAGCAATGATTCCTTTTTATGGCAAATAATTTATTCCAGGACTATTTTTTTCACTTCCTCTTTGTGACCTGATTACAAATATCTCTTATTTATTATTCATTCATTAGGTAAATACCTTTATGCATTTGAGTTTGGTGTGCAAACCATTTTGCACATAACATTTTGCAAGAGTTTTGCAGAAATCTGAGATTTCTGATCAGTGTTGCAAGGCTTGCTTTGAGTAGGGGGGGATATGCTTTTTTATGCCTCCTGACTGAATGACTGCTATTACCAACTCAGCCAGCTGGAACTGTCGTCAGGAAAGTGGTTCCTATCCGTTTTTTAACCAAAAGACTCCATCCCCAGAGCATGTCTGCCAACAGCTGAGCTTCAATTGCTCTCAGGATGGGTTCAAGAACCATAGACTTGCCTCACAGCTTCGTTTATTATGCATTCAAGGCCTCTAAGTGATGGATATTGTCCCTGATCTTGTATCTATTTTGTTTTTGGGATTTTCAAAAGGAAGAAACCAACTTCAAGTTTGTGGGTTTTTTTTCCAAATAGGATGCAGAAAAAGATAGAAAACTACATAAATGTTGTTTGCAAAACATAAGATTTGCTTACCATGGAGTAATGCCCTCTACACACACTGTCCATGCCTGTGCTGGAAATGGAAAGGTGAAACCAGTAGGTGACTGAAGGTTAAGGACCAGGGTGGGAAACAAATTCACATGAGGCTTAGAGTTGCATAGGCATGAAGAAATATGTAGGAATTTTTGGTGCTAGTGGCTCACGTGTGGAGCTCAGTTTTCTGGGGGGGTTGGGGGTTCAAAGGAATTACAGCACTTTTTTCCTCCTGAAATGGTGCTAGTGTTTCTAATTTTGTGTGAGCCTGAAAAACAAAAAGTTGTGAAAGAAAGATACCCCAAATGTTCCCAAAACAACAACAACAACAAAAAAATTCTTTTTTATGTTTTCTTTTCTTCCCCCCTCCACTCCTTTCATGCTCTCAGCATTCACACTTACATCCCCATTTTTGGGGAACTTGCTTTCTGCCATGCTGTTCTGTTTAAAGGTTTCTGTAGCTTAACAGTTTTTAAGCTTTGAGTCATATGCTTTGCTCAGTGACATCTTCCCTTCCCCCATGTCTCATATAAAGGTTTCTGGATGTCAATCCACCGGATGTTTCCAATCTAGAGCACAGCACAGGCATTGTGTGAGTTACACAGGTCAAAAGCTGAAGTTCAAGAGAGCTGAATGGTTGGAGTTCAGGGGTTATTTAACAAGAAACGTCTTGATGAAGGACCTCTCCTTTCTGCAGCCTGCTGTTTTGTGCTGCTCCTGGAGAATGAACAGCAATCCCAGCCCAGACAGGGCCTCTCTGTCCCACCACTGAACCAAGATACATGCTTGTTTCCACTTGCTTTGGCTAGACAAGAAACAGCAGAGTTAATGGGCAGAAGGGGATATTAATTTGCATTTGAATACAGCCCAACACAGTTACTCAATGTTACTGCTGGGTAACGGGAAAATTAGGCTGAAAGGGAGTTAGCATATGGAAAAGAAATGTAGCTGATGCTGAGAAGACAGGCTGCAGTTACAGTGAATTAGTGGCCACAGCTGTTAAGCAGGATGCCATGCTGCTCTCAGAGCAATAGCAAAAGTAGATATTCCATTTTATACACAATGTGACACAGTGTGGAGTGGCTGGAGAAATAAAATCAACCAACAGAAAAAAAAAATGTGCATGTGTGTGGGAAGTGATGTAGTTGCAATATTAAAAGTCCAGTGATGAAAAACCACAGAGACAAAGGAATGCAAGGGTGGTATCCTGCCCTCTTAAAAAAAGCAATAAAACCCATAAAAAAGTTTCCTTCCATTTGCAGTGAGCCATTATTATTTTCCAGGAGTCTGGCTAATCACAGCAATTGTCCCTGAGTCAGACAAAGCCCAGAGCCAGATCTTCATACACGTTTCTATGTGTTAATATAGGTGAGAGCAATATCTGGCTACTGTCTCAGAACTACTGCTTTTTTATTTCTTTTCTCTCAGGATCTGGGTTTCCTTTCCTGACTGAGGACCTGGCTGAAGTGACCTTGTGAGTTACCTGTGATCCCAGGGAACTCAGGGGATGGATTGGGACTAGAAAGGTTTATACAAGCAGCTCCCTTTCAGCTCTGGGTCTTTCATTTCATTAAGCCCTGGTTTGGTCTGCAGCATTCATGGACACACAGCAGAGTAATGTGAAAAGCCACAATGCCCCCCCCTTCCATTTTATTTTCTTTTTTTAATAAGTGAAAACTCTTGAGTAAGCTTTAAACACATACAAAGCCATGACCATACATCCTCATCACTTTTCTTATAAGACAAACTCTAGTAAGAACATTGCCTTTCCAAACTGGCTAAAATTGATATCATCAATAAGCCAAACTTTTTTAATGGCACTGACCTTACAGTGTTCAATACAGTACTCACCTGAAACTTTCAGTACCCTTTCAATTTCGACATGTGTTCCAGAAAAATATAAATATGTGGAGACATTTGAATTTTTTTCACCAAAGAAATCCCTAAGATTTAGTTCCACATCTGCCAGCAGTACTGCTGTATGGCTAAACACATTGCATGGCTTTGAACTTCTCAAGCGTGACTGCAAAAGGATATTGCCTGTGCTTCTTATTGGTTATATCAGATGAGTCTCACTTCAATCCTTTGCTTGCTTTGCTGATCTCATTAGAAATAATTAAAGTTTTTATCGGGTTCACATCTAGTTGCTTTGTTTATCTTGGGCTTTTTCTGTGTGTTTTTTTTGTTTTGTTTTTTAACAGATCATTTACTTCTGAAGCCTTGTCACACTGCCATTCACCCAGTGTTATTATTACTGAATTCTTTCTGAGGGTTCACTACCTCCCTCATAAATCATTACATTTCCATTTAATAAATTTAATAGTCGGATCTGGTTTCAATCCTCCCTACACAGAAAAGCCACTTCAGCTTTCCATTCGGACGAGGAACTTGATGGAATGTGCCTGGTGCTCTGAGCAGCTCCCAGCCCTCACAGCATCTCCCTGCTGGGGCCAGCTGGGATGCCTGGGGCTGCACATTGCAGGGATCTGGGCCTTCCTCACCTCTGCTGCTGAAGAAATAAATGGAAGGAAGAAAGAAGAAAGGGAAAAAAAAAAATCTACTTTTTAATCAACTTAAATAAAGGGGGAAAAATTCAGGTTCTGAGCTGAAAAGTCATGAAAATTTGAAAACATTGAAAGTTTCAAAGGGGGTGGATTTTGAATAATCACAGTGCATGAATTAAGACATGTTCATATACAAAGCCAGCACTGTCATAGTACATTGGACATTTCACCCTGCACATGCACCCTCAGAGAGGAAGATATACCAACCATCACCATTTAGACACAGAGCAGCAACAATTCTCAGGAGCATTTCACATCTTATTAATGGACTCTAGGTGTAAGAGGATGCTACATCAAGCTGAGGAGGAAGAATTCAGCACTGAAGCTTGTCCTTGTGAACACATGTCTCATCTCAGACACCTAGACATTCACTCCAGGGGATCACCAATCATGCCTTAACAAAAGCTGAAAGTGCATATTTACAGGAATTTACTGAGGTCTGGCTGACATATATTGAATAATTTGCTTACTCTACAGTCATATTTTGAGATAGATATTCCTCTAAAGGCAGCTGATACCTCTGTGTGGGCATGCACATCGATTTTGAGGCTGTTCTTGGTTTGACCCAGTCAGTGCTTGGCCTTGACTTCAGCTGATCCCAGTACAGAAACCCCTTGGGAACTCCTGAGGTCCCCAGCTGAGCACCTCACCTGCTTTGCCCCTGGGAGTTAGGGAAGTGCATTCTCCCTATTTCTCGCAGGATCTCATCTTTCTCCTCTCATATCCTGCTTTTTGCAGCACAGGTAAGGCTTGCTGAGAGTATCCCAGGCCCACTTCAAGGATTTGTGACCACTTTCACAACACTGCAGCACGACTCTACAGTGGTGACCTTCTCCCTCTGGCAGCCTCAGCTTGGGCAGAGACTTGATTCAAATCCATTAAAGCCACTCTAAGATCCTCTTTGATTTCAAAGCGCTTTGGATTTAGGCTTCTTTCCTATCCAACAGGAGTCCCTTCCAAATCAGCTCCAAGGCACATCAGCTGGATGCTGTGCAAAGGGTTTTCTAGTGTCAGTTTGAGCTCTGTGGGTATTAAAGAGCACAAAATCCTACTGGATTTTCAGTCAGTCACATTCTGCCAGCAGTTGTATTTTGAAAGAGAGGAGCAGGGAAAGGGGAGATAATCCCTCATGTAAGTGTATGCAGTGTGCACCAGTAGAACGTAAGGACACCGTCATGACATCTTATTAAAACAATCACTGCAATGAAAATTGACTATTTACTTTGTAATCCATTATGCTTTCCCAGAAAGTAGTTTTCAGATGCAATTTTCAATTTTCTTTGAACCAGATGTATCCCTAACCACAATTATATTTATAGCTCACAGATGCTGCCACTTACAAGTAACCAGAACAGAAGGGAACACCAGGAAGAAAGAGAGGGATGAAAACTGGTCAAGATGACATGTCTGGTGTCCATGGGGAGGACTAGAGCTCACTTGCACGTCAAATGTTTGTCTTCCTAAGGACATACTGATGTCTCTGTCCTGTGCCACTGCAGGTGATGTGGAGGAGCAGAAAGGGAACTCCCTGACCTCTTAAGTTTTCTCTTTGTACATCAGCATCACACGTCTGTCCTTGAAGCTCCAGTCATATCCAGGATTTAAGAGAATTGTTGGAGCTGGCAAAGAGGAATAACTTCATATATCACACTTTATTGTTCACATCTTTGGTCTTTATCTCAGAGTCTGGATAGGAACAACTGGGAAGCTCACCTGGTTTGGTTGCAGTAGAAATATATGAATACTTTCTGAAAGCTCAGCTCTTGTGTAAACAACACAAAGACTTGATCCCAAGCAAAGCTGTCCCATCCCCTAACATGTAAGCAGCTCAGTAAGCACAGCCTGGCTGACACCACCGTGCCAGGCAAATCAGATCTTCACATACTTTTCATAAATGCCTTAGGGAAGAACAAAATGACACACCTTTCAAGACCCTCCTAAGTCCAGAGAATCTGCATCTGTGTCTTTCCATGACTGCAGGCTGAAGGAATATGAAGCAATAGAACTGTTAAATTCACACATTCTGTGACATTGCACACATGCGCTTATCTCACGTACAGCCCCCAGGGTGGTTGGTGTTGTGACATGGAAACAGCCAGAAGAGCTGTCCCTCGTCAGCCCCAGATTCCTGCCAGCAGGTAACAGATGTCTTTTGCCACCAGGAAGGGCAGGGTGAGCACTGCCATTATTCCCAGCTCTGGACCAGGTATCAGATGCCTGTCTTATTCTTCCCAGGGTAGCTTACACAGGCACTATCAAAAGGTGTGAATCAAGCCTGCACGGATCCCCACAGCCAGATGAAGCCCTGCAGGAGCCCATCAGATGGCAGAGCTCAGAGCTGCTCCCTCCTGCTGCCTCAAAGCCTGGCTCACTCTGGAAGCCAGCACCCCTGGTCAGGCTTTGTGTGCAGAGCCTGATTCGCCTGCTCGTCTTTCAGCAATGGGAACAGCTGTGTTCAATCAGATCTCACTGTGAAGTGAACTCCTGAGCACACAAATGCTGGCAATGATCTTTATAATTTCATCATCCGTAATTGGCAGCCATGCTGCCTAAGGGGCTCTGAGCTCCTGACCAGCACTGGCACTTTCCTGAGCTCCACTCCCCGAAGAGACACGTGCATGTACAAGAGCTGAGCAACCAAAAATTCTCCAAAGTGTCATGGGTTAAGCCCGAGTAGCAACTCACTCATTCCCTCCAGGTGGGATGTAGGAGAGAATTGGAAGAGTGAGAAAGCTTCTGTGTTGAGATAAAGACAGCTTAATAGGTAAAACATAAGCTGTACATACAGGCAGAGCAAAAGGAATTTATTCACCACTTTCCTTGGGCAGGCAGGTGTTCAGCAATCCCAGGAAAGCAGGGCTCCATCACACCTTGCTGAAGAAGGCAAACACCAGCTGAGGTCATCTGTCCCTGCTGTGTCCCCTCCCAACTCCTTGTGCACCCCCAGCCTCATCCCTGGTGGGGTGGGGTGAGCAACAGAAAAAAAACATCACTCTATTATGGGCATGCATGGTAAGCAGAGCTCTACACTAGCAACTAGGAAGAAACTCAGCTTTATTCCAACCAAATCCCATGCACTCGGGTATGAGAATTGGGCATCAAAAAACTGGTCAAGGCTGGCACAAATGAGAGAGATTCTGTTTCACCAGGTGATTCCAATTCCAGAGGGGTTTGCAGAGACAAAAATACATCTTGCCCAAGACCAGGTCAACCTACTGCTGGCCATTTTTCACCAGCAATGCTGGGGCACCAAGTCCCCACTCTCCTGGTTAGGAAAGCCCCAGCCATTCTGAGAATGTGGCAATGAAAGAGGAGGCCAATTGAGAGCCAGATTCTGAATTTTTTGTGTAAATCCTAAATCACAAGGAAGCTTTCAGATTAGGCTGACAGCATGCTAAAAAATTTAATGGAGTTATTTAAAATTGTGAGCAATTTCTGAGATAAAACAAGAATTGAAGATTTTTTTTTCCATGAAGGTGGCCCCAGCTGTTGTCTGTTCATGGCCACATCACAGGCTTTTTCCCTTACACCTTCTCTTCTCAATGCAGCTGTATGCAGGTTTGCACAATCTCAGCAAAGCCTTTGGCACAGCTGCTGCCCTTGCTGCTCTGACAAGTGACCCAGCATTTATTTTTCCTATAATCAATATGACCCTAAAAGTGGCCTATGGTCAATTCACAGCTGTGTGAAGCTTTTCCAAGGTGCTTGCAGCCGCATGAATCTCAACTCCCTGGTGTGCCTACAGCCTTGCTTAAGATTGCAAGCCCCCTTAATTCTGACTGCAGAGGACTCTGTACCTGAGCCCTGGTGGGATTTGGAGACAGGGTGGTGATAAAATGTGCTGTTGTACTCAAATGGTTTTTTTACTTCTTCCTAGTGGTAAAAGTAATTGTATTTAGACTTCTGCTCTGTACATCGCCATGCAATGTGTTTCTGTGGGACAGGATGGTGGGGAGATTTCAAAGGGCTGCTCTTCTTCTTTCACTTGCAGCGTGAAGAGTTCCGCAAATCCTTCCACAAGCACTGCTCTAGGACCTCAGCTCTTTTTGTGCTTCCTACTGGAAAATAGAATAATGTGTTTAAATCAGGTGCAGTCTCCTACCAGGGATTGAGCAAGCCCTGGCTCAAGGTCTGTTAGACCTATTACTGTGAGACTGGCTTCCCTTAAAAATTCAAGCCCATGCTAAAAATAGAGGTCCTTTTATACTATGTGGTGCCCATGCATTTGCTGTGTGGAACATGTCCTCACATGCACCCAGTGGCTATTCAAACCTGCAAAGTTTTGTTCATTGTGTTCCTCCCAGAGAGCTACAAGAGCCTGTCCCTGGATCCTGTCTGCATGGCTTGCTGTCCTTCCCCAGAGCTCATTAGGCAGTGGAATTGTACATAGGACCTGAGCAAAAGCCCAGTGGAGCCAGTGAGTGATTTTCTATTGATCCAAGCCCTTGAACTGAAGCAGCAGAGGCGAAGCAAATTGGGCAAATCTGCTTTCAACCCATCAGAACAATATTTGAATTTCCTTATGTTGCCTCTTTTATTTTCTTTTTGTTTCTTTTTTTTTTTTTTTTTTAACAATTTGGTTCCGACAGATTTTCTCTCTGTACATCTTCTTGTATTTCTAAATGCAGTTACTAGTGGAGGGGACATGAGCAAGAAGCAGAAATCAAGGCAAAACCGTGGTAAATGGAGCTTTGTTTAACGCACCAACAGGAGAAGGGAGTGAACCACAAACTATTGTAAGAATAATTACAGTATTAAAACAGTAACAACAACAAATCGCAATATATCATGGCTTTGCCATTAAATAGTATTCTTTATCTGATGAGTTCCTTGTGTTTTGACTTAATTAAATCTTCCTCACTCACACAGTATGCAGAAGGCAGAAATCTTCAGCAAGGCTGTCAAATGGCTACATTAGCTGGGAGTGCAAAGCACATTTCCTCAGGAAATGAACACTTTTCTTTAGAAAAATTCATGTTTGCTACATTTACACCTGCAAAGCTCATCCCCTTTGAAAGAGAAGAACAGCTGAGGAAATGAAAGCTTAATTTACCTGAGTTAAGACAGGGAAATTTAGAGCAAAAGAACCTGAATTTCTAAAAAAGCAGATGTTAAAATCTGGGGGGAAAACACAGCTGGAAAAGAAGGAAAAGCAAATGTTACATCGATGCTGCATCCACTTCAACATCATCTTGCTTTTTTGCCCTGTTTGCCTGCTGTTCCCCTTGCTTGAATTGTTAAACCAGTGACAAGAAACTCTCCACTCTGGAAGCAAACTTGTTTAAAAAGAAGAATAAAAAGTTTATGTCTCCTATGGACAACTTGCACTGGGAGCACCAGCAATAGACTGGGAAATGAATGTTTCTCTAGGTGTATGCCAGCTGTCAAGCTTACACTGAACAATGTTCTTAATTAGTGGTAATGGGCTGGCAAAGTCCTGGAAGTGTGTAACAATTTATTTTTTTTTAATAATTGTGTTAACTTAAAGACAATAGCATATTACAAATGATGACTAACAAGGACAAAGCAAATGTCAGTTAGAAGATATGGCTCTAATCAACTCAACTCACCTTAAAGCACGAATCACTGAAAATGCATTTTTTGTTGAAATGGCAAAAACAGAACTAGGAAAAGGCAGGCAACTGTGTTGTGAAAAGAAAAAGCAGAGCTATTCTGCTTCTCAAGCTGAAAGCACAGAAACTAGTGAGGAATTGTGACATGTCACACAAAGGCACTATTCTCATGGTGCTGCCCTTGGTGAGCAGAACCCACCTGCACTGTGAGAGCAGGCCTGTTTTGGGCAAGGGGATGTGGTCTGTGCATCTCTGTCATCACTTGCAAGGCGCTTGCAGTTGCAACCAATTGCTTTGATGAGGGTGTCTAGTGGCACTTTTATACCGTTCAGGATGTACCACTTAATTTTCAGGTGTCTGTTTTAGACTTTCTCAGCTATCCTAGATATTAACACAATGCTGGCAGACACAGCATAGGGTCCATGGAAGAGCTGTGTTCTCCTGAAGAGGCAGCTGGAAGGCAAATGAGTTATGTGATGGGAGCCAAACTGCATTAGAGGCCTGTGTTTAGACACCGGAACCAAGTAATTAGAGATTTCAGGTCCTGTATATCTTGTGCTGTCCTTGCAACATCACCTTCCCTGGCTCAGTATGGACTTTCCCACCAGACATTCTCTGAAAGTTGCTAAACACAAAGGTATAAAGCAAGAACACAGCTCTGAGTTCAAAACTGTGTTCTATATTCAGAAATGTACTGGCATTTAAAGGAGAATTACTTCCTCTGTGGAGGGTGTACATTTCAGATGAAGAAGCAAGTGGGCACGCTTAATGTAGGTTGTGACATGGAGGAGGGCTTCCAAGAAGTTATGTCTCTGAACTTCCCAAACTTGATCTTCTGTGTGATTGGCAACACTGAATGGAGCAGAGGGTCTCAGGTTCCAGGAGGAAATTCCATGATAAAAGTCCCTTTGTGGTATCTTCAGCTTCTCGCATATTGTTGGCACTCATGAATATCGGAGTTTTTCAGATTTATTTTGTGGGGTACTTTTGGGGATATATATATACATATATACATAATTTTTGCTCCTAGCTTTAAGGGCACAGCAGAAAACTATTCCCCAGGAGCACAAAATAACCATTATCTAAACACTATTAAATGGAACAGATCAATCTGCAAAGTGAGGAAGGAGATGTCTCCCATCCATCACGATGGCACTGCTGAAGGCCAACATACGAAGGTTTGATTTTGTCTACTCTGACAGCACTTGTTCAGCCAGCAAGTCTCTGCCACGTTACAGCTCTGAAAGGTAACTGGCAGCATATACATGACTTAGAGGTACACAGACTCAAGCAAACAGGCCGAAAAAATATCAGCATAACCTGGAAACCAGGGGACAGGGACAGGTATGACTTACTCACCCTTCAGAATATGGACGCTCAAAACTGTTATTCGTGCTGGTCTAACCAACTCAGCAAGCAGAGTCTGTGCTGAGCATACAAATCTTGCCATTATTATCTCATCTTGCTGGTTTCAGGGTGGGTTTACCAGCAACCAGAGATGGGTGTTTTCCTCTCTTCCTAAGTAGCACTTTCAGTATTTGCAACTGTGAAGAATTAAAATTAGTTTTAAGCACCTCCAAAAAAATCATTTTTTTGAAAAACATCACAAGATAAAAGGAAAGCCATTTCTCTTGTTAGCCCTACGCTTTTTACTTCTTAATCCTTTTTACCATGGCATGACTGAGCTCTGAGCCTGAGCTCTGTGCTGGCCAGCCCAGGTCACTGTCACAGCAACCTGGAGAGCTGAGGGACAGCTCTGGCTTCAATTGGCTTGACGTTGTGACCAGTCTGACAAGGTGGGTGTACAGCTTCAGCCTGAAAAGTCATTTTTAAACCTATATAAATGTAGATTTAATTGGTTAGTAATGCTCTCCAGGTGTCCCAGGGGAAACTGCACATGCATTACTGAGATAAGTGACAAGATGACCTCTGGGAATGGCAGACAATTTATATTCCACGGAGGTTTGGAGGTTCAGTACTGCCCAGTGTGCTGTCAGCTTTGGCTGTAGATCAGTGCTTTAAGTCTGTTCACTGGCAGCTCATGGACTTTGCAATGAGAGTGGAAGACTAACCAGACATAAGCATCTTGTCTGGGGCATCTTTGCATTGTCTCCTCTTGTGCCTGGATGCATTATCCATGCACAGGGCATGTTTACATTGGAGACCTCCTTGCAGAGATTCCCAAGATCACCACACCAAGCTGTTGCTGAAGCAAGCCACTCCATAATAATCTCAGCAGATATCGACCCCAGCAAATTAGACCTGTGGAGAGGAAGCTGATTATGAGCCTGCGGGCACCCGGAGGTTACACCACTCTCCACATCACAGCTGGAGTCTTCACTGTGTGTGTGTGCCCCAGCCCCTTGGTGCTGTCTCTCTTCCCACTGAAATCTTTTGTGCAGCTCCAAGTGAAAATAGGGCCTGATCACCAGGGAGTCTAATAGAATCATAGAATCATTTAGGCTGGAAAAGATATTTAAGATCATCGAGGCCAACCCTAAAATAACTTGCAGGAAACTATAGAATTAGGGAGCGAATAAGTTGGTCCAGAAAGAGCTTTGTGCAATTGCTGCTCACACCCAGAGCAGGCCAAAGGAGCTCAAGGATCAAGCACTTATCTGAGGCTGACACTTAGTTTTCTCTTATGTGTGAATATATGTTGATAGCTGGCATATACACATTCCAATTAGCATTTCAACTAGGCTTGGAAATCTCTCACATTCCAGTGGTGTGTTCCAGCACACCCATGTTTTCCAAAAGCTTGAAGACAAAGTGTAAAATACCCTTAAAGCAAAGAGACTTTGTCAGGTTGTCCTGTTTTCACACTGGCCAGTGGCTCACCACTGTAGCTATGTACCTTTTATATGGAAAATAAAGAGTTTGAATCATGCCTTTTAAGGCATTTTTCTAGCAGAAACATCCCCCCAGCCTGCACAGTGCCCAAAGCAGGGCAGGGACTGAAGCACACCTTCTGGCTCCATGTGTCGCTACAGGGTGAAAATGAAACAATTTAACAGTTACAGATATTCTGGCTGCAAAAATTAATCTGGGGTCAGTTCCTGCCCCTAGACTGTCCTGCAGCTCTATTGCATTTTGTTGTAACTGCCTAAATGTAATTGACAGTAAGAGCAGGACATTAAAACTCTTTTTTTTTTCCCCAGGTTTTCATTATTTTGTTTGTGCTTCTTCTGCCACAAGGCATCATGAGTTGATGAAAAAATTAAAAAATTAACAACTCTGAAACACAGTTTAAATTGGTCGGAAACAAAAAAGATGAGGAAAATTCAAGTGAAAAAATTTGAACAGAAGTGGAAGAAATGGCCATCTTTTTCATTATTACACTTTATAGTTTGGTTATTATAGTAATTGATGTATTATAATTATATATATTAAAATAAATTATTAGATTATTATATTATAGTTATTATAACAGAAAGTAACGTAACATGGGAATTGCTGTGACTAATATATGGTTTCATAAAAGTGACAGAAAGTTGAAGACTCTTCTGTGTCTTAAACAAATAAAAAATATAACTGCCTCAGTAACATTTGGAAATTCGAGATAAAGCCAAAGTCCCATATCTTACAGTAACTAATTACTGGCTCCTAACACAGGCCTGCATAGCCTTTTGTACAATTAGTGGCAAATTTGGGGCCTGTGACATATTTAGTGCATGGAAAGTAGAAGTAGTCTGTATGATGGATGATGACTGCATAATTATTGTAAGTAATGGACTATTTGTACATCTGAACAAAGCAGATGAAGCAATTAGCCCTTCCCATAAGCTCTCCATCACTGACAGGCTGTCATGCTTCTTCAACTTCACTGGGACAAAATGGAGAGGAGAAAAGGTGGTACAGGGAAAATGACAGAAGGTAGAAAGGAAGGAGAGCAGAGAAGGTTGTTTCTGAAACCCAGTCTGGGCAATTTGGGTGCCCATTTTGTGTTTTAATGGAGCCTTCTTCCCATCCAGGTTCATCACTGGACATGTTGTCCACCCACTGGTCCCTTCCCTGACTCTTGGCAGCAAGCAGCATATCTGATCCACGTGTCTCACCCTGGACAGTCTCATTCCAGCACTTCTTTCTCCCTCCTGGCCCTTGTGCACTTGCTCATGCCCTACATCATAGACAATTGTCTGGGAAAAGCAGCTCGATGCTGAGGAGCCAGCCTTTCCTTGCCTTCACCCTTCCCAAAAAAAAAGAAAAAAATAAATCCGGGGGTGGGGGGTAAGTTGAATTGTTAGAAAAGAAATAGGGAAAAGAGTGAAGAGCTTGGTTATCATAAAACAGATCAACCCTACACATTTGAGTAGTCTGTGCAAAACTTTTCTAAAAAGTGGAAATTGTTCAAAGGAAGAAAAATTTGATTTGAGGAAATCAGCAGCTAAGGAGATTAGTGTTCATCAAACTGCAAGGGTAGAAGAAGCAGTGAAGGGGGAACTATGGAAAGATCTATAAAATTATGAGTCCCAGTGAGTTGGTGATGAGAGAAAAATTATTCACAGTCCCTGCCAGTTGACAGCTAGGGGCTATGAAATAAATCAGCTGGCAAGTCCACACCAAAGCAATCAAAGCAGGATATTTCTTCAGACAATGTAATCATCTGGGAGACTCCCCACTCTTGCCATCTCCCTGTCTAACTTCCCTTTTTCATTCTCCCTTACAATTCAGGCAATATTATTTTCTCCTTCAACTCCACGCCTCTGCAGACTTCAGAAATCCTCTCCACAATATTGTCTTTGTGCACACCCATTGAAGCTCCCAGTATCATCACTGCAGATAGCTGGCTTTGACTCTCCTACTAATTGTCACTGATAGAAGGCAGCATCCATGAAAGATCTCCTTTCCATCCTGAAAGCCAAATCCATGAGCTATGTCACTCCCTATACATTGTAAATGCAGAAGATACTGACCTGCATACAGCAGCTGACACAAGATTCCTATCAGTTTTGCCCTTCTGCTCAGCTTGGGAGGGAAACTGCAGGCTGGTTGATGTGAGCTTCCTTCTGAACTGAGCCTTGCTGCAGATCAGGAAATGCCAGACCAGGATTCAGGTATTTCAAGTATGACTTGTCTGTCATCCTTCTCTGTTGTCTCTAAGTATATCAGCAGCTTTCTCAGGGTCACTGGGACGTCATCACAGCCCATTAATTCTGCAAATGTTCTCATCTGCTTCAGTATACAAAGGGACAGAAACTCCAGGGGCAGTTTCCAGCAGTTTTTCCTCCTGGAAATGGAGAAAGCACAGAGAGTGAGACTGGAACAGGAATGTACTAGAGGCATTTTCAGATATTCATGCTCCTGTCCCTCTAAACAGCATGAAAACAACCTTCTTTAATCTTTAATAAGGAGCTAACTGGGTGAGGACTTCACAGGGAAATGCAAAATACTGAAGGATATAATGGAAACAATGATATATTTTACCCCAGGTCAAACAGAAGAGAGAAGGAATGAGTTACAGATAAGAAAGATGCAGGTAGGAGGGAGTGAGGGGAAAGCAGAGGGCCAGGGGGAACAAACAAGGAAAATACTTTCTTTGTTCTAGAGCCTTAAGTTCTGTTTTTCTGGTTGAACTTTTCTATAAAGGTTGTTGTGCGTGGCTTAGATTTGGGTGGGTTTTGGTGTGTTTTTGTTTATTTCAAGGGATAAAGCCACTTCTGTAAAGTGGTTGGTGAACAGGGGAGTCTTTTTGAGTGTATCTAATACTTAATTGAATAGTGGAATTCCTTGAATTTATATACAATAAGCAATGTGTTACATAAAGCTGAGAATTACAACAATTTAGCATGATTTCACTAGAGAAACTGCCACTCAACTCCTTCATCTGCTTTAATATCTGTGAATATGGTGCTTTATAATATTACCTTTTGTCAGTCAAAACATTTTCAATTCTGAGATTATCTTGCCTGCAATACAATGTATTTTTCTGCTCTTTTGGCAGTGTAATATTTATTAAGTTTTATTTAAAAGAATGGAAATACTAAAAAAAATAGTTTAATTATAATAATTTATTAATTATCAGGCTGATTTTCCTCCCTAGTACAGTGAAAGAATTAGACATCACAAAATCTACCTGCAAGAATCTTTGTCAAATCTTGATGTCTTTGGGTGGCTGCAGGGTCAGCTGCTGGAGGTGGTATTGTCACAGGCCCTGGGTGACACACTTGGGTTGGGGCAGGGGTGGATGTGGCAGCAGCCACAGGTAGGAATTAGCTTTTTAAAAGTGATGATGCTGTTCCCACTGAGGGCTGGGCAGAAGCTCAGACTTCTCTCAGAGAGACACAAGGTGCTGGTGGTAGGTTTGTTGTCTGCATATTGCTTCTGAGAGAGATTCTACTGCATTCCTTAGAGCTTATGATACCACTTTAACCTTTAATCTGAGAAAAAAACCACAATCCACCCATTGCCCCTGCCAGCCCACTTGCTTCCCACAACTGTGTCCTTGATCACCCTCACTATACTGAACTGGCTCAGTACTGAAAGGACTGGGCAAAAATGCCTCATAATTGGGTTTCCAGCTGTTCAGTGAGGTAACTCTAATGGTCCCTCCTGCCTTTGTGTTTGTGACTCTTTGAACATTCACCCCTGCTATCATGAGCAAACAAGTCTGGAAGAGGTAGGATTGGAAACCAGGAGATGCTCCATTCCATTCAGCTCATAGACCATGAGGTCAGCCTTTTCTCACTGTCTATTTACTTAATGGTAGAGTCATATTTAATCTACTTTTCAGACTAGGAAGGGAAAGTCCTGCTGGAATCTTTTATCAGTTTATTTTTTCCTTTTAGCTTTGTCTAGCTCTTTATAGTCAAGCCTATTAGGTGATTCTAGTGAACTAAAGCCCAGTGAAGCTGAAATCCTTGCCTCAGAAAATGAAGTCTTTCTGTTGTTCTTTTTCCATTTTCAACAGCAATTAAAGGAAAAAACATCCCTTTATTAATCCCCCATCACCTGCTGAATCACGAGTCAATAATCCGAGTTATAAAGGGAGGCTTTTAAAAAGTACTAAACTCATTATTCCCTGACCTAGTGATTTATATTGTGATCCTTCCTGGGAAGAAAATGCACCAACGTTGCAAAGTGGGAGAATGAAATCAAGAGTACATTGTAATAAATTGAGCAAATGGTGCCCTAAATGATACAAACTGTAGTCAGGAAGAAGGACTATATCAGGGCTATGTGAAATACACCAATTTAAGTTTTCATGATTTTGACAGATCAAAATTATGAGCTTTTATTTGAGGTGGGTTTGCTTTATCAGAAATCTCACTGAAGCCATAGAATCTGACATAACCCGAGAAGAGAAGAGAAGAGAAGAGAAGAGAAGAGAAGAGAAGAGAAGAGAAGAGAAGAGAAGAGAAGAGAAGAGAAGAGAAGAGAAGAGAAGAGAGGAGAAATGTCTGGTGATTTTGCCAGATGCATCTGTTTACTGTCGAGAATTACCAAACATTCTCAGCAAGTCCTGAGATGCTCTTGGTTGCACTTTCTGGCTGAATAACATCCAATGGTTCTTTCTTCTAAAGGCTTCAGGTGAAAAGCAGAGTCTCACTCATCCATCTCAAGGCACCTGCTTCAGACTGATCATTCATTCAAGCATGGCTTTTCTATCTACTACATATTCAGCAACACAGATTTTGGCAATCTTCCTCCAAGTTCTGCCCATGGTGTCTAGCACTGAATATCAGAGACAGGCAGTCTTTGAGGAAAATAAATAGTCCAACATTTATGTCCTCCTTTAACCTGTTCATAGGTGTGGACCTGGTGCTGTACATTCCAAACTGGAAACTCTTCAACATTCTTGTGGTATAATGGTGAGTAACCAAAATGTCTGGATGTTCTTTACACACTCTGTTGTCTGCCAAAGGGACCTCAAAGAGGCAATTTACCCTTTCATAGCAGCAGGCTGGCTTCAGTCACAGTCAGCATTGGAAAAGGAAAGCTGTTCTGAGCAATGGAACACAGAACAGCTAACAGTGCCTAACAGTGCCCATCTCTACTGCATTTCACACAAAGCAGCCTGATGTGACTTCACAGACCTAAAACGATACCCTGAGGTGTAATGCATTTATCAGGTGTTTCACAGGATAAGTCTCTTCTCTCAACTCTTTGGAGTTTTCCTGGCATGAGATAATAATAAAACAAACCCCATCTTGCCCATGCATGTTTGGTTAAGATCAGCTAAATTAATTTCTCTTAGTTAAGACTAAATTACTTAGTTACTTTGCCATTTGACTCTGGATTTTTTGCATCCTGTAAAATCCAGCTACAACATGTAGTGCAGTTCTGTGCATGTAAAAAAAAACATATCAGCTGATATTTGCTGCTTAAAATAGGTAGGAAACCTCTGTGGAAATAGGTCTCACATTTGTCCACAACAATTTATCCAACCTTACTCCTGGTAAATCTTCAGGGAAATATTTGTCTTCATTTTCAGCTTCTTTAAAAGAAAAGTTTTAGCAGTTTCTACTTTCATTCATTCTTAGTTAATCTTGTTGTAAGAGAAAAAGCAAAGCTCATGCTCAGGCTGAGACCAGTCCAGGAAAGTACTTAGTGTGAAATGTCCTACTGACTTCCAGAGGGACTGGATGTTTCAGCCTATGCATGCACTTAAGTGCATAGCTGCTGGGGAGCTTCTGAGCTCTAAATCTGAAAATGTGACCACAGAATAAATCCCAGGTGGCTGTCAACTAGGCTCCAGGGGAAGCAGGAGAAAGGAAAGTGGTGAATCATCAGAGGGGAGTTCTGGGCATTCAGCTGCAGAGATCCAGACATCAACAGAGGGGCTCTGAGAGGTGACTGCCATGGATGCACCTGTGACATCAGGAAATGTGAGTGCCCTACTCTGTGCCCTGCCTCCCCATGGGACACTGCAGCAGAGAGAACAGAGGCTTAGGACTGCAAAATCGAGAATATCTGCACAAAGCCGGAGTCACCGGAGGACTAAGATAATACACAGATCATGAGATGCAGGACAGCAGCAGCCCTGGGTGTGGCAGAACACTGCAGTTCTTTGCAGAGGTGTGAGGCTGCCAGAGCCCCTTGGCAGGTGCCAGTGTCAGCACAGGGAGCTGGGATGGTTGGAGGCTGTCGTACAGACCTGCCTGGCTCCTCTGGGGCTCGGGAGGTGCAGAGAGCACTTTTGTTATGTAACCAAAGCTTTTTTATGCAGCTGCTCCTCCCCACTGAGATCCGATTATTATGGAGGATGAAAAACATTGTTATTTTTAACAGCTGGATCAAGGCTCAATGGGCTTAAAAGGATATTCAGAAGCAGCTGCTTCCGTAAGGCTTTTAAGTCAGTGGTGACCACTGCAAAAACTGTTTGCCTCTGTTCTGGACACTGCTTTTCCATGACATTTTTGTTGCCTTGAAGCTGTAAATGAAATGTTGACTCCTTTTTCCATAAACGTTGCAAACTACTTGTTACTGTTCATCCAGGCAGTGGAACGATAGCTTTCCAAAAGGTTCCTTTCCATGAGATTAGGAAACATAAAATAATATCAGTGCTTCTGAAAGGTAATACCTCAAACCATGGCCTACTGCTGACACAGCACACAGGACATCTATCCCTAAGCACCACTTTGGAATAGCTCATACATTGTGCAATATTAGAATCCTTTATCCAACACTCAAGCCATTCTTGATTTCCAAGGGTTTGAAGTACTGCTATGTTAAAAGAAGTCAGGGAGTGAGACTATTCCAACCATAGCTACCTGATGCTCATCTCTGTGCCTTGACAGCAGCAAACATACTGCAAGCCATGACAGTGCATAGTTTGAACAGAAGGTGCCTGGGCTTTTGAGGAAAGATAAAAATAAGAAAGTAGTCTGTTCCTCTCATCCACAAACAAAAGGAGGTTTTTTTTAATCATAATTTAGTTATTCAACTTCTTGTCTTCCCCCCCCCCCAAAAAACCCCTAAAACGAAACCCTGAAACATTAAGCTAAACTTTCATTTTTGTTCTGATGCAGATGCACAGAACTCAGCCCTCAATCTTTCTGAAGTTTTCAGAGCTGGAGGCTGGAGTAGCAGTTTGTTTCACTCCAAAGGCAAGTACAGGTTCTGGCTGAGATCCCCGTGCCTTGGATGTCCACGGTGTTAAAGGAGAGTGGACTGTCTTCTCTGGTGCTAGATCAGATGGAACGGGGCAGGAAGGATCTAATTTTTAGAACAGTCATCTTAAACATTCTAAATATTAAACTATTCAAGTTTATTATGCAGATTATTTCTAGCCTTAAAGGCTAAAATTCCATTGATTTTGTACCTTCTCAGGCCTGCAGAAGGTGTCTGACAACTGTTGGACAGTCAGAGAATGTTGTGGGTCTTTATGGTTCACTGAGCATTTGGAAATGGTCCCAACTGTGTTTCTATAAAAGGTTCTTCCGTAACCTGAACAAAGATTTGACTGACTGGAGTAAGCAAATCTAAGTACTCTTACTGCCAGTGGCAAAAAAAACCAACAACATATTTTTCACCAGAGGATGATTTCTTTCACCTCAAACATCTATTTCAGAATGGAGCAGCTAATCAGAGAAGTGATTTACTGCAGTGACCATATCCAGTTGACAAAGACTAGGTACAAATCCAATTCTCAATAGCTGAAGAAAATGAAAATCAACCTTACCTGACAAATGAAAAGAAGCTCTCAAGAGTATTAAACAAGTAGAAAAATGCATAAAAATAAAATTATGTCCTGCGTTGCCTGTTGTATTAGATTGAAATGCAGTGCACTAGGTGAGTTGAAAGATGATCAAGAAACAAAGCATGACTCCTTGGCAAGATTAACTTGATGTGGATCACACAGCTCTGTTAGTCAGGGTGTGCAGCACTGTTATAGGAAGACTAAGAGTGGTGGAAATGGAAGATGGCTGGGTGTGAAGGCACCCAGGAACAGGAGCATAAAGCAGGGACAGGGCTCTCAGAATGTTCAGGGCACTCAGCAGTCAGCAAGACCCCAGCACATTGACTCCAGCTTCACAACACACCCAGACCTGGAGATAAAGAATGACCTGATGATTCACAGAGGAGGGACAAAATGGGGACACTGATCACTGTCAGACACTAAAGAATATAAAAATGAATATTGGAAACCTAGACACCCTGAAAGAATTGTGAGAGACACAAAAAAAGACTTAATAGATGGTGTTATGGACCCTGGATCTCACAGTTCAACAGAAGCATTTCTATACCTGGATGCTGAGCTGATGTTGGTCACCACAAACATGCTGCTGCTCATCAGCATGAGACCAGGAGAATGAATCAGTGAAAACAATTTTTCTTTCTGTTTGAATTTTAATAAAAATCACCTTTTCTTACTGTAAGGTCATGAAGGCCAGGATTATATGTGGCATGAATACTTCCAGCACATGTTGATAAAACATTGTGACAGTATTCATTTATATGTAGACTACATGCCAGTTGTTGGTGTGGACCAGTAGCTATTTCTTCTTTGAGGAAACATGATGCATGCTCTGTGCTCTTTTTCTGTAATCTCATAAGTTTGTTGTGGTTTAACCACAGCTGGCAGCTCAGCCCCACACACACACCTGCTCAGCCTGCTCTGCTGGGATGGGGGAGAGAATCACAAGGGTATACCTGGCAAAACCCATGGGCTGAAGTAAAGACAATTTAATAGGCAAAGCAAAAGCCATGCACAGAAGCAAAGCAGATCCAGGATCTCACTCAGTACTTCCCATGGGCAGGGAGGTGTTCAGCCACCCCCAAGACAGCAAGGCTCCATCACATGCAATTGAGATTTGGAGAGAAAAATGCCATCACTTGGAACACCCCCTTTGCTCCTTCTTCCCCAGCTTTATACACTAAGCATGACCCCATATGGTGTGGCCTGTCCCTTGGGCCCGTTGGGGTCAGCTGTCCTGGCTGTGTCCCCTCCCAGCCCTTGTGCACCCCCAGCCTCCCACTGGGCTGGAGGGAGGAGCAGGAAAGGACTCAGCTCTGTGTAAGCACTACTCAGCAGCAAGAAGACCTTTTGCCTTACCTCAGAATAAAGATACAATGCTGGAAATGACTGATGCAAGCTGTTATTAAGGGAGATATATTCAGGCACTTCAGCAGGGTTAGATGATGATGAAGTTGAAGCTAATTCAATATTGTAATTGCAGATAGCTGTTGTTTCAGGAACATTATCATCCAAAAGATCTGGTCTCTATCATCTTGATGTTTACAAATAAACAGTGAAGTGAAAATTGAACTCTGACTAAAATGAAATTAGAAGAAGTCACCTCCTGTGGTGCAGTGAACACACAGTGCTGATCACCAGCAAATGATTTCTACTTTGGTAGCTTTGCTCAAATAAGTAGTTCCAAAATAGCCCCGAACCTTATTTGTACATTGCAGATCATTTCATTGTACAATATTGTGTTCTTCAAGCTACAAACAAAACTGAGTCACATGCTTAAAATAGTAAAATTACCCTTAAAGCAATGACATTTCATTCAGGATTTATCAAAGCAGGTTTTTAATCCAAATGTTGCACCCCATCTTACTGTTATTTGCCTTTATGGAATGTAGAGATGATACTATGAAAAGTGATGGTATTTAAAATATTTTTTTATTTAGCAGCATTGTCTGCCATTTCCTCTAGGCTGCAAATTTATTTGCTTGCAAGAAGAGGCACTATAGGAGAACATGATGTGTAATATTTTTATGGTTTCAAAAGAGTGATACCAGTCAACACCAGCTGAAGACCCATCCTTGGATAGGCTCTGATGAAATAATACACATCTCTAATATCTTTCGCATTTGAACCAAAAATAAGTCTCAAGGAAAAAAAAAAGTATATTGGGTTGGGTCCCAGACAATTGGAGCCAGAGTGATAACACTGTGAGTTTCCTTGCTTCCATCCTTCATGACTTCTGTGGTTGTGCAAGAATCACAATTTCTGAAGGATTTGTTTTGGCGTGAATGTTCTCACCATGTACTGAGGGTTATCAATTTCAGCTTTAACACGAGGCCTTCTGTTGTGACTGCTTCTCCTTCTATTTAGTTTAAATTCAGAGAAACACAAAATCAGATGCTGGTGTCCTCAAGTTCATCTTCTTTTGACCACAGTGCCCTTCAAATTTGCAAAGTCCAGTTGAATTGTTTTCTGTGAGATTTCCTGTAGGGCTTGGAGTAATTGCGAATTGTTTTGAGTGAACTTCCTCTGTGCTGCTCCCAGGGTGCAAAGGAAGCAAAAAAACTGACTTATTCACATGAAAGGAAAGTCCCTAAACAGAAGATGATCACCAAGCTGTGACACAATTTCCCTTAACTAAAACTAGTCACTTCTGCCTAACCTGGTTATTCTGTAGTGCCCAGAGAAGATCCAGTAACTATTGTACAGACAGTTGAAGGTACAATTCCTTTTTTCCTAAAGCTGAGAGCCAAAACAAGGCAGCGGAATCAACATCCCAAAAGTACTTGATTCTCCATGCTGACTATAAAGACAGCTCAAGTTGACCATCTCAAATGAACAAACCCACACTGGAGATGACTGAAGGAAGTTAAGAAAAATGCCAGCTGTGACATTATGGATTAATGAACCCTCGTTCCTGATTTTGTTGCCTTTGGCAATGGAAAGGAAGAGCACAGGACTGAATTCCCCCTGGGTACTGCACAGCTGATGAAGAGAGAAACTGCTTCCTCCAAAGCCTAGATGTGATTTATCTAAGGCAGAGAAAAATCAAGAAAAACAAACAAAGAAATGGAGAGATAAAACAATTATCCCAACAGTTTGTGGGCTCCTCTGCCAATGCACTAATGGTGGAATATGACCTATGGAATTATAAACTAACTTAATTTCCATGTTTGCTTAGCAGTGATGTGCTTGATGTTGTTGTCTTCAACTTTATGGAAGGCCAAGTGATTCAGGCTGGCACAATAAAAGTTAAGTTAAAAATAAACAGATTTTGCCCATTGTGGCTACTCATCTTGATGCTGTATCCTGGAAAAGCTGTGAAGAAGCACAAGAACATTCATACCCAGAATGCATTTAAATAAAAAAGATATCATGTACTTATTTTTCATTTTCTATTATACCCAACTCTAAAATACAATTCATGAAGGAGTCACAGAACTACCTACAAAAATCAGGATTTTAGTTCGATGACATAAACATAATTTGTTTTTATACTTTTAGATAGTGAAGCCTAAGGACATGACTAGTGATAAAATATGACTTTCCAAGAGAAAAAACTGTGCAACTAATATTTGGTGTGTGAAATAGGCAGAATGCAATGCTTCAGTGATGTTACAATGTAAAGAAGGTCAAGGTCAATGTCAGCAGATGTTAATGTCTTCTCCTAGAAAAGGAAGAGTTAGGCATCCCAGATGGTAAAGACCCTAAAAGGAAGAACTGCAAGAACAAGCTGTTGTCAGTGAGCATTTCACTGAAGGCAGAAATACTAATGAGAAGGGAAAGTGTTTTTTTCTTTCTTGTGGAGATATATTCCAAGTGGTCTGTTAATATTTTAAAAACTTATTTTTCTTTTTTTTTAACTGCTGGAAACTCACTGGAAAGTTAGACTTGGTATCGTGAGCTGAAAGATAATGCTGGGTAAAACTGGGAGATGCAGCAACATAAGGTTCCTCTTAGGCCTGACATCAAGGTGTCTGGTCTGCATTCATTCCAACATCCCACAGACTACATCTGTCCCAAAGGATTTAGCTTCATGGGTGCTGTTGTTTTCAAGAAACTAAATATTCAAATGCCTTTGAGGAACTGGACTGTTCTGAACATTTAGCAATTTCTAAATGACACCATGCATTCCTGACATTTAAATTTCATTAGCATTCGCACAAGTCACATCTTGTCTATAGGGGTTATGCAGAAAGATTTTAAAGACTGCCATCAAACACTTTCAGCTGCATGTCTAGTTAAAGTCAAGTGGTCTAAATGACATCTTTCTTGTGCTCAGCCAGGAGAGTGAATGTGGTCACTGCTCACTAAGGCTGAGAGAGAGCATCAGGGTGCCAACCCGCAGCACTGCTGAGCCACTCTGAGCTGTAAAATCCAAACTGGGGGTGCCAAGGTACCCCTGGGGGCTGCCCTCAGGGCCTGCTGGCTTTGCTGAGCACATGGGAGAGGAGGGAAGAACCATCACAAAAGGGACAGAAAGTGTAACACAGGGTAGGGAAGCTCTCCTGGAGTGGGGGAGAGCGAGCAGAGAGGCTGGGCTGCTCTGGGCATTAAATTCAGTGGGAAGGTTGGCTTCATTTGCTGTAACAAGAAAACTCTCACTGTTGATTTCTGCTCTTTTCAGGGTACCAGCATGATGCTAGTATATTTAGGTTGTCTCTTTAGCCTCTGTGCTTAACCAGTAAACAGTGGAAACTTCCTCCAGGGCAAATTTCAGAGCAGGGACTTAACGGAGCTGCACTGGTGACTTCCCTCAGTCTTTATTCTGGGAAAAACCTCAGGCTACTATTTTCAGGCTCCCACTGTTCCCAGCTTAGCATAACTCCATTTCCTGCACCATGAAAGCTGAAGCAGTGATATTTCTCTCTCTTGGAGCAGTGTCTACGTTATAAATGTTTTGGAGGTGCAGGTACTATGGTAACGAGCACTACAGTCAGTGCCTAAAGAGGAATTTACATCGCCAGGGATGCTGTCTTTGAACAGCTTGACACATCTGTTCATGAACAGCAATCTGATTCTGTGTCAGCCCACGGGAAAACTCAGCTGAGCTGCAGCTGGATCAGACAAAGCAGTTGTGTAGGGATTTCAGAGGTAATCTAAGGCAGAGCCATGTAAAATACAAGTGAGAATGAGAAAATACCCAGAGGTTTTAGGAGGCAGCAATATTTATTAGGAGCCTGAACTTATCTATTCTAAGCAAAGCACTAGGAAAAGCAAAACTTGTGTATAGCACATAAGCAGCAATAAAAGCTCACTCCAAACTGAGAGAATTAACGCTCTCCTAATCCTGTCACTCTTCAAGGAATTTTGAAATATTGGCAACTTCTGGTAATCGAATTTTCCCAAGAAACAAAAAAAGCCCAACCAAACAAAACCACTAAACCCTGCCTAGCTTCAGACAATGTTAAGTATGCCAGGAAGAAATCATAAAATCAAATTAAACTTTGGCATAAGCTGTCTGAAGCTTGGAAGTCTGCCTTGAGTCGACTGTAATTGCTGTGATCTCTTTGCCACATATAGCCATCAAACTTCACATGTTTTTTTATCTTTTTTAGTAAGTTCCACTGACCTTAACTCATGTGTTTTCTGGAAAAAAATGAAAGATTTTAAAGTTATGACAAAATATTCTTTGATACAATTCCAGTAAAGGGAGAAAAAGCCAGAGACAATTACAAAAAAAAAAAAAAAGGTAATTGAAAAGAAATAAGAAGCAATGGTATTGAAGGAATTAAATAGGCAGAAAAACAAAAAAGAGGGGAAAATAGAAACAGAGGGAGGAAAAAGAAACCAAACATATTTTCAAAATTAAAAGATCCAGAAAACCAATTAACAAAATGCAGTTAAGCAAGAGGCAGAAAAACTGTTCTATCACTTGGCAAAAAGCATAGGTACTCTAAGCTAGTGTTTTGCTGCAATTAGGAACAAAAGATACTAGGAAACTATGAATATAAAGAGATCTGTCATTTGCTTTTTACATTAAAAACCTGATGTAAAAATATGGAGGGAAACATCCTTATTTCAAATATTTACACTGAAGATATCTATTTCACAGATTCACATATGGAGAATTAGAAACATAAAGACTTGTGCTAGCAAAAATAAGGAGAACCAGAAAATGAAACTGAGATTCAAAAAGAAGAAGAACCACATGGTTAGCTTTACCATCCAGATATTCTCAGTGGTGATGTATAGACAATATGGTAATGTGGCCCTTTTTTCAGTCCCAGTGGATAAGAGCTCTGTGCAGGGAGGAGGATGTTGTGGAATGTTCAGCTGGTGTGCCACCTGTGCAACGCCTCAGGTTTAACAGATGGAGCTGGGGGAATTCTGATGATTAAACTGGGAAAGGGGCTATATGTATTTTTTAAGGTATTGCCAAATCACATTTTGGATAATTGCAATGAATGAAATGTAAATAAAAAGTAAAATTGTAACAGTGACAAATTCGCATTTTGAATGGTTAAAGTTTGGA
Organism: Cinclus cinclus; assembly: GCF_963662255.1. NCBI lineage: Eukaryota > Metazoa > Chordata > Aves > Passeriformes > Cinclidae > Cinclus > Cinclus cinclus. The sequence continues at coordinate 144,510,415 of NC_085046.1, read as the reverse complement.
AACATAGGAAATACCCCTATTAAGATCTTAATGCATGATGAAGAGTCACTGTCAGTAAAAAAACTTCACAAATGCACTTAAAATTTTTCAGATCCCAGTATTTTTAGATAATGTAATTATATTATCTACTTCCTCCACACAATGAAAATTTATCAATCCAGTGAATGGGAGAATTTAAATATTTAGAATATAAAGTTATCTAATGTGCTTTCCTTACCACCAGGTGTACTTAGAGAGAGAAAGAATAGGAATTGATATAAAACATTATTTAGATGGATGGAATAGTCTGGTACCACTTTAGGATACACAGGACACATCATCTGCTTTTAACCAGTCATGGACCTACCCTGTTCCTGCTCTAGGCACCAGAAAACAAAGCAGCATTTTCTCAAGGCAATTCAACAGCCTGAAGATCTCAGCTACCCTCTGAAGATACCTGTCCCTTTTCATTCACCAGAGGGGTAGTTTGGAACAACAATAGGAACAAAAACACACATGGACAAATCTGAGCTTTGAGCAAAAGAAGGCAAACTCGTTCTCTGGGATTGCTGCAAAATCTGTGTGGTCCCTGAATGCTGGATCATGACAAATGGGAAGCTTGACATATTTAGAATGAATTGGCAATCAACCTTTGTGTGTATAATTTTTCTCTAGGCATGTAGCCATCAGGAATGCTCAAGATAAATAATGACATATTTGTGGGTGCAGTGCCCTGGGGGGCTCTAAATTGACCTAAGGGCAACTTCTAATTAGGATGAACCTATTCTTCCTTTGTCTTGAAACAAGGACTCTGTTTTTTTTTTTTTTCTCCAAGGCCCTCACACTCTTATGTTCTGTAGTTTAACAATAGCCTTTACTGTTGAGGGGTGTACTATGTCATAGTTTGGCCGTGATAAAAACTGGAATGCATAATCCACTACAGTCAGTTGTTTCACTCTACAGTGCCAAAACAAAGCTTGGATTGTGGTCAGGGTAAAGACTCAGACCTGGATACCTTCTCAGAACTGAGTAAGTGCCCATGTAAGCAAACAAGAGATATGCACTTAGCATTTTGGAAATCTGGGGCAGAGGGTAGAAAAGAAAATTAACTTATTCTGTGTTCCCCCTGATCATCCCTTTCTCTGTTTCTTCTTGTTTTGTTTTCCTTTCCACATGTTTTGGAATAAGAGTGAATCAATTTCCATTCCTAGGTCCTCAAAAGGGGACATGTTCTCCCTGACAAAGAGAACCAACTCAGCCTGGAAATATGCCAGCAAATTCCAATTAATATTGAAGTTCCAATTAATGTTGGAATTCCAATTAACATTTCCAGATGGAGATAAGGGATCTGAATAAACATGTGAACATGTTGCTTTTCATTGCAATTCACAGTTAAACTTTTTAATAGTGTTCAATAAGAAATTTTGGTATGAGTGGAAGAGAGTGAGATAGTACCTGTTAGAAATAGGAAATTTGCTGCAGAATGGAGTGCAATGCTCCATTCAAAGTAGATCTCATTTTGCCAAAGCCATTTTTCATTTTTTCATATCCATTCCTGCCTTTCACCATTCATTTCTTCCCCCTATTTCTCATGAAAAATTATGGCAATAGAGTCAAACCAATACATATGATTTTTCTTTGATGGTTTCAAAGGCAAAACAAGAACATGCACATTTTCAGGTGATACTCTGCTGTGACTAAAGGATTTGTCATCTGTTGGGGATGCTAATTAGAGGTAATTTCATTAAGATTTACCTCCCAATGTATTCTGTCTTCCAAAAGATTACATTTTTTTTTTACTCTGGGAATCTCACAGCTTTGTGGATATAGAGACACTGGGAATGAGAGTATGATGTGGCAGCTCTCTGCTCAGGATGGCACTACCAGTAACACTTGCCTTTGTCACTTATCTTTGAACAGGACTGTGAAAATTCTAAAAGCCTTTCAACAGTTCTAAAAAATAAAAATGGGAAGAAAGCAGAGCTGACAAAAGCAAATTATCTGAATATCTGAGCAGGGATAGTAGACTGTGGAGATTCCAGAGCATTGCCAAATTACATCACTTTTAACTGTGGCAGGATCCCACAAACAACAAAACCAATGAGACAAAGTTCAGTAAATTAAATCAAAGGGAAGAAATTAGATGGTCACAAAACATGGTTTGCATTCATCAACATTTGAGCACAGGTATCTCCATATGTTAAGAAGACTACAGCATTACTTCCAGCTCCTGAATTTTTGGTATTTCTCCAGATGAGTTCAATCCCATGCCACACTGGGAAAGAGGCTTACCAAACACACTGAGACAAAATGTTCACAGCAAGGAATTAGGAAGGTTTTGTTGCTGCATCAAGAGATAAATAAGCAAGGCTAAAACCACAGAAGCTGCATATTTTCCATAGCTTGTTATCATGGCAATGCACTTTTAGATGTCTTCCACCTCATGGAATTCACATTACTTCATTGGACTGTTAGGCTATCACTGTAGATAAGGAAGAACAAACATCTTAGAATGAGATCCACAAGATCAATCTCGTGGAAGGCTGCTTCCATTTTCCAGGAGGATATGATCATTTCTCCTAACTTGTCTCATACCAAGACAGTGTCACAGCTCTGCAAATCAAGGTGTTTATCCTTAGGCTTCAGGAAGGGACTGTCAGAGACCAACAGTGCCAAGCATCTTATGCAGTCACAGTGCACTTTTTACCTAAAGTACAGGAGAATGTGGAGTTCATCTTCCTTAATCCATTATGAAACTTTATCCATGAGACTGAAAAAAAAGAAATCTAGTTGTATACTCCCTGTTCTACAAAAAAATAAATGGAGGGATGAGAAACTGAATTGAGTGTTCCAGTCTAGAAAACAGTCTGAATCCAGTCTCTCCTCTGTATCATTGCTGTGTTGATTCATCTCCTACTCACTAGATGGTGAATGTCATCACTGGACTGTAGTGACATTTGGCATACATTAGATATGAACTTCTACCGTAGTGTGGATGTTTAAAAAAACACAAGGGACCTAGACAAGCTCCCATTACTTTTTAAAGAAAACAGAGAGTGGATCTCAGGTACCACCTCATCTTAAGGTGGATGCACAAAACAGATTCACTAAAATCACATCCTGAAAATACCTATTTCTTCCAATTGACTGAGGATGACCATAATGAGCTCTGATGTATGCATTCATATGGGTACATAAAAGACCTCCAAGGCATCGTAGCTTTTACTGTAGAACCATAGTTTCACAAGTAAAATGCTCTCAAGAACTGATCTCAGACTCACAGAGTTTTTCTCAAGTCTGTTTTTTGTTCTCCCACCAAAGACAGTATTTTTGTAAGGAACTGATTATGTGGATTTGATAGTTTCTGAACAAACCGCTCACAGTTTGTTATTTTGGAGACAGTTAATCTCATCAAGAGAACCCTTTACTGCTCATTCACAATAGGAGGTTGGGAGACTTTCATATCCAAAGAATTCAATGCACTCTACACCATTTAAAATATGTATTCATCCTAAGGAAGATGGCAAAAGTACCCATATTTTAATGGTAAAGTGTGTGAAACAGAAAACAGTTACAAGATTCAAGCAGGGTCACAGTGTCAGCAAAGAGTGGGCAGAGATAAGCAGGCACTAGAAGCCTCTGGCATTTATGAACTCAAAACTTCCTCCTGTTGATCAAGGAGGTCAAGGGCCTTTAACATTGTAAGTGAACTTTTAAATGCTTTGCAAGTCAGGAACAGAGGAGCAGTTCCTTAGAAACATTACTCTATTCCTTTTCTGTTATGAAAAATCTACCCACGTTCTTCAGAAGCAGGACAACTTGTCCAATAGTGTTTGTATCATCATGGAGTGCTTGGCAGCCATCAGCACCTTAGAAAAACCTCAGAAATGTACATTTGGGAATACTTTCCACCAGAGGCTTTAATGTACATTCTTGTCATTTGATATATACTAGAACATCAAAATATGCAAGATAACTCATCCAAAGATGATACTGCTACCTTTAATTTATCCTTTACACTGAATCCCAGAAGAGCAACTTGAAGAAAAAATGTGGAGGTGGTAGGTTATTAAACCATATTGTCTTTTAAACTGTTTTTTTCTCTCTTGCACTTTGCAAATCCTGTTCATAAAGGAGGTATTAAAAGCAATCAGTCTGGTTTCCTGAACAGTATGATATTAATTATTCAGATCAAACTCCCTGAGGAACAGATGAGGACAGACAGCAACAAGTGCAAGGGAAGAGGAACTAAACGTGTCCATGCAATGTGCAGAAAATGAGGATGTCTGTGTTTCTGAAGGCAAACAAAACACTGATGTCTTCAGTAAGAGATGTGGGACATTGACCCCACAAATGCCTTCCCTACCTTACACCCAGGTTATCTGATGGGCTTTCTTGCCTGGAATCCTGGGAAGTGACACATGGAATACACATCAAACATCTCTATGTTCCTGCTTTATGTACTAAGCCTATTTGAAGTAATTTGGTACATGCCATCAACTCTAATAGCCCAAGGAATCTGAGTTTCATTGTCCTATAAGTGCTCTTTGCCTTTTCTACCTCTTTTTATGATGATTCTTTTTAAAGCACCTCAAATAGTCTATGAATTAAGCAAACTCATCTTATTAGAAGAGTCTCCAGGGTGCCTTCAGTACTTCAACTTCTAACTTCAGACCCTGGACACAATCAATGAATGAATCAATAATAATCAATGCACAGAGCATTTCAGCAGGATTAATGACTGGCTGGGAGGTGCTGATGGGCAGAAATTAAGTCAAGGGCCATTAATCCCAGCTGGTCATTTGCCTCCAGGCAGTGCTTTGTGCCAAGGTCATTGCTGCTATTCTAAGGAAAAATAAAAGGAAGCTGACGTTGGCACATAGATATTTTTAACCTGGCTTTTGTAGAGTCAGTGGCTCCATATGACTCTTTCTATTAAATGTGAACCTCCTTCCAGCAGGCACTTCCATTGCATAAGGTGTCCCAGCAGCATTTTCTCCATTTAGTGAATCAGCAGGTATTTTCAACCACCAACAGGCTGCACAGAGATGCACTAGGGCTTATGGAGCCTGGCAGACCACCTTCTCCTGCAGTGAGGATTTACTCACTTCCTCTCTACACTCAGCTGGGGGTAGGATAACACTTCTTCATGGGCCAAATTCTAAGAATTATGTCAGCCACGTATCGTGTCTACTTGGCCTTCAGAAAATCCTGTCAGCTCAAGTCAGAGAGGGATCTCAGAAGGAAAAGGACTTCTAAAGTTCTTTTTGGGTAAGCCCCAGGATGGTCATCTATCCACACAGATACACGCACACAAACAGATGGGGTGACACTGGAACTATAAACTTAGAATCATGGAATGGTTTGGGTTGAAAGAGATTAAAGATCATTGAGTCCCAACCTTCCTGCCGTGGTCAGGGACACCTCCTGCTAGACCAGGTTGCTTAAAAGCCCCATCCAACCTGGCCTTGAATACTTCCAGAGACAGGGCTCTAACCTGTTTCAGTTCCTCATCACCCTCAAAGCAAAAAAATTTCTTCCTAACTTCTAATCCAAACCTACCCTCTTTCAGTTCAAAGCCCTTGTTCTATCATTAAATGCCATTGTTGAAAGTCTCTCTCCAGTTCTTTTGCAGCCCCTTTAGGTGCTGCAAATCTCCCATAAACAGTATATAACTTTCCCAAAGAACCCTAAATATTCCTAACCCATTATGCATGGCAGATATACTGTGTCAACAAAACAATGGTAAGAGCAAACATTAAGGTCAGGACCATGCTTGTTGATCAGCAGACAGAAGGTTGTCAGAGACAGTTTGGCAAATCCACCTGCTGTACTCCAGAACACCTTGTTCTCCAAAGCATTCCAAAGCATTCCAGTGTGTGTCCTGAGTGTACATTCCTAAGGCACAAAGCCTGTCCCTTACTCCCTGTGCTTGCAGACTGTGTAAAATGGGCTATAACAAAATGAGTGGACAATCCAATTCAGGCTCCTTCACATAAGGATGCAGCTGTTTCCTTTTTCAAGGCACACATATTATGGATCTCTCTATATTGCTCTTGGTTGGTTGCAAAGAGAAAGGAGCCAGGCAGTCCTAATCAGGCTAAATCATAATGTTACAAGGGTCAGGAGATTGCCTCGTTTTACTTGCTGCAAGATGCACTGAGATGCATTCAAAACACTGCTTGAAATTTCCCCCCATTTCAGACTTTCATGTCATTCAAACAGGAAACTGGTTAAATTGAAGTGCCCCTCTGTTGCATGCAAAAGCAACATGTATCTAAAAACAAAAAAAGTCTGAGCTTCCCCATGTGCTCCACAACCCCACAAGTAGACTAATTTTCGTCAAAATGCAAATAAGAAATCTTTAAAAAATGTTTTGAACAGACATGGATCTTTTGGAGGTAAAGATACTAGATGAAAATACCTGAGACAGCAGATTCTACTTTCTGATAATTTGTCAAGTTTACCAGAGGTGTTACTTGCCTCCCAGGAATTTTGGAAAACTTGCATCCCAGGGAACACAGTCCAGTAAAAAAATGAAAGAGCGGAGACCATTTGGCTCAAGAGACAATGTGAAAAATCCCATTAAGGGAGGATTTCTTCTTTGTTTCATTTGGGCAGAAAAAAAAATGCAGATGAAGCCTGTATTCAGTGCAAGCATGATATCAGCAGCAGTAGTCTACAGACTGGAATCCCTCCATGTGCTGTGTGAACAGTAGTTACTTTCTGTGTGTTATTTGGTATAATCCAGTTTTTGCTAAAAGAAACCACCTGGACAGACTGGTTCCTGTTCACTTTCTGCAAGCATTTACTGATTTATAGGCTTTGCCTACGTCCCTCTTATGGCCTGTCGTAGGATGGCTGTCAGAAAGGACTATATCCATGTGTATTTTTTCCTTATGGTAAAGCAAATTTTCTGTTGAAACATTAGCAAGGCAAGCCGTGTGTTACAAGAGATGCTGATCAGGTGCTATTTTGATGCTTGAAAAAATTAATAGTTGGCAAATAAAGCAGTTTTCTACACACAGTTTTTGTTACTTTGTTTAATGAAACTAAGAGGAAAAAAAACAGTGGCTTACTTAATGACTTAAAATCCTGAGCAAATTATGCAGAACTGATAGAAATCTGGATACTGTGGGCTGGAAAACGTAACCTCTGTAGCTTCAAGAGAAGCAATGACAGTCTAGTGTTGGCCTAATTATCTTCACTAATAACTGGATCACTCTCAGCCTATGGCTACAGACATACTATAAGATATTTCTGGTGTGATTTGGAAGTTGGTGTTAACACCATCCAATTAATTAGCAATTGGCTACCTCACCCTGTACAGGTCCATATTTAGGTACAAAGTGTAACTCTGCACTGGTAACCTAGGTTCTCTCCCAGCTTCACTGCCAGGGTTTAAGCCCAAGGTGTTTATGCAGACAGCCATATTCAGTGAGATGTCTTGTTCTGGGGACTTTCTGGAGTGCCAGCACTGCAGGTCCTTTTCTTCTTGGTCCTGCCAGCTCACACAAAGCCAGCCAGTACTGTGAGCAGCATCCTGTTTCAGAGGAATTCCAGAGTGTTTCCTGGGGATATGTGTCTGAAGTCAGAGAGAGACTGTGGAGAAGATAAATGACAAAGGGACCCCCAGAAAGTGGTGCAGGGGTGACTCCATAGGTGCCATTCAAGGAGTCCCAGCAGTGAATTCTGTGCCAGTGTTGTCACTTACCTCAGCTGTACATTTGTGGTTCTGCTGCCTGGCTTCTTTCATTCCCACTGCAATTACAGGCTGCTGAGCTGCTCCTGCCTGTCAAATCACTTCAACCCAGGTCTCAGAAAGCTTTTAGTCCACGATGGGAGCAATGCCCATGGCCAAGCTTCTTTGCCACTGCTGCAGTCACTCCTGGGAGCAGGGGTGTCCTTTTACCAGGTTGCAGAGGCTGGAAGAAGTGGCAAATGACCAAGCTAGACTAGATGTCATGGAAGCAGGGCTTGGCAGCAGCAAAGGAAAAGCTGAAACAGTCAGGCAGGAAGCAAAGTCTAGCAGCTCAAAATGCAGTTAAAACATCAGCCTGGAATGATTTCTTATCTCACAAATATTTGAAATTGTTTCCCAGGAGGGCAGATGAGATATCTTGTGTTTTTTCTGATGAGAGAGGAACTGCGTTCCTGGTTGAATAAACTGTGTTTGCTTAGAGAGAGAGAGAGAGAGAGAGAAAGAGACTTTTAAATCCAAAGCTGTAATTAAATGTGCAGCAATTCTGAGAGTATTCATACTAGTAAATGTTATTGACATTTCCTTTCTGCTTTTTCCAGCGGAAACAAATTATTAATACCCTATTGTTGCAATAATGAGCTCTTGATAGACATATTTTTTCTTGCATTGCATTAGCTCTGAATCAGTTCTCACAAGTAAAAAAAAAAAGAGATAATTTTGTTTTAGCATCACTGGCAGTGACAGAAAGAGGAGTACAACATGGGAACACCATGAAATGCATGGCATGGCTGTTCTAGAGTCAAGGAAGGCAAGTCATCTGTGATAGTTGCCCCCTTCCAGTCACTGAAATGGGATGATCTGGATAAGCTGTGGAAGCAGTAATAGGAAACCATCTGACCCAAAACACTCATGATATAGAAACCAGCTTTTAAAATTAAAATTTCCTTTCCTACTCCAGGTAATTGGTTAGACTTGGAGCTCCTGGATCTACTGCCTGTAAGGTGCTTTGGTATCCGAGTTGTTCTACAAGCAATTACTGCACCTGTCCCCTGAGCAATCACAGACTTGTTTTCTTCTTTACTTTAAGGTCAGTTGATTTTCTTTTTTTTTTCAGTTTTCTAGAAACAGATACTTTAGAACATTCAGCAAAGCACTCTAGAAATCTGGATAACTACTAAATTATATTGTTCAGCCTCTCTCCAGTTTACCACTAATTAAATGTCCTTAGGATGCACTGGGACGATTATAATAATTGATGGGTTTTCAAAAACAGCTGAGTCAAAATACTTTTCTGCTGGAAAATGCCTCCTTGTGGAGCTGGAAGATGAAAGGAAATAATGTGATAATATTTTGTTGTACAGGAATATAAAAAATAAAAATGTCTCAAATAAAAAATACAAAATTCAGCAGTTTGATCTGAGTAGAACAAATCACATCAGTAATTAAATGGCCTTTTTGTTGCTGTTGTTTTGTTTTGAAAATTATTTCATTTTATGGACAGGCATGACTTGTAGGGAGAATTAATGTTTTTTATTACATGGGATGATACAGGTGGAAAAAATATTCTCATAGGCATGCAGTCCTTAATTTTCTTATAAAAATTCTAATATAGAAAAAGAAATGCTATGTCAAAATCCAAATACATTATTTTCTTTTTTTTGGAAACAAGACATTCAAAATCAGCTGAATTCTCCTTTAGCCCCATTGCCTTCATTGCTGCTTTAGAATGGAAATAAGTGTTACCTGGGAAGAAAAAAAAAATTAAAAGGGTTTTCAGTTCAGCCATACCAGTAAATTAGGGATGAAAAAAATTCCAGACACCAGATCTGGATGAAAATGAAACCCTCTGCCTGGCCACGGAGCCATCTGCCAGCAGAGCAGCCTCTCTGTGCTTTGATCCATTGATCAGGATGTTGGCAACCCTGGTCAAAGGACCCAAGTGAAGTGCAGCCCCGGAGTGCCATTAACAGGGTGGCTGTGTGTGCCCTCCTGGGGCTGGTGGGCCGGTGCTAAACGTGCCTTGGCACAGCACACATCCCGACACCTTCCCAGGCTGGCCCCATCCCTGCTTCCTTCGCTCTGCCCTGGAGCAGGGCTCTCCTCGCAGTGTTTACACTTCCCTGTGAACACAGTCCCCCAGTGTTTATCTACACAGCCAGAAATAAAAGCAAGCAAATAAAAAAGAGGCTGGGACTGTTTCCATCTGCTCTGCCCCAGAGCACTGAGCATCCTGCATGCAGCACAGCTGAGACCTGCTGCTCCTGCTCCTTTCTGCTGGGAACAGCCTGCTTGCAAGCGCTTCAAGCTGTTTTAGGAACTGATACCCACAGCACACAGAAATACAAAGTCCTTTGTGCCTAACTTACCACTGTGCCATGGCTTTGAAGAAAAGTGGGATGTGGAGATTTTTGCACAAGGCAATGCACTGTTTTCTTTTATTGTTTTCTTTCTTGTGTGCAGGTTGATTTGAGGCATTTCTGGAACTTAAAAATCTGAAGAAGGAACTTATTGCTCATTTGCACTATCTTAATTAACAACTTCCTTAGAGAAAAAAAAAAAGAAAAAAAGAAAAAAATAAAAGCAGCATGGAAACTTCATTTCTTGCTCATTGGAGATTTGTTAGACACAGGTAGACATCGCTACTTGGCTATTATAAAACTGCATTTATTGACTCTTATTTCCTCTCTAGTCCAGGCTCCTTTAGGACACCTTGGAAGTAACTGGGGCTCTACAAGAGCACTCAGAGCTACTTGCAAAATGACTTTCTGGCCTTGCTGCCCTGCATGACCATTCCCCAGACTGATCTTCCTGCTTTTCCAGGTCCTTGTCCATTGCTCTCCTGATGCCATGGGAAGCAAGAAATAACAACAAAAACTTGCCCTGACTTGAAACCCTTTAGTTTAAGGGCAAATAGAAACCATCTTTGTTCCATGATGTCTTGGCTCCTTTGGATGGACCATCGCTTACTTGCTGTGTTTCTTTCCATGTGATTTGAAAGCTTTCCCCAGATATACCAGAATATATCAGAAATCAAAGTGATATATATTTTGGATATGAGCAATGCAATGTTCAAACTGTATCCCATAGCTTTCCCCCAGAAGTAGGCAACAAAATATTGTGTGCAAAATGCAGCATGAAAGCACTGCCAGGATCCTGCTCCCATGGGTCTGGTGGGCCTCCTGATAAGCAAGGAAAATTGCTGAGAATGAGATTTTGGTAGCTAAGCCTGTCTTAGTGCTGGTGAGTATCTCTAGACTGTGTAGAGTGCTCTGTCATGCAGAGGTGCTGTTACATTTGCATGCAGTGTGCAGTGTTATTTACAGCTAAAAACTCAACTGCAAATTATTTCTGGCTGCCCTTTCTGCTTCAGGGGAACACATGGATGCCCTTCCTTACCCAGAGTATTAAACCATAGTCAGGGAGTGGGCAGTGCAAGTGTGTTTGGCTCTCATTTTGAGGTCCACATGGTTCATGGCATCATAAGTGACATGATGAGCCACCACCCATAGGGAATGCAGCATATATTGTTTGACCAGCCTAGGAGTTTAGAAAGGGAGAAAAGTAGCACTGATGGGAAGAAGGGAGGAAGGAAGACACAGAGGAAATACAGACTATTTCTGCATAGAAGAGATGGGGACTGTACTTGACGAAAAAACTGGTGCATAAAGGAAAGGAAATTATAGCACAATTTTGTTGAGTTGAAGACATAATGGTCCATTCAGGGAGAACACACACTTGAGACCCTCCTCTTACTTTGCCATATAGTGATAATATGAAGGAAGACAGATGTTACAAATGTGGGAGCTAACATTTCTACTGCTGTGTGGAAATACACACCTTCTTGTTCTCTGAGACCACTGATGAGGAGAGCACTCAGCAGGCTTTCCTGGAGCAGACCCACCACACTCAAGGGCAGAGCCAGAAAATTTCTCTATTCCCTGTCCAAGCATCAAATCAGGAAACACTAGAGAGAACACAGGTGCATGATATCCTCTCATCCATAACACATCAGAAATTTTAATGCATAACATAAGGTGCCTGCTATGTGATAGAGAGAAAAATAGTATGGGTTATGCTTTACTGAAAAAAACCCCACACTACTGATATTTTGGTTCTGTTTATCTTTACTTACAAAGGATAAAACCTCAGGGATAATGGGGACTGCCTGTCTGTACATAGTATTTTGTGCTTAATTAATTTTATGTATGGACACGAGCTGCTTTATCTGCTAGATTAGGTATCAGCTCTAATGTAACATTTCTTGCTTGTAGTTTGGGGGACAGGGCACCATTTTATTAGCCATTTTAGATTGCTTGTTTCATTTTTTTATACTTCAGTAAAACTTCTGGCATAGCTGCTGTTTTCCCTTCTCTCATAGTTGAACAGACAACAATGTAAAATTTTCAAACAAAAACCCTGGAGGTTTTACTGAGCTCCCAAAGATGAACAAAAGCAATGAGCACAGTCAGACCTGTCAGCAGAAGTTGTTTTGTTTCAATGATCACTCCACCATGTAGAATTCTTGCCACATAACAAACTCAAAAGCAGCATCTTCCAGAGACTCTCTCTGACTCCTCCAAGAAGTACCCTAGGAGAGGTGGAGCAAGACGAATGGTTTGTACCTTGCCCCTGAAGAGAGACTGATGATTACCTGGATGGGACCACAGAAGGCACTGCCAGCCAAAATCTTCCTTCCTGCAGCCATCCTACAATCTCTGTACCACTACCCTTGTGAGGATAAGACAAACCCTGTCACTCACTGAAAGGAGTGAATAGCTCAATAACAGCTTTTACTTAAATTCCAATACCTGGGGAAAAAATTTTGCATAAGGAAAACCTGATGTCCAGCATCACACAGAGCAAGAGCAGAAGAGTCCAAAAAGGCTGAGACCATGGGAGACCAGAGGAGGCATTCCTAGCATCCCAGTTCAGCAGGAATCCTCTCAGAGACACGTTCAAACCACTCTACAAGGAAAGAGCTTTGATATCAGTAGAGCTTAAGGGCTTGGGCTGAAACTGAGCTTCAAATGCTCATCTCTGAATTGAGGATGATGAGGTAGTTTAGGAAGTAATATGAGCTTGAATATGATATACAATATGATATAGACTTAACCTAAGAAAACCAGAAGAGCAGCAGAACTCCCACTGTATACAAATTACTGGCTCTATATATGCCAAAGTGTGACCTCCAGCTAGGATATAATAACCAGCTTTCATGAACAGCACTCATTATATTGTGTCCATTGTAAAAGTGCAGCTACATGACAATGCCATAGGCTATAATGTTCTCACTTAGAAGAATTTCAATTTTCTTCCAAGAGACGTCTCCCTTTTGCAGGTTTATTTTGTGCATTCTGTGCTCATTTTTATTTTATAGGGTAGGATGTAGGGTATATTTTTGAGGTTCTTTTCTTCTAAAGCAACAAAGGAACTGCACACAAAAAAAAAATCTGTCTTGATTTGAGAGGCACAGAAAGGCAAGGATTCAACCAGTGTAAATCAGCATGAACACCAACTGAAGACTTTTGCCAGACAACTATAAATCTGCCGGATCAAAGTGTTTGTCAATGACCAAAAATATCTCAGACAAATGGCCTGGCTGGCCTTCTGTTGACACAGTAGAAAGATATTGCTAAATCAGCACGAAACCTTGAATTTGTTGTGCAATGACTTAAAAGAGGTTTTCTCAGTTATTGTCTCAGCTCTTCTTCCTGAGTACTAAATGTGAAACAACTCAAGGAGCACAAATATCTGGCTAAGGAGTGGGAGAAACACCTGTGAAATTTTGGATAAAATACTGAATGACATAGGCAGATCTAGGCAGTCTGGCAGAATTTCTCAACTGTGAGTTACTTGTGCTCCAATATAGCCAGGAAGCCACAAAGATACTTCCACATGCTGCTAGGCCTGTCTTAAGAGACCCTACAGATCTCTAGTGTATAGAAAGCTACACCTGACAAAGTCTTCCCAGCACCCTTCATTCAGTGGTGTGGAGATGGAGATAAGGGAGAGCAGGATGCCACCCATCTAATCCTAAAATACCTAAAACAGCTGGGGAGAACTGCACCTCCCCACTGCTGAGTTCCTTCTTATTAGCCATAAAGGATGTGGAAAGGAGCAAACTCCAATAGTTCTGGTGTTTTCATAAAGGTCTGAGACCTGAAAGTCACTTTCCCTAAAGAGATGCCAGTCTGGGTGAGTTCATGGCCTGAGTTTTCACAGAAGTGTGGGGAAATGCATGGCAAAGTCTGCCCCCAGAGAGACAGGACAAGCAGGTTTCCACTCCAGGTGCAGCAGCTGCTACCTCTCAGCCCAGGCAGACACAAATATTCTTTGATACATCTTGCACTGAAGGTGAACAGCCCTCCTGAGGACTCTCTCTAGAATACTAAAATTTTCCACACAGCCAGGAAATATTGTCCAAGGCTGCCTTGAGGACACAATTCTGCAAAACCCAAGGCAGAGTTCACACCAGTTCCTGTCTTCAGTGTGACAGGAGGGAACCAGTATTCTTCCAAGCCTTGACAGGGATTGTAGCTGGGTTAAAACTGAGGAACAGATTTCCCCAGACCAGCTCACTGTAGAGGCACCTGCAGCCCCCTGCTCATCCTGGCTTCTCTGGGGGGCTCCAGTGGCTCTGTCTGGGCTGGAGTTAACTTTCCCCACAGCAGCCCTGCTAGTGCTGTGTTGTGTTTGTAGCTGGCACAGAACTGATAACACACCAGCGTTTTGGATGTTGCAGAGCAGTGTTCCCACAATATCAAATCTTTCTTTCAATTCCTCCCTCAAAGACACATAGGCTGGGTTTGGAGAAGACCCTGGGTGGTGATATATCCAGGACAGCTGTCCCAGATGACCAAAAGGCTGTCTCGTACCACAGGATGCCATTTTCAACAAAAAAAAATCTTATAAAAAGGGTAAGGGCAGGGCATATGTTATTAATGCATTTGTGTTCCAAAGCAACCACTACACGTATTAAGATCTACTTCCCAGAAAGTAGCTGAACATCATATGCTGATGGAAAGTAGTGAATTTTTTTTACATCCGTTATTTCCATACACAACTTTTACTTTCTTTCATTAAACTGTCTTGACCAACAAATTTTTCAGCTTATTTTTTGTCCTGTCCTGCTGAAGAGAGGGACTGACAGAGGAATTGGGTGGGCAACTGAGAGATAGACAAGAGCAATCCACCACACAGAAGATGTTGTCAATCAATGGTGCCAAATCTACACATAAAAAAAAAAAAGTTGTAAAAAGTGAAATGGCCAGTGGTAAATGATGAACCCATCAAAGAATCAAAAAATCACTACACAAGAAGAAGGAAAGACTAGGGAAGGTGGACTTACCTCTAAATCATCAGTAGTAAAGCCATCAATGGAGAGATTGTGGTTTCCTGGGTCATTGCTGATTGGAGAGCTGCAAAGAGGCATGTTAATAGAGACATCACATTGTTGTCTTCTCCTCTCCAGGATGAGTGCCCCTCTCTGCCTGCTTGGTGGTCCCGCTGTCCTCTCTCTGCATGGCTTGTGGGACACATCCCCAGGTCAGATTTCTTTGTTCTCTCCCATGCTAGTAGCCCTTGCCAGAGTATCCCAGCAACAACCATACAAACTTTGGGAAATGATGGGAAGACCAGAGAAATTGTTTCACACTCCTTGGGTAATATCAGTCCTTTCTTGCAGTCCCAGTTTCCAGCTAAACATTTTTTGCCAGTCTCTACTTTTCTTTAAAGCCCACTGTCACCAATGCAATTCAGTTTTTCTGATTAGGCTGTGTGTCTGTGTGATTTGTACTAACAACCTCTGAACCTGCTGGCCAAAAATATTGACAGATGTCAGAGCTGTGGAGTTCTAACACTTCATGAAAACCCTGTCAATCCTTCCAGTGAGAAAACCTTGAGGCAAACCTTAATGAGTAAATGCTTCAAAAAGCTTTTCTAGGCAACTTGTGGGTTTTTATTTCACTCAAGTCATCTCCTTTGCACGTTTGGGTAGCATTTCTTTTTCCCTCTGAGCTAAGAACTTGCGTGTGCAAGTAACCATGTGAAAACATTAGGGAATTTTCATGATGGCAAGCTTGTGGAGGAAGGATACCCCAAAGATACCCCATAGTCTCTACAGGTGATGTCAGAGAGGTAGATGTTTATGTTATCATTTTTGGCTGGTCTACTCATCTCCTTCATGAAAGAGTATTTTATTTACACACTAGGTGAGATGGCAGACCTTTAGCACATGGTTGACCATTAGGATTCATGATTCATTCATGGCACAAGATGAAATTAAAAACTGTTGCCAGAGTTCCCGAGTTCTACCTCCCCTACACTTGGCATGATGGTTTTTATAGCAGTACCTGCCCTAGTAAGAAAGCACCAGTAGGGCATTCATTAATAAGTTCAAGTTCAGGAAAGGTGTGGGAAGATCTTGTTGCAGGTATTTCCTGTTTCCAGGAGGAGACATACCAAATATGTCTAAGAAAAGGTCTTTCCATGCATTAATTAGAGCAACACTGAGTCACTCATCCCATTAAACTGTTGATAGGGATCAGCAAATAGTTCCTCCACAAGATTTTGACATATTCCAGGGGCTGCAGGTAACAGTACAAAGGAACATATATATACACCCTCTCTTTCACTGACAACTTCTGTGAATTGTTTTCTGATGGATCAAAATGTTTGCTATCATCTTCTGGAGGACTAAACACAGAGGCTGGCTCCTCTTCCCTGTATCCAGGACAGATACTTGGGAGCTGAAAGCTTGATACCCTCCCAACCTGGCCTGATGGCACAAGGAAGTGAGTGCAGTGAGATGTCTAATTGGTAATGTCCAATTACTGCAGAATGTTTCTAGCCAGTGACAGGAGAAAGAAAAAGAAAAAAAAAAAAAGGAGGAGAAAAAGGCCAGCAAAACAAACTCTCAGCACTCTTTAAGCAATAGTGTTTCTCCATATTTAAATTCTAGGAGAGGTGAAATGGCAGTTTTGTGCGTCTCAGGCCTTATTGATGAAATTAACCCCACTAAATCTTCCAGGCTGGCCAGAGGGTGAGAATGTTCTGTCATCTCACCTCCTCTTGCTACTAGAAGGAGAGCAAAGGAAGGAGATTCACACTCTCTTCTTTAATCCTAGTCTGCCTGCAGTTCCCTCAGCTGAAATTCTCGTGACAGATTTGATGTCCCTTTTGCTGGGAGATTGTAAAACAGCTTTTCCCGGTGAAACATCAAACTGTCTCGAAAAAACCTGTGCTCTTTAATGGAAAAAAAAAATCATTTGACCATGTCCATTAGAAGTTTTTTTAAACAACTCCACCAAAAAAGAAGCTGGAGTTGGTGATTTCATTTCTTATACATTTTGAAACAAAATTTCAGTCAGCTTAATTTATAGAATGTGTGATATGTTATTATGCAGAAACTGAAGACCATGTCATAGCTCATTTAAAATTTGATTTAGTATTTTAGGAATCATGAAGTTGTTAGTGTTAAAAAAAGAGTATTTTCATAATGGGCAATAATGTACACTTGAGTCTTGTAAGGAAGCACTCGTGTGTGCCCCCCCCCCCCTTTTTTCTCTTACAAGTCAAAGCACAAGCTAGACAGCCTAAGATACATTTTAGAGCATCTCAAAACTCCCTTTGGCAGACAACTTACTCACACTGTGGAAAAAGCGCTTTTCCAGGTTCAAAAATTAATTAAAACTGTCTATTGTGACTCAAGAAATCACACACAGAACCCCTGTGATACATTTTTAATGAAAAAATACTCCTGAAATTCATTAAATGTTATAGATTTGTACCTTCCAAATAATTCAAAGCAACATCTCCAGAATTACCAATGATCTAACCTCCCAAGCTGAAAATTATATGAAATAAGGCATTTGACATTCAGTAAATACTCCCAGATATTGTTCCAAAAAAAAAAAAAGAAGGAATAAAAGTGGAATAAAAAATACCGGTAATTAGGAAGACTGAAGGGGAATATGTCATTTGATATAAATCAGAAATGACTGTTCACAAATAATTCAGTGCTTCCATTATTACACTTTAAGTGTTTTGTAGGGTGCTCAGTGCTGCCTGCTACCAAATAACTCCACCACAAATGAAGTTATTTTGGATTGCAGGTGTGGAATTTCTGTACTGATTTGGTGCAGGATGACAGCAGCTATTTAGAAGCAATAAAAGATCTGTGAAGTGACTTGTGCTCCAAATTGACTGTATTTTTGATGGGTGTCTTGAGACACCTTGGAGGGACATGGGTTTTAAGGATTCACCATGCTCACTGCTTCCTCAAGTGTGTCTGATAAACGAAGTTGTGTACCCAGAATTGCTAATAAAGCTTTGAAGATCTGGAATAGAAATGTGCATATTAATCCTTAAAAGAGCTCAATTTTTAATTCTATTGTTGCTGCCTCCTTCTAGAAAAACATCAATTTCTCACCCTGAAAAATCATGTCTGCTTTTTTTAACATTCATGTTCTTTAAAAAAGTACATTAAGCACTTAGATCCCAGTGTCATTGAAGGGTTGGATGTGTGTTTTAAGTAATCCTTTAAAAATTTGGATCCTGATTTAGTTTGGGGAACCATGGAAGCAATGAACATCTACAGGAATTAACTGAACTCCCATCATTGACCTCCAGGGGATTCCTTCCATGAAACCCTGGTGCCCAGCACATGGAAAGGATGCATAAATGAGACTTTACCACAGGGGAAGACAAATATTTGCAAAATGTGGCCAAGGCGACCATATCTGGGAGTTAAATGCTGGCTGTGGATGAGTTACTGGCATCACACTCAGTGTAGTAATGGTCTCTGGCTAAACAGGGTTTTGCACCATCTGTCAGGGTTACACTTACACATTCCTGGGCAAAGCAGGGCAATGAGAAGGGGCTTGAACATATTGTTTCTTTAGACAGATGTAGTGTGACCACCTACCCTGTTTTTGCTGCCCATGCATTTTTATCCATCAGTCTTATACTCCAGTTAAAAACTGCCAATCCAGTAAAAAATCCAAAATTCTTGAGAATATTTGTCTACATGTGTGGTGTTCCTTTTCCTTTCATATATGTTCTTCTTCTCTTTAAAATGTTGATAATATCCAATTGAAGTCATATACTAAAGATAACTTCATGTTCGTCATTGCTACAGCTAAGGAAGTGAAGGGTTTGAAGTGATTTTAAGTGCTCCTGTATAAAAGATGACCCATCTGGCATTTAATCTAAAATCAAAATTTTTATGGGCCATTATGAGTCAGGAGAGTGAGAAAGAGGGAAACAGATAGATATACACAGTGGTTTGTAGCATGTGACATGGGTTGCGATCAGGCTGGTGGAACATCCTGACCTCATTGATGTAAGAGAGGCCACAGAATTTAACCCATGAAATAGCTAAAATGAAAATTAAAAAGAGAAGAGTAAAAAAAAAAAAGCAATAAAGAAGAAGGAGAAGGAGAAGGAGAAGGAGAAGGAGAAGGAGAAGGAGAAGGAGAAGGAGAAGGAGAAGGAGAAGGAGAAGGAGAAGGAGAAGGAGAAGGAGAAGAGAAGGAGAAGGAGAAGGAGGAGAAGGAGGAGAAGGAGGAGGAGGAGAAGGAGAAGAAGGAGAAGAAGGAGAAGAAGGAGAAGAAGGAGAAGAAGAAGGAGAAGAAGGAGAAGAAGGAGAAGAAGGAGAAGAAGGAGAAGAAGGAGAAGAAGGAGAAGAAGGAGAAGAAGGAGAAGAAGAAGAAGAAGAAGAAGAAGAAGAAGAAGAAGTAGAAGAAGAAGAAGAAGAAGAAGAAGAAGAAGAAGAAGAAGAAGAAGAAGAAGAAGAAGAAGAAGAAGAAGAAAAAGAAAAAGAAGGAGGAGGAGGAGGAGGAGGAAGATGGGAAAAATAAAAAAGTAGAAGAAACCCCCCCAAACACTTCCCTTCTCAGAAATGGGGGGACAGGAAACTGCTGGGTAAAATCTCACCTTTCACTGTAACAGATGCAGTCTTGCTGAAGATAGTGAAGATAGTGAAAGCATGCACAGTGTGCATGAAGAGTAATATGTGCCACTTAGTTGGTGCAGTGTAAATCAAGGCATAAGGGAGAGGAAAGTGAAAGGGAGAGAAGAAAATATAGATACAATTCCAATATCTCTTGAAGTAACAATTTTTAAGGTTTCTTTTGGATAACAACATAAAAAAACACATCACCCTAAATCTTCCAAACTGAGTCAAAAGAGCAAGACTCAGGTTTTTTTTCTGCAAGGAGATTAAAGAACCACCTCCAAGAAGGCAGAGCTGTTGTTTTTGGCTTCCCACAGAGTGTGAAGCAGCTTCTCAGCAGTGGTAGGGCACAAGCTGAGCCCAGCCCACCTGGCCTGAGAATCTGTTCCTGCTCCCACTGAGGATCTCGACAACCTTCCCTCCAACCTCACACTAAATCCCAGGCAGAGTTGAGCCTTCCCCCATGGCAAGCAGTGGGCATTAAAATTCCAAAGATCTCAGCTGGCTCTGCTATATGTTTATGCCAGCTGGAGATAATTTCTTCATAGCTTCCTGATCCAGAAATATTCAAGTTTGTAATGTCTTGAAATCCCCTCCTCCAGTTGAAATATGGCATTTTAAAAACCATTTCCTTTATCCGGAGACCTCTGTGGGTTTTGAAAATGCCATGGGTTTAAAATATTTCTTTTAATGGTTATTCTTTTTTTACTGAAACAAAAGTCAATTTTCACAAAACCACAAATGTCTGTGGTCACTCAGGCTTACTAATACTTTCCACAAATATCTCAGACAGTAGTTAAAAGAAAGGAATTTTTTAAAATCCTGGCACCTGAAAACAGCTTCTGTGATTTTTTTCAATATTTTTCTTTAATTGCTTGGGAAAAAGAAAATGGATGCACTCTTTTTTGCAGTATTTCTTAAATGTTCCATCAACCAACCAAGTGATAGCAGATTAATACTTGTGGAAAATTCAGTGCAAATTGACAGGTAAAATAAAATTAGCTCAGAAGGTACTAAACCTCCTGTCCTAGAGTCAGGTACTAGACAAATACATGGTTTATGCTACCTGAGCAGGACAATGAATGAATGCTTGTTTCTTTGCTGGTAAACAAATGCCATTTCTGGGATGAAAAAGAAAAATGAAATAGAGTGGGCTGTGAAACAAAGGATGCTGGCCCTGCTGAGCAGGTGGGAGGACAGTGAGCATCAGTCCAGGCGCTGAGGGATGTGTGGTGGTGGCAGAGGGCACCGCCACAAAGGTTTCACCTGAGAGCCCATGCTGGAGTCCACATGGCTTCTACTTCACCCCAGCTGCCTTAGGGAGCAGGGAAATGCACTTTCCAAGAAAAGAGGTGATTGGCTCTGGGCTGTAAATCCTGGGAATCCTGCACTGCTCTCTTGCTTCAGCTTGAGCATTAACCTAGAAATTCAAGACATTTATGGCAGCTTCCTGCACAAGGCAGGGACTGGCCTCCGAGGAGCCCCTCTCGAAGGAAGCTGGGCTGAATGCAAAGCTGCTGGCGCTGCTGACTTGTTCAGAGTAGATGTTCATAATGTTCTCTCACAGCATTACTGATCCTCAAGCTTTTTTCCACACATCATGTGGTCTTCATGACATTTTTACTTTGTGTTATCCCTTCCTGGAAAACTGAGCTCTAAAAGCCTCTCTTGTAACCAGCTGCCCTGGGCTACTGTGAAGAGAGCCCCTTGAGAAAGAGCAACACATGATCTCTACTCTGGGCAGATGTGGAGGTCCCAAATCTGTGCCTGTCGCCACCACAGATGTGCTGCAGCTGCCACCACCAGCATCCAGCACTGTTGTCTCCAGCACACCAAAAGGGGTTCATCAGGTAGGATAGAGTGAGGCTTGATTTGAGATTACAGCAACCTCTTGAACAGGCTGAGAGTGTGCTTCGCTTCAAAAATTCCTGATTCCTGTTGAAGAAACTTGCTGTTCCCTTCAGTACATGTGCAATCAATTCTCATGCTTCTGTTTCCAGCAGACAGCTCCTCATTGTCAGCTCAGTGCTGCTGTGCAGAACCTGCCACTCCTCAGAACTAGTGCTGCAAAGTCTGTGACTCAGAAGAGGATCCAAGGCCTGGCTGGCCATGAAGATTGAATTGTTTCATCATGCCTGAAGCATGGAGGGGTCCCTCAAAGGCATGGTGGGGGGAAGAATGTCTCCACCTCTGGAAATCTCTGCCTACTGCCTATTCATAAAGAATCATTTTTCATTTTTCTTTTTTTTTAATTTTAAAAAGAAAAAGTACAGAGCAGCATATGCATTTCTACAGTCTAAATCACAAAACCACAGAAAGGCTGAGGTTGCAGAGGACTTTGGGAGGTCATCCAGCCCAAACTCTTTGCTCAGGCAAGGCCACCTACAGCCAGCTCCTGAGCGCTATGTCCAGATGACTCTTGAATATCTCCAATGAGGAAAACTGCCCAATCTGCCTGGGTAATCTGTGTCAGCATTCAGTCAGCCTTGCAGTGAGGAAGTGTTTTCTGGTGTTCAGAGGGAACCTCCTCTGTTTCAGTCTTTGCCCATTGCCTCTGGTCCTAGCACTGGGCATCACAGAAAAGAATCTGACTCCATCTATTTGCACCCTTCTTTCAGGCATTTGTCTGTATTGGTAAGATCCTTTTGAGCCTTCTCTTCTCCAGGTTGAATAGTCCCAGTTCCTTTCTGCATATCAAAAATGCTGCATTGCTTTAATCATCTTCATGGCCCTTTGTTGGACTCTCTCTTGATTATGTCCATATGAGCCAGCTCAGCTCTGGATACAACATTGCAGATGTGTCTCAACCAGTGCTGAGTAGCAAAGAAGGATCCCATCCCTCATCCTGCTGGCAGTGCTCTGCCTGATTAAGCCCAGGACAGCACTGTCCTCTCTGTTGCAAGCACTCATTGCTGGCTCAGGTTCAACTTGGTGCCCACCAGGACCCCCCTGTAGTGCACAAGTGATTTCCATCTGTGGATTCCTTGGTGTTTTCCACCACATATTGTTGCATGAGGCTGTTCCTTCCCAGGTACAGGAATTTTTCCTTCCTTTTGTAGAACAACTAATCCCATCTTTTAGAAGTAAGAAACTCAACAAGAGGCAGAATGAAATGCCAAAGTATGGGAATAAATGGAGCATCACTGAGGGCATCTCTGGTGGGGAACTGAGAGAGTGAGCAGCACAGAGGAAGAGGGGCTGTGTCCCTTTCCCTGCCCTGCCCGTGTCCTGGCCAGTGTGCTATATCAAGGCTGCAGCCAGAACACACCTTCACAATAAATGACATGGGGTTTGCTTCAGGACAAAAAATGCCAATGTAGTGAAAGTTGAGCACCCTTCCTCTACTTGCTGGGATTTGCAGGGGAAGAGCTGCCACCAGGCATGCAGCCAGATGGAAATATCCAGGGAAAGTCATGACAAATGTCATGGATATTTCTGCTTAGGAAAGTCCCCCTTGGAGCTGATTCTGGAGGAGTTGTGACAGGACAACTTCCCTGGCAGAAAAGGCATTGTTTTCCAATAAACTGCTTTGCAAGTGGTCATCAGTTTAACATATTACAAAATTTGAAGGCATTCTTAATGTGAGAAAAATTGAAACAACTTTCAACTTTCCAGTAATTACTCATCCAATGTTGACAGATTAGATGAATTTAGATCACATTTTATTGTGCTGTGTATGTGTTAGAGCAATATTGCAGTAATCTGGGCTACCAACCCTTTACTTTATCTTTTTTGTTTAATGCCCTGCATCTTTGAGATTAGGACTGTAATTTTAGTCCAGTACAGAACATTTCCCATTAGTCTCAGTGCATCCTCTGGGAATGTTAAATGGAGTCAAGGGAGAGAGAGAGAGAAAAAAAAGAGCACAGACCCAGTTATAAATATGGAACAATCTTTTTCTTTAACTGTGAACTTTTACACAATAAATGATATCTTCTGAGTCTGGTGTGGTTTATATTGGGCACATATATTGTCAGTAAGAGGAACTCAGGAGTTTTCTGCAGGGAATTCCTCTGCGTTTATTAAGATTAAAAGGATTTCACTTATAACTATGCTTAATTGCCTGCTGTCTTGACACAGCCTTTGAGAAGAGTGAGGGTTCCTCTTGCTTTTCAATAGCAGAGCATCCCCAGAGACCCTACTACCATGTTTTCCTTCATTTGCAGAGGTGCACTGAAAATTGAGGATAAGAGCTTTCAGTGTCAAGCTATGCTATAAAGAAGTTGAAAGCTGAAGACTAATGAGGCTTAGGGAGAACATCCTGCGACTTGGTCCATAGATCTGAAGGGCTAAAAAGATCTAAATTTCTTCACTAATGGGGAAAATTATGCCTGACCAATCTAGTGACATTATGTGACAGAGTGACTGCAGCAGGCAACAAGGGAAGACTGATTGATGCCATCTGTAAGGCCTTTGACACGACATGACATGATTATTTCCACATGGAGAGACATGGATTGGATGTGCATAAGGAATTGTGTGGATGGAGGCAGCCAGACAGTTGTGGTCAATGGCTCCTATGGCCAGGTAGAGTTTGGTGATGAGTGGTGTCCCTCAGGCTGTGTCTCGGAACTCTTCCATACCAGTTCTCTTACCCGTGATCTGGAAAGGGAAGTAGAGTGTGCTTTCAACAAATTTGCAGATGATACCAAGCTGAGCAGGGCAGCTGACACAACAGAAGGATAGGATGCCATCCAGAGGCACCTGGACAAATGTGAGATGTGGGCCCACAAGAACCTCACGAAGTTCAACAAGTCCAAGTGCAAAGTGTTGCAACTTTGTTGGGACAATCCCAGGCACAAGTACAGACTGGGAGAAGAACTCATTGAGAGCAGTCCTACAGAGAGGTTTTGGGATTCCTTTTGGATGAAGTGCTGGACATAGCCTGGCAATGTGTGCTGGCAGTCCAGAAAGCCAACCACATCCTGGGCTGCATCCAAAGCACCATGGGCAGCAGGCCAAAGGAGGGGATTCTGCCTCTCTGCTCTGCTCTTTGTGAGGTCTTCACCTAGACCTGCTCTTACAGGTCCTCAGCGCAGGACACAAACTTGTCAGAGCAGGTCCAGAGGAGGGCTGTAGAACCTCTCCTGTGAAGACAGGCTGAGAGAGTTGGGTTTATTCAGCCTGGAGATGAGAAGGATCAAGGGAGACCTTATGGTAGCTTTCCAGTATGTAAAGGAAATTTAAAAAGATGGAGAGAAAGTCTTAACATGGGCAAATAGAGGTATGACAAGGGAAAGTAGTTATAAACTTAAAAGGAGGAAATTTATATTAGATGTTAGGAAAAAAATTGTTTACTGTGAGGTTGATGAGACACTGGATCAGGTTACCCAGAGAAGTGGGCATCCCTGGAATGTTAAAGACCAGGTTGGATGGGGCTCTGAACAACCTGGTGTAGTGGACTGTGTCCTTGCTCTTGGCAAAGAGGTTGGAAGTAGCTGATCTTTAAGTTTCCCTTCAACCCAAACTATTCTAAAATTGTATCTGAGTAGGCAGATGAGGTCACCTGGGGAGGCAGAGGGCCAAGGGATGCCTGAGAGGCACAAAACAGTTGTAATTTCATCAGTTTCCCTCCAATCTAATAAATGCATTGCCTCAGTGGCTTTCTGTAAATGTTGTAGTACTTGGTCTGCTGCAGAGTTTTTTCCCCAGAGCTCTCTGCCTGTGCATGCCTTTCATTTAAGGCCACAATGTGAAAATGTCTATTTTCCAGGACATCTACTGCTCAGGAAAGGTCTTTGCCATGCCCAGGTCTTCTTCTGCAACATGCCTCTTTCAAGTGAGTCTTCACAGAGAGCCAGGCAGACTAAAATTCCCTTCAGGTGTCTTCTTTTCCTCCCAATGATCCAGGTGTAGCTGGAAGTAGGTTGCTCCCACCCACAACTCACAGGGAAAGAGAGAACAGGCTGGAAAATCTGAAGCTATAGATCAGACAAAGAGAACTGCAGTAGCTAAATGGATACCTCTGGTGACAGCTTAAGTAACCCAGAGAGACAAGTCTCCAGAGGCAATTGAAGTGTCCGCTGTCACAAGTGAAACATCTAAGTCTTAAGATGTCTCTTGCATCAAGCTTGGATCTCTGGTTCCTGTGTGGAGAGGTCAGCTGTGTTTCAAACCACCAGAGAAGATGCAGCACCAGACAGTGATCTACACCAGGGGAGGCTGGGAAGTGAACAAGGAAAGAACCAGTGAAGGGGATTGTGCAGAAGACAAAGCTGATAGAGAGAGATGGAAAATCAAAGTGTGAGGACACAGGGAGGAGGACAGCAAACCAGGGCAAGAGACAAAAGGACAGATTGGGAGAAAATGGGAGGAGACTGAAAGAAGATAGAAACTGGGGCAAGAGAGGAGGGTAGGGAAATTAAATGGAGAAAGGGTATGAAGAAGTGCTTCCTGAAAAAGGACAAGGAGAAAGGAGCAGAACACAGTGGACCAGAGAAGAAGAAGAAAAAATACTTCCAGAATGGCAAATGTTTCCATAGAAATAAGATGCAATTGGAGAGGGGTGTGGACCTTTACTTCTCCCCAGGTTGAATTAATATAAATATATGACCTCCTCAGCAACAGTCCATCAGCACCAAATAGTTATCTCAGTCCAAATCATCATAAAGGCTTATCTTTTATATGCTTATAATGCTATAGGAGAGCCACTTCCTCTCCTGGGAACAAAACAGTCAAAGCAGTCTCTTTGAGACTTGAGAACACATTTCATCCCCATATTTCTAAGCAATGAATTTCAGCCTTATATTTCTAAGCATCCAAAAAAGGAAGAAAAGAATGAAATTAAAGCCCCCTCTGCCCTCAGCAGGACCCAACAGACAGCTTTTCCTTTAGGGGTTTAGTTTCCTTCTAGCTCTTACATGCAGCTGGCATCATAGTGGCAGTAGGATGAATACAGTTGATTGAACCCAAATCTATTTTATGTCAGAGATGGTTTAAGGTCTTGCAATCATTTTACTCAGCACAGTTAGGAGGTGAATTGCTCCAGGGTGGGATTCCTTGATAGCTTCAATAGTTAGAGTTTTAGTAAGAACTTCTCTTCCCTATGACAGATGTTATTTCTGTTCTTTCTTCTTGCAAGCAAACCCTTGCCATCATCTTACCCCTCCCCTTTCTTTGTAGTTCTCATCAGAAAGTTGAAGTAAAAAGCTCCCCCTCTGGCTCTGGTTGTATTTCTCCAATCCTTCCATGTTCCTGTCAAAAGATGAAACATCCCAAAGCTTGTTTCTCTCTATCTAGCAAATCTCACACATCAGTCAAGCATGCCAACCTTCCATCTCCATTTCCCGTTGGATTTATGCCCTTTTGTTCCACTTCCCTTTAAACTTTGCTGCCAGGTACAGGAATCAAGTCATGGCTGGTACCCACAGCTCGGAGCCCAAAGTTTGGCAGATCTCTCTGTCTTCTTCCCTGTGGTGCCCAGCTCTGTGGCTTGAGGCAGAGCTCATCACTGCAGCAGAAGTCAAGAAACATCCTCCACTGTTAATTATCTGGTTAGTACTACCCAGTACCAAGAAGTAAAGCAGTGATGGCTACTCACTTCTTAGTACAGAATCTCCCATACCAATTCTTTTTCAGGTGATCTAATTATGTGGTGTTTTCCATTTTCTGAGTTCATTCCCTTCACCCCAAGACTGCAGTAGCAGCTTGAGACACAGATGAGGTAAGCACCACATCATTTCCCAGTAAAAGTAATTCCTCAGCTCTATTATCCTCTTTCATACTGCATCACTGTAGTCCAGAAATCCACCTTGCTGACTGTCTCTACACAGATATCACCCCAACAGAGCAGATCCTATAGAAAAAATGTCAGTATGTCATTTCAGTCTAGTTGAGGAATCAGTTAAATTTTGGATGACAGCTGCAAGTAGCAAAGAGCACTATTCAAAACTCCAGCTGCAAATGAGGCTGAGGTACATAATGCCTTATGAGTTGTATGGTGTATCTTGGGTCTGGTACAGAGAATGTAGGATGCATAAACATTGCAGAGAATAAAGCCTTTAGTCCCAAATGCCACTATCAAGAAAGATGGCAACATAGCGAGGCCACAAAGAAGGGGGTAATTTCAGGATTAAGAATGGGATTACTATGAGCTACTGCTTTCTTGCTCACTCCCCCAAGTCACTTAAAATTACCAAGCAGAAATGCCCACCTGCACAAACACCCTGACCATTAAGTTTAGCTTTTTAACCCTCCTCTCTTATTTGCTGGATCTAGTTGCAGACACTGACAATTTCTCAGACATGTTTTCCCTCACTATGTATATAATTATTCAGGCTACTAAGTTCATGTGCTACCAATATACCTAGTCTTGTAATCATTATAATAATAAAACATATTCTCTTCACTATTCCTATTTTTTTTCTGCAAAGTGACTGACATATAGAACTTTTTGAAATTTAAGTTTATGATGAGTTTAGATTCAGGTGTTTTATGATGAAAAATCTTAAGTATATTGAAGATTCTGTCCTCCCATCTCTCTACAACCACAGCTATGAGGAATGTTTACCCATGGAGAGGAATCTGTATGCATCCTGGAACATGCAACAACAATAAAAAACAAATAAAATACATCTCAATATAGTTCGTTCAGGAAGTTGCCATTATTTTATTTTAAAAACTCAAACACCCCTGCCCCACCAAAGGCAAATCAACAACAGCCACACCAAAAATCAAAATACAACTAAAAACCCCAAACTGCTAAAAGGTGTGCAGATCCTAAAAGGAATTCTTTGTTTTGCTGCCAGTTCAGAGTATCTGGGTGGCAATAACCAGTGCATCCAGCTTGCTGCAGCCTACAACAGTAAACTTATTTTCTAGATGAGGACACTGAAGAGCACATCCGATTTATAGTGCTTTGAAAGCACACACAGGAGACTTTTCATTATCCAGGCCCCAAAGGAGTTATAATTGGTTTCAGAATTTATGTGCAATAAATCCTTCTGCTTGGTTATTTGTTAATAAGTTCTGTTGATAATACTTTGCAATGCCTTTAGTGCCTCCTCTGTGTGTTGTTGCAATGGAAGTCCAAATTTTGTGTGTTGGACAGTTGGGGCATCAGTAACCCTGCAAACTTAGGTATGAAAATGGTAATATCTCATGCTAAGGCCAGAAGACAGTGGCCAGGGGAGGTCAGAAAAAGTCCTGCATCTTTTAAGTATTTTAATACCTTGGTGTCTCCCAGACAGCATTAGTGTGTCCAAGCACACCTGTCCCCTCCTAAAGATATTCTGGACCCCAGGAGAATAAATGGTGATGTTCACATGTCAGTGGGCCCCCAGGTGGGGTGAAGAGCGCACAAGTCATTCTCTGGCTGCTCTCTCTGTAAGGGTTAGACAGAGACACAATCACAGAACAAAACCATAGCAATCACAGGTAATTTCCAGGTAAAGAATGCTATGGCTGATCATCATCACCATTGCATCAGCAGGGAATCCCCTTGGGGATCAGACCAGAGCAGAACACTCTTGGATGACAAGGAAATCCTTTACCCAAACAAGGGTTTAGTTTAGGGTTGGTTAAAAAAAAACGCAATGAATTGTAAGGCTACATTCAAGAATGCTTGCCTGAAAGCTGATTCCACAGAGGTTTTGATTATCATCAAATATTATGAAACCACTTATTATTTCTAACCTTTTGTGTCTATAGCACACCCTTGCCAAATTTAGACTAGTAGATCCCTTGTATTTTATAAGAAGATATGACAGTGCAAGCAAAAACTGGACTTTTATGGTGAGTTATAACCTTAAAACATTGGAAAATAAATGGTTGGTATAAACTTACCACTGCACATCTACCACTGCCACCCAGTCTAGGAAAAGGATCTCACTGCCTTGACAATGTTCCCTGCATTGTTCCCTTTTCCTCCAAAAAGCCCCATGTGCAACAGGAACCATCCTCACTGATAAAATAGCAAGGATATGATTTTTCAGAATCTAATTTATGGCTGCCAGTAGTGCTCTTTCACTAGTGAATCTTTTGTTTCACTTATGTGGGAAGGGAAGGGAAGGGAAGGGAAGGGAAGGGAAGGGAAGGGAAGGGAAGGGAAGGGAAGGGAAGGGAAGGGAAGGGAAGGGAAGGGAAGGGAAGGGAAGGGAAGGGAAGGGAAGGGAAGGGAAGGGGAGGGGAGGGGAGGGGAGGGGAGGGGAGGGGAGGGGAGGGGAGGGGAGGGGAGGGGAGGGGAGGGGAGGGGAGGGGAGGGGAGGGGAGGGGAGGGGAGGGGAGGGGAGGGGAGGGGAGGGGAGGGGAGGGGAGGGGAGGGAAGGGAAGGGAAGGGAAGGGAAGGGAAGGGAAGGGAAGGGAAGGGAAGGGAAGGGAAGGGAAGGGAAGGGAAGGGAAGGGAAGGGAAGGGAAGGGAAGGGAAGGGAAGGGAAGGGAAGGGAAGGGAAGGGAAGGGAAGGGAAGGGAAGGGAAGGGAAGGGAAGGGAAGGGAAGGGAAGGGAAGGGAAGGGAAGGGAAGGGAAGGGAAGGGAAGGGAAGGGAAGGGAATTAGCAGAAATTTCATCCTTGCAGAAGTAATATTAGGGAAATAGTCCTTCCAAATAAGACCTGTGAGATCTTATTGGGTTATTATGAAGGGCATGCCCTCTCTCATTGCCCAGTTGTGTGGGGTCCCTTAGTCTCCTTTGCTGCCCATTCATTTTTAGAATTGACATACAGCAGCAGTCACAGACTCTCCTTCATTATCAAATACTGCTCTTCCTTTTGTCCTAGAGACATGTATTTTGAATGTTCTTCCCATATATAACTGAAATGACTGAAATGTCACCTGTCACTTCAGTGTGAAAGGCTGGAAAGACAGCTTTCAATCATGCCAGTGTCAATGGAAAGGGAAGGAGGAAGTACACAAAGCTCCCATTAAAAACTCTCATACCATTCCTTGTAGTGCAGCTTTGCAATACATTTGGAGGTGAGCTGGAGATGAGACAGAAAGGTCCTGGCAGGGTCTATCTTCAGCCCAAGAGGAGACAGTCTCAGAGACCTGTTTCTGAGCCAGTAACAAGAGAGCCTTGTTGTCATGAGTATGAACATTAGCAGTGGCAAAGGCTCACAAGGGCCTAAGCCAGATCCAGTCATCGTGTTGCAGCTGTACCAGCTGACTTCTTCAAACAAAACCTAAGACACCTCCAGTACTTGGTCGAAAGAGGGTACAAAAAGAAGATAAAATGAATCTTGCTTAAGTAAAAAAGTAAACTCTTAAGAAAACAAACCCTGAAGGTTTAGTCAAACACAAAGGAGAGGGGTTTTCTCTGGACAGTTGTCAAATCCTGATCCTCTTTCACATCTACAGCAGCAAAGGAATTGCCAGGTGCTCTGACCTGCTCCCTGAACCACATCAGTGGGCATCGCTCACAGCATGTGCCCCCAGCACCTGGACCAAGCTGATCTGCAGGAAGGTGAAGCTTAATCCTCTGTCTAATGAGCTGAAACAGCAGAGTGCTCCATTTCCTTCAGCCATAATCCAATTTCCACATACGGAATAATCCACTTCACCTTCAGACAATAACTTTATCCATCAAGGGTGAAAGAATGAAACAGATTATCACTTTACTGAATGAAACAACCTATTGGTCCCTAAAAAAGCCCTTGCCCACATGTGGCTCTAGCTGTTGGCTGCTAACAGAGAATGACTTTGTCACTGATCCTGTCCTTTAATGCATGTCTGTGCTTCACTGCGATGTCACTGTCACATATTTCCTGGACTCTCTTTTAATCTTATTGTCAGGAAAGAAGTTTGATCACAACCCCCTAAAGTAGATTCTGGCTCCTCACTCAACAGAGCTCAGGATGTTGCTTTACCTAGGTTTGCTGAAGACAACTGGCAGAACTTTGTTTACATATTGGCTAAGAAGCTCAGAACCCCACCCCCGTGGATGTCTGAGGTTAACGATGGAGTGAGTTAGTGTTCACAACAAGATTAACAAGATTATTTTATCCACCTGCCATTCTCAAGGTGCAATGAGAAGACCACATTGTTGTGTGTCCTAGAGTTTATCTACTGCTGTCCTATAGAATTGTACTGTGCATCAGAAACTACTTAGAATAAAACAGAGGAATTCCTGTCCTCCTTTTGCAGAACAGGATATGTCACTAGGGTGTGGAGAGTGACCCAGGACCTTCCCCTTCACAGAGTGACAATGGTTTGCAGCTTCAAAGAACTGTCTCCAAGAGGTTCTGCTACTGTTGCTACAGCAATTAAGACGAGGGGCTGCACCACAATTATCTTCTTGGAAACAAACATGGTCACACTTGTGGGGTGTGCTTTAAGGTGTCCAGAGAGAACTACATCTAGGCTAGTCCAGGCATTGTTTCTAGTTATCTGGATATATACCACAGTTTTAAAATCCGTACAATACTTCTCCTTTGTGTATAACAACAGGAGTGCAAGAAACAGGTCACTGAACTTTGATTAAAAGACAGCATAAAATACATTAAACTCAGTTTGGGGAGCTTTGGCATGAAAGTCTGTCACACAGTTGTTCAGATTCTTGCACCAAGTTTCAGCTGTTGATCAGAAATCCATTGTGTTATTTTAAGACAGTTAACCTATGTCCTTTGAAGGAAGGGAATTACTCATTTCTCATGCTGGGTCTGGGGTCTGTTGTTAGTTACCTAGTATGAAATTTTATAATATTGAAATAACCCATAAGTCCTAGACAGGATGGCTGGAGATAGACTGAATCATGAAGAGATATACAGAGATATGAGCTGCACGTATGTACACATACTGGTACTTTTTTTTCTGTAATGCTCATTACTTCAGCATCAAAGCATGCACTTGCTTATCAGCAATTCAAAGACCTGGAAGATCTTTGAAGGAAGCAGGGAAGAGGAGATTTAAGCTACTCCATTGCTGGAGGGCATGAAGAGAGTTGGTAACACTCACCTACTTCTTATAGGAAAGAGCATAAGAACCATCATCTTAATAATGAATTTAACACAGTTTGCATTTTATATTAGTGAAATTATGCTGCAGTTGGAGCAACTTAATGCTGTCCTGATCCAGTGTCAGTATGTATGAGCAGTGTGGCACACCAACTTTAACAGCAATGAAAAACTTCCTCCTCACTCCACGTGCCTTTTCCTTATCCCATAGGAACCTGGTCCACACAGAGTCAGCTGCTCCCGCGGCAGCAGTGGAGGAAACCCTGGCAAGAGTTACAAGCAGAAGATTAGATTTAATTGAACGACATTTTGATTTGTAAAGATCACACAGATGGAGAAGCCTGATTTAAAGGAAAGCTAAAGGTCATGCACTACTTAGGCAGGAGTGGAATTTGTCCATCCTGCTAACTCTAAAAATAAACTTTTAAGAATGTAATAAAATTCGACTTAGGACTAGAGGCATTTTGTATATTTTGAAATGCGTGTGTATGAGCTGTGTGGAACACGTGCCTAATGAAGGGAACAAGGAACTTGCATAGTGATTAAAAACATGGGCATGAACACTGTGAGTCTGCAAGATGGAAGCCACATTGCTGTCCCAAGTTCACCTGTAAACTAAGACAATGATTTCTCTTCCTGTGATTTGAGACCTTTCAGCAGCGATGTCTGTAACATTTGAGTAGTGTGCACACATGACCCAGTTACTGAGATTGGGAAGGGTTATAAGATCACATCCATTGACTTCAGATGGCTTAGGAAAAACCCTTTTCAACTTGTGTATATTTCTTTTTCCTAGTTAAATTCCATGATAGATAAGATTTGGGATAAGGAAAAAACTCACTCTTCCACTCCCAGAGGACAATATCTGACCCCACATGTACATCAGTTTCAGTTAGTGTTACCAGGAAAGGCAAGCCCCTCTGAAAAACTGGCTCAGGAATACTGATTTCTCTATAATGGGTAATGACTGTGAAAGAACTCTGAGCTCACAAAATTAAAACAGCTTTTTTTCTAAGAGAAATATTTACAAAGTTTCTGCAGCTTTTAAGCCATGGATGCATTGAGCGGTAGCATGGATATCTCTATTTCTCATGCCTACTAGTCTTGCTTGTCTCCTTCTGAGCCCCAAGATTATTACCAAAGGCACCAGCGACACAAGATTTGGTGGAAGAGTTACCTGAGCCACCAGTGCAGGTGACACTAAGTGCCACCTACCTCCTTGTAGGTCCTATAGGCAATGAAAAAGTAAGAGAGCTTAAAACAATTGTCACTGTCATGATAAAATGTGAAGCTGTCATCATATGCAGTACAATTCTTCCTTGAAAGTTATCAATCCAATGTGATATTTTGAGAAGACCAGCTGCTACAGAGAAACATTAGATATATCATCAGAACAGACTTCCACCCTAAGGGAGCATATTGTTACCAGTTGTTTGAGGAAAGAATAGCTTAATGCAAAAATAAATACTCTAAGGCCTTTTAATATACAAGCATGAAATGAGGCTTCATGCTACAATACTCCAAGTAAACACCAAACCATTTTCATTCCCAGTGCCCTCCGGTAAGAGCTGAGGGCCTCCATTTCCTTGAGGAGCTGAGTGTGCCTACAAAGGAAGGTTGCCAGCATGAGGATGGACATGTGCTCAAAACTGAATTTTGTTGCTCAGAAACAGAATAACTTTTCCCTACACAAGCAGGATTTATCATGATTATTATTTGAAACCCAGAAAGCAAATGCCAGTGAGAAAAACTGGGAAGTGCTGTCTTTCAGTGGGACTTGCTCACATCACTGTAGGAAGAAGGGTGATGTTTTGAGTGGCATAAAACTGCCTACAGACCTCAAATATACTTCTTTTTCATTGCATTATAATTTGTCTAGAACTGTTCAACTCAAGGAGTCACTTCGCCATGCATGAGAACAGAACGGTATAAATAACCCTTCAGGAGCAGGTCTGATGTGAAACTATGCTTGAGATCTGGGAAACAGAAAAGATGGCTTCTTAAAACAATTGCAAATACTTAGAAATGATCCAAAAAAGAAAATTTACACTGGGGAGTGCAGGTTTGCTGCACAGAAACCTTATTACAGGACTTTCTGTGTAGAGCCAGGCATTCAGTGAAATGCAGATGTACATGAAAACATCTGTCATCTGAGAAGAAACCTGCAATAGTCCAAGACAGGGGGTTCAGACCAGACATTCTCTATGTCCCAAACCTCCTTTTCACTGCACCTGATCTTTTCTGTGAACCTCACAAGGACATCAGTCTGGTGGTAAGCAAGAGATTGGAAGTCTTCCATATTCAGAAATCATGGTTTTAATCCTGCAGGAGCCAAACATAATAAAAGCAAACCTAAAGAAATTATTGCCAACAGGAAATTCTAATCACCCTTTGGCTATATCTATCATTTCCTCAGGGTCATAACCCAGACCTTTGTGTGCAGGTTACAACTCTAGTTTTCATCTTCCAAATAATTAGCACAGACAGGATTTATGTGTTTTGCTGGTTTATGGGGACTTGCATTTCATGAGAAGCATTTTGTAAGCTCTTAGACTTCTAACTAGCAAATTCAGAAATTAATTTAAGTTAATTCAAGACTGAAGGTTCCTTATATGATCAAATTGTTTTAGGGTCTGTATCTGTCTGATTTTAATAAAAATTATTCCCTTTGGATTTGGTCTCAGTGAGACTTTTAGTGTCAGAATCAGAAGAGAGACTAAGGAATTCAGAGGGTGAACTCAGTCTGTTGTTCTGTTAACAGTGTCCCTACAAACACACAAAAGGAATGTAGAATGGAAAAGTAAAATGCATTCCTGACTTCACCACTCATTAGTGCTGCTTTGGGGTGAGAATAACACCTCACTTGCGCTATGCCAGAGC
The DNA here is from genome assembly GCF_963662255.1 of Cinclus cinclus. Classification (NCBI taxonomy): domain Eukaryota; kingdom Metazoa; phylum Chordata; class Aves; order Passeriformes; family Cinclidae; genus Cinclus; species Cinclus cinclus. Next base: position 144,475,016 of record NC_085046.1, on the reverse strand, counting down.
AAGATATGAAGTAATCACCAAAAGAAAGATCCTTTTGTAAAACAGGGTCATCCTATTATCTCCTTGTTAAGAGCTCCCAAAAGATCTCTTCCCCTGGTCTCATTGCTCGGGAGCATGTCCTACATACAAGCACACCAACTGGCAGCCTATTTACTTGGGGCTGAACTCCCTTTTCACTCTACTTTCCTGTATTTGTTCCTCTCAAAACCTGTTATATCCTTCCTTTTCCCTGTTTTTGTTTCCCCCACCCCCCCCCCACCCCCCCCCCCGCCTATCCCATACCAGGTCTTGTGGAATCCACAGTTGCTCTTCCTCCACATCCAGTCATGTGTCCCATGCCCAGGCAGGGATGCCTTTCCCAGCTGTCAGGTGACCTGGGGGAGCTCTTTGTCCTGGGAAGGGTCTTGCTTCCCACCCATGAAACTGAGGCTTTCCTGGGACAGCCCCAGCCCAGTTAAGAGTCTTGTGTCTCTGACTGGGATATTATGGTTTCATGGATTGTCCTTCTGCCTTTGTGTGTGTGTAGATGAGCCTTTAATCACTCAACCTAATACAGTTCTTCCAAAATACATCACATCAGGTGAAAGAAGATCCCTAGGACAACTCTGTGGCTCTGCATTTGTGTCTTGCAGTTTTTCTGTATAGCTTTGAATAAAATATTTTCTCAATCTGTACCATGGCACATAACACACTGGGTGAAGTGGAGGAGGGTGATGATGTTGGGCACTTTTTTAATGGTTTTGAGATACTGCCAAAGACTTGGTTGAGAAAAGGTTTAAAGAAGGGAACACAGAGGGCTGTGCTTCATCTATGTTAAATACAAAAAGGGAAGAGAGAAACACGACTGTTCTGAGAGAAGGATACTTTGTGGGCACTTGAGCCATCCGTATTCATTTAAAGAGCACTGGAAAATCTCGGCTGTATGGAAGTGATCTGCCCTCTCTGAACCATGAAATAAGCCTCTGTGGGGACATGGGACAGGAGAAAACTAGAACTCTGGACCTGTGCTACCTTGCGCTATCACACATTCTTTATGGCATACTGCACAACTTCCAATACCAGTTTTGCTGCCCTAGAGGGTTACAGTCTGTCCATCTTCCTCACCTGGGGCATTAAATGCAGGTATTGATGCTTGTTCCATCTTCTCACTTGAGGCCAAGGTAAAACATTACTACACTTGCTGAATTTATAACTTTGTGCAAACTGCATTTACATGACAGCAAATCTATATAACTTTCCCATGTCCATTTACTCTGTTGTTTAGCTGTCAAGAAAAGGCAGCCCATCAGGTTCTTCCCAAAGGGCATAGTGGCTGCCTCTTTCTCCTGGCTCAGCAGGATCCTTTGCCCTCCATGAAGCCAGACACCAGAGCAGAAGCCTTCTTGGGATTTTTCTTCAAAGATGCAAAAAAAAAAAACAAAAACAAAAAAAAAAAAACAAAAAACCAAAAAAACCCAACCAGATCTCTATTCTAATAAATGACTGGGATTTTTCTTCTCAGTAGTTCACCTTTAACTTTTGACAATCAGTCTGCTTCCCCTTAATATTTCCTGTTTTCCATAAGCCATAAACATGCAAAAATCAGAAAAATCAAATCAATGGAAGAGGAAGATAAGTCCCAAGAACAGGTACCAATGTGAGGGAGGAAAAATCTTGGTGTATCTGTGCCTTGTTATTAGTCATGAGATGATGACAAAACGTCACTGTGAAAACAGGCTTTGGGTCTAATGTAAGGTGATTGAAATAAAAGTCACCCACAATAGAAATCTAAGATTGCCTGATAGGTCTAGATTGAAAAGAGGTCTGGTGGATCTTATATTGGACACTGAAGACATTTCTGTTCTTAGGGGATTCACAGTACCCTAGAAGATTTTCTAATTTCTGTCTTTGTTGGTTACTTTGGTCTTTTCATACCGTAATAGAGACTGCAGAAGGATATATCATAGTGTTTTAAATTGAATATAATCAGAAGAAAATAAAGATTATGCAGTTTGTAGAACTGAGTTTTGTTAGAAAATACTGATTTGAAATATCTGTGGGAATGTATTCATTGCAGCAATCTTCCATTAAACTCTAAACTTGCATGGTACCTTAGAGTTTGGAAGCCATAGGAGGTCCCAAGGCTCTCCATTCTACTGTTAGCTTTCAGGGTCTGTAACCAAAGTATCAATCCCCAAGTAGTCTCAAATCCTTATAGACTTCATCTTGGATTTTGGTATCACTCCCAGTTCTATCATGAACACCCCAGGCTAACAGGGGATTCTCAGACCTTCTGTGTTGTCTGAGGTGGTTGGAGGAATCTGGAAACTAAGAGACAATATTCCAATGGGAAAGATCAGCAGCAAAATGTAATCAGGCTGAAGTTGATTAACCTGAGCATTACTTTAATATTTACATTTTTTTATGAAGTATAGCATCGCTGGACCCTGCATTGCTAAATCCATCCTATGCACAATTTGGAGATATTTGAAAGAGTTAATTTTAATTAGAATTCAGTAAGCATATCTTCACAATTTTTGTAGTACCACTTTAAGGGAGAAGATGCTGACAGGACAGTAGATGTTTGGTTGTGGAGTGAAAACCAACAGATGTGACCCAGCAGGCTGCTGATCCCTTTTTCTACTCCTTTTTATCTTGCCCATGTCTCACAGCTCAGCAAAGAAATCCCACATGGATGGAATGAGGCAGAATTTTACTGGTGGTCAAATCTCTTCTTATGCAGTGAAGAAGACTCAGAGACAACTTCTTAAAGTAATTTTTTCAGTGCAAGTTTAACATCTAAACATCCTGAAAATTTGTCCTAAGCTAGTGTGAAAAATGAACCTTAGTCAACCCAAGTGTTAACTTCAGCATGCTGCAGCATAAAGGGGAATAGTTGTAGGCTCCAGTTTTAAATGAAACAATACAGGAGTTCCCAAACCTCAGCTCTGCTCACAGTGTCCTCTTTAATCCTGGGTTTCTCATTCCACTCATTTTCATGATTCATTTTCTCCACTCACCTCACAGCAGCCACCCTATCAGGTGTTGGGAGGAAACACATTTGCACAAAGGCTACACAACACTGAAGGATGACAGCCCTTGTCATCTGAGACCAAACAGGAGTGTGGAGGCTTAATGGGTTGGGACAGTCAGATTCTTCCTTAAAGCCCTTATGATTAAGAAAAAAATGTTAGAAATATGTTTTTTGTTGTTGTTGCTGGTTTTGTTTTGTTGTTTTTTTGTGGTTTTGGTTCTTTGTACTTCATCTTGATTTTGCCATTATGGTGACCCATGAACAGTGCAGACCCACCATGCTAGGACACTCCATTCTTGCCGTCTTCCATTCCCTCTTTGTTAGATCACAAAAAGCTCATCTCCACACCCACAGGAGGCACAAGGGATGTGGGGAAGTCCTTGTACCCCAGCCAGAAGCACCAACATCTACCAGGGCTGTCCAAAAGGAGTTTTGACTACATAGAGTGGCATCCCTGGTGTGGGCAGCAGCTCTCTGGGTCTCCTCATTGACTGAGGAGGGTCTCTGCGTGGGGATGCATGGGAACAACATCTTTGGATTGTGCAAAGCTTGTTAAGGGGTGGTGACAGGGGTAACCAAAGGCAGGGAAAGGAAAGCATTAGCAAGAATTAGGGAGGAACAAGCATTGGAAAATAGAGGGATAAGGGGATCAAGTGGTTGGTCAAGTATAAACAGGTTGCTGGACACTACGCTTGCCTGGCCATGCTCTGTGTCTCATGAATACTATCTGTCCTGTCTTCTCAACAAACACCATATCAAAGCTCATTTAATCTCCCATTTCCTGCGTGAGAGACTCTCTGCTTTTGTGTGGGGAAAGCTCCAACGCAGCAACTGGAATGGGACCAGGAGCCACGGGATCCCTGTGTCGGTGGTGCTGTGCTCAGAGTCTGTGGTCACTATGTGGCTGGAGCTGCACCAGACAGGGAGTAGGTGACATGGCCTGGGGGCAAGAGGGTCAGCAAGCCTCTGAGGTTCAGACCAAAGAAGACTGGAGAGACCAGGGGAGTCCCAGAGAGCTTTGTGTGTGAGTTGTTCTCTAATAGCAACAGAACAGGGGCTGTGATCCCAGGGACCGGCATCTCCAAGCGCCAGTGTTGGTGCTTACTGTGTTCGTGTGTGCTCTCTGTGTGTCTGTGAGCTGATTGTCCAGGATTTATGTGCTGCGTAAATCTGTGTTGTGTAGGTGTGCCCTTTGTGTGTGCGTGTGCCTGCAGGGAATGTGTGCTCAGCCTGATGCTGCTGGAACCTGGGGCACAGAGCTGCACCAGACTCTCCTCCCCCTGGCTGCTGGATCCAGCCTTCCCCAACAGCAACCACTACCACTGCCATGACACCTCTAGGTACAGATGGGAAATAATTTCCATCTCTGCCAGCCCAACATCGCTCCCTCAGCAGAAAAGACCAAGGAAAGAAGGGACGGGAGAGCACAGCTATAAACCTTAAGATGTGATAGTAGCTGTATCCATCAGTCATGAGTCTGCCTGATATGTGGATTCCACAGCTCCTCATCCCTTCCTATCTCCTCCATTTGCATCCCACCAATCTCCTCTCTTCTGAAGGGGAAGTGTGTAATTACTCCTCAAATCTAGCCAACATTTTGCTGCCTCCCTCCTTCCTCCTTTCTCAAACCTATTCTGTGATCAAATACACCCGCCAAAGTCAAATGTCTTTCCCGGGATTAACTTTCACACAATCTTGGGAACAGTTTTCTAGTTTTGTGGTTGGTGAGAATAAAAAATTAATGTGTTATTTTTTTCTGTGTAGAAGCACTAGTCATGTATTGTGTGTACACTAAATTCACAGGGTCATAGAAATTAGAGACTGAAGAGCCCAGAGAAGAGAACTGCTCCAGTTAAGGAGCTTTGCAAAATTGTTCTCTGCATTGCATTAGGGCAAGGAAGGTCTTTGAGCATTCCTGAACTGTCATGTTGTCCTTGTTTTCTTGTCACCTTCTTCCTGAAACACAGGTGTGGGCATTGTCTTTCCCAGAGAAAGTAGCTTATGAATTTTAATGAGCAAGGAAGATATATGCTGTTGAGGAACAAGCTCAAATTAAATTATTTTACTATTATTATTATTATTATTATTATTATTATTATTATGTAATCAAATATGGGCCTTCCACAGTGACATTCAAAGAGCCATGTCATTATTTTTAGTTAAAACCTGCACTGAGCTGGCTTATGATCCATTAACATCCCTGTCTGAGGATCTGACCCAGATTAGATTTATTTGATTCTATTCTCAGGCTATTATATACTCTCCAACTATGGATTGAGTCTTAATGCCAATCAAATGGCATTGGAAAACCTCCAAATTGTTTCAGCTGAGTGGGAATGGCCCTGTTCAGACCATGTGCTTAAGGTCAGTGTCTGCTCTCAGGTATAAATCCAGAAGAGTGTCACTGAAATCAATCGAGATATAACGGATTTATAGAGATGACATTGGCAGTAGCAATTGACTGGCTCTAAGAACCTGCTTGTGGCCTCAACTCAGCCCTGAGTTCTCAGGATGCTCACATAGGTGTTGAAGTCAATGCACTAGAGGACCTGCTGTCCAGTTATCTTATGACTCTCATTTGAGATCTTTTCTGAAGAAACACAGAAATTCGGTGCATTGATTCTGGGGTGGAACATCATGATTTGATTGAAAAATGTCATGTTTGCCATAAATTCATTGTCATATGTTCACCTATCCTTGTGCAAGTGGGAGCAACAGGAAGAAAGTGTCCTCTTTTCCTCTGCCACCTCAGCTGAGGGGCAGCCAAAACATCCCTGAATTTCTCTCTGGAAACCAGGACTTGCCCCATGCTGCTCCCACCATCCCACATCCTCATTTAGTCCCTGCAGAGATCCTGGAGATGCTCTCAGAAATGCCCTCTCTTGCATGATGCCTCCTCTAGACATCCCAGTGTGGGGTATGACTTTGCTGCTCACCTTTTTCATGTCCTGAATTCATCCCCTGCTTTGTGGATTTAAAAGTTCAGCAGAAGGGCAGCCCCATGCAAAGATTTAGAGGGTTCCTAAGATACTGCTGCAACAAATCTTAAACTCCCACTCCAAGCAGTGGAGGTCTGGACATAAGAAATGCACAAAGAGGAAGAAAAAAACATTTCCTTTAGCAATGACTTGCTGACGATGTGGTTTCTCTGTCAAAACCTGTGACCTGAATTATCACTGCTGTGCTGCTGGAGGGTTTATCGGAAAATGGATAGCTTTGCAGGGAAAAGAAAACAGGCTGGTGGACATGACATTTTTTAAATAAAAGGAAAAAAAACCACTTCCTTTTATTGCATATAAGCAAAAGGGACATGATCAGAATACTCTTGATGATGAATCAGGCTGCAGAGTTCATCTGGTCCATGTGAATCACAGGTCCAGGATGTTCCAAACTACCTTTGTGCCCCTGCAACTAAAGCCCCCCAAAATGCATTCTCCAACCTTCAGTTATTTAGATGCTGCTTGAGTTTCCAGTAAGCTGAAAAAAAACTCCCAACCAACACTCAGAAGAACGTCACAGCTGAGGGCTGTCCTCACTCCATCTCCCATTTTGTATGAACATCATCCCAGTAGAGTTCTGCAGCTAGCATGGTTTCTGGCAGCCTGGAGCCCTCATTCAGATGATGTTTCCAAGTCACTGACAAAATATTAGGGGTGGAGGAACTTCTTGCTCAGCTGTGGGCATAGGTGTATCCTGCCCCACTTCTGGATGAATGCACTGCCAGGACAGCAAACAGGCTCAAATGTACAATTCCTTTGGAGGTCTGAAAGACAGACTTGTGTGAGCTCCTGGACAAATTCAAACACAAAAACAAGACAAAATAAGGTGGCCAACAAGTCCAAGTGCAAGGTCTTGCACATGAAGTCAAGGCAAGCACAAAGACAGGCTGAGAGGAGTATAGATTGAGAGCAGCCCTGAGGAGAAGGGCTTGGATGTGTTGATTTTTAGAAAGCTTGACATGACCTGGCAATGTGCCCCTGCAGCCCAGGAAACCAACTGTGCCCTGGTCTGTATTCCAAGCAGTGTGGGCAGCAGGTTGAGGGAGATGATGATCTCCTTCTGCTCTGCTCTGGTGTGGCCCCACCTGCAGTGCTGCATCCAGCTCTGGAGTCCCCAAAAGAAGAAGGGTGTGGAAACAGAAGAAGGGTGTGGACTTCTTGAAGAGAATCCTGAGAGTGAAGATCAGGGCTGGAGCACCTCTGGTATGGATAAAGGTTAATATAGCTGGGGCTGTTCAGCCTGGATATGAGAAGGCTCTCAAGGGACCTTAAAACACCTACCAGTAACTAAAGGAGGCCTACAAGGGAGCTGGAGAGGGACTTTTTCTATGTGTAGATGGACATAGGACAAGTAGCAAGGACTTTAAACTAAAGGAGAGTAGGTTAAACATTATGAAGAAATTCTTCCCTGTGAGAGTGGTAAGGCACTAGAACAAGTTGCCCAGAGGAGTTGTGGATGCCCCATCCCTGGAACTTCTGCCATCTTCAGAATATTTGTTATTGATGCCAGTACTTCTGTTCATCTTCATTATTTTCAATGCTGTGGTGATTTTACCTTGGTTGAACACCAGGTGCCCATCAAGCCACTCAATCACTCCCCCTTCTCGGCAGAGGGAAAGTAAGATGTAAAATAACTTATAAGTAGAGATAATGCAATTTACTAAAGCAAAAGAAAAAGTTTACATTCACTGAAGCAGAGAGAAAAAAAAAATAATAGCATTCTCTACTTCCCACCAGCAAGTGATGTACAGCCACTTCCTAGGAAGCCAAACTTCAGCACATGTGACAGTTTTATCAGAGATCAAATATTTTAAATAACAAAAGCACCCTGTGTGCCCTCCTTTTCTTAGCTTTTATATCAGAGCTGATGTATGGTATGGCATATCCCTTTGGTTAATTTGGGTGAGCTGACCTGCTTGTGTCCCTTCCCAGAATCTTGCCCACCCCTAGCCCCTTGATGGGGGAATTCTGGGGATACAGTGTTGATGCTGTGCCAGCTCTGCAGGAGTCAAACACTGCTGTGCTACCACCACCTTTCCAGCTATCAATGTTCAGCAGAGCACTGTGAGGGCTGCAATGGGAAAATGAACTCAATCTCAGACAGACCCAATAAAAATGTTTTTCTTCCTTCTGAGTCTAGAGTTCCTGGATTAGAAAGATTCTTCTTTCTCATAACACTTCCATAAATGTAAGTAAAGGGGAAGTCAACACCCTGCAGATACAGATGAGATTAGGCAGTGGCCAACAAGCTTGACCACTCCCCTCCAGGCCAGCCTGTCTCAAAGTCAGCTTGGGTGAACCAGAATTTTGTACCTGCATTTGCCACTGGTAAGTACTTTTTTTTCAATTTTTTAAGAATAGTGGGTGGGCTTTTGGCAACAAAATGAGGATCCCAGCCCACCTTAGGTAAGTTCTTGCTTTCCTCATAAAGAACAATTCATCCCATCTTTATCAATATGTAAAAGCTCCTGAACAAACATCAGCAGTCAGAAGGGGAATACTCAAACCTGCTAAATAGAAACCTCAGTTTTTGAAAATGTGCGCATTACTGTAGAAGCTTTTTCATACTTCTGGGTGGTCCTACATGGCTCAGTGTTGTGATGTGTAGATATACCCAAGTCATGTCTGAAAACACTATGTCAAACACAGAAAGCAGGCTAATCATATTAATAGAATCTTCCAATCAATCAGTCCTCCTGAAAAGCAAGATAAAGAAGCCAGGAATGCCTGGTTGCCTCATTCAGGACTGTTGCAGTTTCTTTGTGTGTTCCTGCACTGCTCTGCATAAATACCCCTTGACTTACAAGCCTCATTTATTTGCTGAAATTAATGCAACAGTATGCAGTTACTATGGTGATGTGGGCTTCCTGACTGCCTCAAGCTAAATCCATACCCACTTGCGAGCTGGTTCTTTCCTTGCCTGAGGTTTGCTGTCTCCAGGGTACAACCAGACTGGAAGGCAACATGTAGGAATGGCTGGGTGATCAGGGAACATGGATACCACTTACACAGAAATATTGGCTCTGAAGTAGCTAGGGACTCTGGGCATCTCAATGTCTCTACATGCTCCATGCATGGAGGGAACGAGCACAGATGACCTTTAATCTTCATGAAGAAACCAATGACACAATTCTTGTCTCCCAGCCTTGTTGCTCATGTACTCTGCATGATGCTTTCCTTTTGCCAGGCTCCTGGCTTTCGAGACAGGAGATAAGGATAGTTCTGCCTTTTTCTCTTTACTGCAAAAGGTATGACCTCAAAAGTAGGTGGAATTCATGCAGTGACAAGGTCCTCAAAGTGTCTGAAATACCTTGAACGCTGTGACATCCTGTGTTTCCAGGGCTTCAGGGCATTTCACAGGTGAACAGTTCTTTCACTGGTCTTCTGCATAAAGGGCTCCATTGTAATTACTAGAAGCAAGTAGGGAACTTCCAAGAGCTTTAACAATTTCTCTGCAGCTGGGAAAAGGATGCACTTAATCAAAGCTGTGGTTTGCTGTGAATTACCTGCTCAGCTGTTGATGGCGACTGGCTTTACCCTGCAGCTTGTTCATGTTCCCTGGAGCCTTAGATACCTCGATGCTGCCATGATGATTTTATTTTGTTCAATCTTTTCTTCAGGAATAAATTTGTGTCCAGTAGTGTCTTAGTCAGCAGGTTTTTCTGCCTGGTGCAGCTCCCCATGGCACACAAAGCTATGCTGTAATATATTCTGGAAAAGAGCATAGTTGCTCAGATATGCTATAACAAAGATGGTTTCCCTACTAGGGTGGCACAGAAATATTTACTCTGTTGAGAGATTAAAGAACATCTGCGGAGTTTTCCAGTGACAGGAAGGCGTGACTTCGCAGCCAGTTGTTTGCAGAAGTACCCTGTCATTACCCAAGCACCCGGTCTGCAGCTATATGGTGCCCAGGGAAGGAAAGAGAAGTGGGCTCATTGCACAGCCTTCCTGGCACATGAGTTACCTGCTGCTTGGAGCACTAATCAGTGTCAGAACAATATGGACTACTAGGCTAGAACATAATTATGGGTAGATTTTGCAGTGTCTAGATGTAGAAATGTTGACAAAATTGGAGGGGGGGTGGGAAGCAAGCGGGGGGGAAGGAAGACTCATGGGTAAAGGGAATTTATTTGCCTAAGAAGTTGGGGATCTTAGAGCTCCTAATTTTTTTTTAAGTAACTGTAAAAAACACAACTGAGATCCATGGATGTATTTGAGCTCTTTACCTATGGAGAGTTATATCTGTGGATGCTCTTTCAGTTCCCACCCAGTCTAAAGCTTTTCAGGTGTTCTCCAACACCTGATGCAGAGAGAGATGGGGGCTGTGAGCTGCAGAGAAAGCTCTTCATAGAGACCTGTGAGGCTGACAAAATGCTCACCCATGGGTATTGTGAAGAAGAAGAATGAATGTCTCAAGCTCTTTTCACGTCTTGAGAGGTTACCTAGAAGAGGGGTTAGACAGTGTTAAAGGAATAAAGTTACTATTTAATAGAAGGGCCTTAAAGGATACACCTTGGGCACTACAAGAGCCCGGCTGAAGCTACACCCAAGATGGACCTGAGTCATGAGTTTTCACACTTTTATAAGTTTTGGTGCATTTACATATTGGGGTTCATTGTCCAATTACAGCTCCAGGTTATGAAGTCCCATCCGGCCAGTTTGCTCTCCTCCATCCATTGTTGTTTACACTTTCTGGGCCTGAAGCTGCAATGGTGTCCTTGGTTCTCAGGCTGGAAAAGGACTGTTTTGTTTAGCTAAACTGTGAAGAGAACTTGCTAACACTTTATATGAAGTTCAGAGTTATATACTATTGCAGTACAGAATCCAGAAAATATGAAAGCTGAAACTTAAGGCATCAGTTTCAAAGGTCTTTCCTGGAGATGGAAGAACCATGAGAAAGTGGAAAGACTGTAAAAAGATAGGTTTCAACATATCAAGTTCTTTAGCAACATCAAGGCAACAACTTCAGAATACATTTGCAGATTGTTTTAACCAATCTAAAGCAGCACAAATATCATCAAGCAACAAGCCCACTTGGACAGGCACTGATGCATCTGGGCTTTCAGCTCTGTCACCCCTCCGTATTTCAAAGAGAACTGTCTCCCATGAAACTTCCCTTTGCAGGGCACAGCACAGACCCAGATGGTTAACATGCCATGGTCCTCTCACACAGACTTTCCTCTTATACCTTCTTTGTTTTGTTTCTCTTGCAAGGAAATAATTTATTTTAATGCCATTTAAGCTGAAGGAATCTGGCTGCTGTTACTGTGCACTGTAATTCTGCTGCTCTTCCTGCACAGCACAGCTCCTCCCTCAACCATGGCAGCTAAAGGAAAAGGAGAGGGGAATGAGATCTGGGCTACACTGAAGTGATTATTTTAAAAAGCTCATTGAGCAGACCATTTGGCATTACAGATGTCACCTGCCATTAAAACGGGAAAGGAATTTACCCTTTTCTCTAGCGCACCGCAGTGGGTTTTGCCTCATTGAAATGTAATCCAGGTAACTGCCTCATTCAGGATGTACTTCCAACCCTGCAGTTTGGGAGTTACAGCTCTGTTTGACTTCTTAGGTAAACAAATAAACAATAAACTCTTCCCCAAAATAAATAGGAAGCAGAAGACTGGACCTCAAAGCTAAAAAACAAAAACCGTCCTGTGTAACCACGCAATGCCTCTCCCCTTATCTCTGTATGTCCACATTGTTTCCGTGCAATGTGCACAATCACCAGTGCATATCACCAACACAGTGAATTGGGTAGCTGTGGTTTTTTTCTGTACACTGGCCAGTTCAACCCACCCATGTCAGAGAAGAAAACAAAGAGAGGATTTGGTTATTCAAAACATTTCATAGCCATGACAGTCTGAAATGAAATGAAATGAAATGAAATGAAATGAAATGAAATGAAATGAAATGCTCCTAGTGTAGGAACTAGACTACAGCTAGCAAGCAAAGTAGTTAAAATGCAGATCCAGGTAGTTGTAAGGCTTCTCAAGGGTGTGGTGCTTGAGAAACTAAGGTCAGAGGAACCCTGAGTCAGTGAAGGCTTAGATGCTAGCAGGCATTATGTAAGCCAAAAGAGGGTAAGTAGTGACTGTAAGGCCAGCAGAAGCCTTTGTGCTCATCTCTGCTGAACTCCTGTGTAATGTACAGCAGGGTTTCCTCAGTGCTTCCCACGTCAAGTACATGGCTCCTGGCTAAGCATGAGTCCCTTTGGAAGGGCAGAGTCATCCTAAACCCTCAGTCTTGGCTAAAGATAGCAAGGGATGAATACCACCCCACTGCCCTCAAGAAGGAGATGTTAGAGGAGGAGCTTGGATTTGGCCTGGAAAACCTCTCATCCCACTGCTGTCATATCCTAGCTAGGACTAACACCCCTCTAAACCCAAAAATTTGCCTGGTTGCTGCCTCAGAGGGCACACATTAGGTCTTGAGCTTATTCAGAATTTAAGCTATTAGCTGATGTCTCTTAGCCAAGAGAAAAGGCTTCACACACACATAGCAAACACCAGTCCTAAGGAGTTAATCCTCTTGGAGGAGCATGTTCCAGAGGTGGTGTCTAGCCCCAGCAGCAGCTAATGGCCCCGTCTCACAGCTGCAAGGAGCTGAGTGTTTGTGTGGGTCCCTGTCAGCATCAAAGGTGGCACAAAACCTCTTTGGTGTTTACTTTGACCTTCTGGTGAAGCTTTGTTCTCCTTTTCCTGAAGAGTTTCCAAGTCTCATGGGGTGAGACAGTGTTAAAACCAGCATTCAAAGATGTTTAAGCACGGAGTAAAATATGCATCAGGACCCACCCTCTGTCCCAAAGGCAGGTTTTGCTGGCAGCACACCTCCCTTGCTTGTGCTGCTTATTTATTGGCCTTGCTGTGATGAACTTTCACGTTACAAACATATTTAGATTCACTTTTCAGACACTGTCTCTCATTGGATACAGTGAACCTGGAGTTGTACATGGGAAGTACAAGGCAAGTTCTAACTTCAAAATACTCCATACCTGCATAAGGAGTCATGCAAAAAGGCAGGTTAAAGGTGAATTCAAGAGCTCCTAGGCAAAATCTGTTTGGGCTGCAGATGTGTGAACATCTGTGCTTTGTCTGGTTTCTGCTTCTTGACTTCTAACTGAGCATCTGGAGCCTCTCCTTTGACCTTCAACATGCTGTGATCTGCAAGCACAGAACCCTGCCTGTTCCTTGGGAGCTCCCTGCAGGGCTACCAGTCAGCTCACATGGCTCCCAGTGCACTCATTGAATTTCACAATAATGCAAAATTCAAAACAGGTCAACTAGATCATCCCCAAATCAATGTCAAAATAGCATTCAATGTTGTAATAAATTTTGTAAAGTTTTGGGTTGCATTCTAGTTTCTGAACCTTCAGGGCACATTCAGTACATGTTCCTAGCAAAATTAGAAATAGTGTGTGTGTGTATATATATAATGTATCTAAATTAAAATACAATTAATATGCATTTACAGTATATTTAAGTATTACTATATAAACATTTAAGTACATAAATATTAAAATAATTCATCAAAGCTAATTCATCATTTCAAATATAAATACTATATAGAAATATTATTTTTCTAAATCATAAATATTCCCATGTATATTTTTTTCCTGTGATAATCTTAATTTTCTTTATAGCAGCTCATATGGTGCTGCTCTGTTTTAATTTGTGCTGAAAGCCAATGTTTTCATTACTGCTGAGCAGAGTTTGCACAGAGTCAAGGGCTTTTCTGCTCCTCATCCCGCCCTACCAGTGAGGAGGCTGGGGGGGAACAAGGAGCTGGGAGGGGACACAGCAGGGACAGCTGACCCCAGCTGACCCAAGGGGTGGTCCAGACCATTTGGGATCACACTCGGTGTATAAAGCCAGGGGAGAAGAAGGAAGAAGGTACATTCAGAGGGATGGTGGTTGCCTTCCCAGGTAAGGAGATGGATCCCAGTTTTCCCGAGGAGGAACACCTGCCTGCCCATGGGAAGTGGGGAATGCATTCCTTTGCTTGGGCATGCAGTTTTTGCTTTACCTGTTAAACTGTTTTTAACTCAACCCACAAATCTTCTCACTTTTACCCTTCTCCTTCTCTCCCCTATCCCACATGAGGGGATGAGCTGACTATCAGGGTTAAACCACAACACCCTCAAACAAGCTATTTCCAGAAATGGGGGATTTCAGTGAAACAGCAACACTTCTGTGCGCTGTGTTTGCTCAAATAGTGGCAGTGATTTTTCTCCCTTCAGATTTTGTTAGGGATGGAGCCTTAGCACAGAACAGTTCTAAAATTGTCACACAAATATTGCTTGTTACATCCGTAATTTGAATGCTGGGTATTCAGAAATGACAATTCAGTTTTCTAAAACTGAGCACTAAAAAGTAAAAGCTATTTCCAAAAGCCCATGAATAACTTGCTTATGCAATAACATCCACAAATCCAGTGTCGGAGCTAAACTTTGAATTCCACAGGCTTTAACTTGCAGAAACACACTCAGTCTCTGCATATGCTACCTTGGGAGATGAAGTTCCATCTGAAAAAGTCTATAAATGTGAAAAATAACTCTCATAAAAACTAATGTGATTTATGTAAGCACATTAAGGGGAAAATACCCTGAACAGTTGGTTTAAGTGTTTAGACTTCTTTCACTTAATATTTCCATATGGTTACATTGTAATTTAATATTTTGTTGTTGCTTCATACTCTTCTTTGTTAAATTTGAGAAACAAATCAAGGTACTGGCACAAAGAAATTAAGCAACAAAGATGCCTGCAATGAGTGCTTGATTGTTCCCACATGAAGTGATGATTTTTTCTACAAATTCCCCTAATCCTCAAGGAAACATTATTCCAATTGTCACAGGGCTGTTAGCATGATTGTCTGTGAACAGACAACCATAAAAAAATTCTGATATAAAAACCAGAAAAATAAGTGAAAAAAATGAACAAACTACATTTATTTTTTTAAAGCAGGATTACATTAGCTAAGTAAAGATTAGTTTCAAAATTCCAGACATTACTTGAATTCTTAGTGAATTGTTTCATGTTTTTAACACTTTCACATTTATCCCACAAGATTTTCACTTTTGCCTAGACTTTACTACCCCTGCAATGATCCACTACAAAAAAAACTCAGTTTATCTGGAGCTCTCAAACTGGCTTATGTGCTGTTTTTTCACTACAGCTTCAAAAGATCCTGAAAATTATTATTTTAACCAGCACAGCACATTGTGTGAACCTTCTCAGACCAATGCCAGCCCACATTATATTGATTTAACTGAAGCTGATTCCTACCAACTAAAACTAAATGGGTGCTAATCACTTATAGAGCAATGTGGAGCTGCAGGGGAGTGGTGCGATCTCACCTGCACATCTTGGCTCACTGACTGCAATTGTGTACAGCAAAATTCAACAAGAAAAATGTGATTTTTTGAGCAATTTCTTCTCCGCTGCAATTCATTCTTCCCGTCCCCAAAAAATATGTTAAGAGCAAGAGAGAAGACAAAGTAATAAATGCCATAATGAATTAGCTTTCATTTTCTCCATTTTATTCAGGACCAGTTTATGCGTAAAGAGAAGGTTGACGTTCAGATGACAGAGCAAGTTTTGGCCAGCTTGTTTCTCTAGCACCCCACACCTGTTGGGGCACAGACAGAGGAAAATAAAAATGGCAACACTTGTCCAAAAGTGCTGTTAATTTTCCTGAAAGTATCTGCAATCAGAGCCAGTAAGCATCATGGGGGGGGGGGGGGGGGGGGGAAGAAGACAGGGATGGAGAGAGAGAATGGGTAAAACAGAGGGGAGAGAGAAACAGATGGGGATAGGACTCACCTGAGCTGCTCCTGCAGCTGGTGGTGGAAGACCTCCATAAGGAACAGCAGGATTCTGTCAGGAAAGCTCCTTATTTCTCCCAGCCAGAAAGACTAGAAGTTCCCCTTCAGCCCCACCTGCCACTCATCCAAGTAGGCAATATATAAATATATCAATCACATTAACCACATGAAAACATTCTAACCAGACATTCTTAACATAGAGATAAGATGCTGGGCAGGAGAAAGGATTTTTATTGCACTTCTTTCCTTCAGACCTAATAAGAATAATGGATTGAAGGTCAACACCCCAACACTCAACACACGTTTTATGAATTAAAGGGAACCTGCTGAGATAAACAACTTTTTACATTTGTAGCAGAAAGTATGTAATTCTAACATGTCTTCTTCAAGTGACAGAGGGGAAAAAAAACCATCAAGAATGGATTCATTGTTCTCTTCTTTATAACGTGGCAGATGTAAGAATTTATTTAGCAATAAAACACCTGTCAGGTGCCTGGCAGGGCTAGCTAAGCCTTGTACAAGTAAATACAGCTGAATGGTTAATGCTGAAAACCAAGCTGGATGGAAGGAGCTGAAACCTGTGATGCTGCAATGCTTTTTAGTATCAGAAAAAGGGGAAAGAGTCATGGAAGAAAAAAATATCAAGATCAATAGTTACATAATCTGCTCTTTTTCCAGGAGACCATAATTATTAAGGTGTTTTCTCATCTGAACCACATGCAACTCATTAAAAAGGTACAATCGATAGAAAGCAAAGACCGTGGACTGCATAAGTATTGAAATCCAGCTCTATCTCCCTAGCCAGATTTTCGGTGAACTGCCCCTGTGTGCACCCCCAGCATTTGAGAGAGTCCTCTCATACATAGGCAATAACACCATGCATGTGCTGGAGACCTGCAAAGCCTCATCAGTGTGATGTGCAGAGGAGGATGCCAAGGAAATGATTCAAACCTGGGAAAATGCCTTAGTCCAAAAGTCAGATTCATCTTGCCTAAATACAGAAGTCTGTGATAAATACGCAGGCTGTAATATGAGAGGTACCCAGCACAGGGTTCCTTGATTGCTGCTGAAGAGAAATAGGAATGCCGTGAGGGACATTTATCCAGTCTGGTTTAAAGATTCACTTTGGGATGAGGCAAGCTTCACTGTGAAAGGGCTGGCTGCTCTGAGCTGACTCCAAGGGGATGGTGACTAGTGCTGTACAGCCATCTGTTGGGTAGAAGTGCACATCTGGCCAGATATATCCACGTGAGAGACTGAAAAAGTTCCATATACTTAATTCATCAGAAGCAGATCACAGTGCTAACATATCAAGGAGACCTTCATGTAAAGACAGTTTTGTTTCCAATGGGCATTGTTAAAAGCAGACAGAAATGAGAATTAACAGGTGTAGGCTGAAGCCAGATACGTGCAAGGAAAATACAAGATGAAGGCTTCTGTACAGTGAATTAAACAAGCCACTGCTCAGAAGTAGAAGTGGTTTCTTGATCTCTGTGAGCTTCCAATGTCTTTATGACACATCAATGCTTCATTTCCACTTAAAGTGGATTAAACAAATAAATCTATTAACCTCAATATGACTGTTTTGCTCTGTAAATCAGACCAGATCAGATTACTTCAGAATGTCTGGCTGGTCCCTGTCTTAAATTTGTTTTAAAACTTGCATACTTTTCTATACTTAACAGTCTTCTCATCTGTTCTGCAGGGGAAATAAATAAACACGTAGAAACACAGTAAGTTCTTTTGTCTTTAAAAGAGAGATAATCCGTTTCAAAAATAACTGCATTCTACACAGTCATGGCAATGAGCACAAAGATTTCATCTGCACAGACAGGAACAATTTTGCAAGCCAACTAGACCAAGTCACCTGAGCTGCTGCTCCTGGAATCAATGGTTCTTCAGTCTTGTACTTACTCCAAGTGACACATGTAGGTTAGAGGGGTTGAGTTTGTTCAGCCCCCTCCAGGTGATACTGGTGTCCATAACCACCTGGTTTCTGAGATAACAAGAAATATTTGCCCTGAGCTCTGCACTGCTGGCTCAGTTTAGATCTTAGAGAATTCAGTAGAACATGTTCTATTGCCTCATGTGAACTGCTGCCAGCTCCTCTGACTCCTTTGTGAAGCACAGTTAGAGCATCACAGGGGCAGCTGGGAGGTGATGCATGCACTGTGCTATGTCCTCATGTCCTTACACGTAACGTTTCTTGCTTTGCACATTTTCATTGCTGTAAAACAAGAAATAGCTTTGTGGAAACATGAAGCTACCATTCTTTATATAAGAAAGTGTCAGTCTAATGTATTAATGCAGGTTATTTTCTCAAACAGGAGAAGAATATAATATATTTGTCAGGAATGCAAGCCCCATATGCAAACTTCAGAGAATTTGTTTCTCCTGGAGGCTTTCCTGCATCTTTTTGACTTTTGATATGATGATTACAAACATTATTTTAATTTACAACCTGAATAAAT
Organism: Cinclus cinclus; assembly: GCF_963662255.1. Lineage (NCBI taxonomy): Eukaryota > Metazoa > Chordata > Aves > Passeriformes > Cinclidae > Cinclus > Cinclus cinclus. The sequence continues at coordinate 144,456,707 of NC_085046.1, read as the reverse complement.
TCACCTGCATGTGATACTCTTCTCTCCATCATCTGCTATACATCCCCCCTTCCCTGACATTTACTTCCCTATCAATCAACAGCAATGGGGTCCCACTTCAGCTCTCCCTTTACAAGGTTGAACAAATTTCAGTCACCCATTTTGGGGCTTCATCCTGTCAGCAGCTTCAAGTCTTCATGTACATCACAATCTTTCCTCTCCTACACTGGAAGTAAAAAGCTCTTATCCCAAGGCAGTTTGTTTTATAGATTTCTAAGGGTGAGGTTCACTCAGTTACCTTGCCCTAAAGGACATCTTGACAGTTCCTTCAAATGTGTTGACTGCTTTACAGCAGTTAATCTCTCAGTCCAGGTAACTCCTCCTACATGAATATTGGAGATAGTTTCCAGTCTTAATGATTCCATGGTTCTGTGCTTTATTTGGATAGCTTCTCTTCCTGAGTGGTAGGCTTACCTATTATCTTGGGTGATGTCACACCCTGTCTCATGGAGGTGTGCTATGCAGGACTTTGAACTACACTGGACATGAACCTTGCTCCAGGGGCTGTTTCTGCAACCTGGCTGCAGGCACAGCCTTATAGATCAGTTGTGCTGTTGCAGTGGTGAATGGGAGCACCTCAACATCAGGAAGAAAATAGTACATCCAATGAGATCATAGGAGATTTGGAAATGTTCCCTTGTATCCTTAGAAAGCTATTTTGAATCCACTTCCATTAAAAGCACCAAAGGCTCTGCACCTTCATAGAACCATAGTTTGGCTTAGGCTGGAAGGGACAATAAAGATCATCTAATTCCAACCCACCTGCCAAGAGCAGGGACACCTCTCACTAGTTGAGGTTGCTCAGATCCCCATCCAACCTGGACTTGAACATTTTCAGGGATGTGGCATCCACAACTTCTCTGGACAACCTATTCCAGTGCCTCACCACTCTCACAGGAAACAATTAATTTATAATGCACAATCTAGATATACTCTGTCTCATTTCAAAGCCATTCTTCCTTGTCCTATCACTATGTGACTTTAGAAAATGTCCCTCTCCAGCTCTCTTGCAGCTCCTTTAGGTCCCCAAAGGTGCTGGAAGTTATCTCTGACTTTTCTTATCTGGACTGAACAACTCAAATTCTCTCAGCCTGTCTTCATAGGAGAGGTGCTCCAATCCTCTGATCATCTTCAAGTCCTGATTTGAAATTCCAACAGGTCCACATCCTTTTTGTGTTGAAGATCCCTGAGCTGGATGCAGTACACCAGGTGGGATTCACTAGAGCAGAGCAGAGGCAGAATCCCCTCCCTCACCTGCTGCCCACTGGGCTTTGGATGCAGCTCAGGACACCTTTGGTTTCTGGGCTTCCAGAGCACATGCTGGGTCATGTCCAGCTTCCCATCCCATCCCATCCCATCCCATCCCATCCCATCCCATCCCATCCCATCCCATCCCATCCCATCCCATCCCATCCCATCCCATCCATCAGCACTCCCAAGTCCTTCTCGTCAGGGCTGGTTTCCATCTGTTCATCTCCCAGTCTGTGTTAGTGCTTGGGATTGCCCCAACCCAGGTGCAGGGTAGACCACGCTTATCACACCTGGATTCTGCACTACAAGTCTGCTTCTACCCTTTGCCCCCAAGAAGACAGCCAATTATCTGGGTATCTTTTTTCTGCTTAACTACAGGCCAGGTAAACACAATATATTAGTCTTTTCCTGAGAACAATTTATTGTCTCAATAAACGTACAAGATAATCCTGTTTACTGTCTCTCTGATAAACACTGATTTGCATTTTATCCCACTTTATATTTATTTCTGGATGGTAAATAGGTATTTTACTTCTGGATTTACTCTATGAAATCACACTGTATTGATCTTAGATTAATTGTTCTCTGGTTTTCTAAATTTTTTCCCCAATTTCTTAGACGTGGGTAATGCTCTGAATGCAGTGCCTGTCTGCCTTACACTAAGACCATTTTCAAGTCTTTAAAATCTTTGGTCCAGATCTCATATCTAATCATTAGAGCAATTCCTTAGCTTACACAACTTTGCTCTTCTGCCATCAGGGAAGTGTACTCCAAAGCAACCGGTGATGGCAAGATTTTCTCTAAATGTTTATTTGTTAATATCAGATCTAAAACAGTATGACTTAGTGCTGGTTTAGTGAAGCATTCTGCTAGCTTTTGCACACAGAAATAATGTGACATAAGTATTTTCTAGACAACATCTGGGGAATTGATTTCTAAACTTTTTATTTTTTTTTTCCTTACCAGCATCTCAGCTGATCTGTCCTGCACTGAGCTCCAAGCTGTGGGTTAACAGCAGATCTTCAGAATTATCCCTGCACAAGCACTCACCATCCCTCCTTGGAGGGATTCTTCTCATGCCATTTATCCCTTCCCAGCCAATCCCAGTAGCTGGAATGGACTGAAAAGTTATTTTAACCTATATATCTGGCAAGAAAGTAAAAAAAAAACCAAACTTTTCTATCCTACCTGAGTTATTATATTGCTTTTTTACCATTCAAAATAAATGCCTATTCATACTAAATTAAGCTATGTGAGTAACATCTGCCAGATGTGCTTCAGTGTTTTATTCCCAATTTTCCCTGGGGATGAATTTGACCTGAAATTATAATTTTGTATTATTTGTGTTTAAGTTAATACAGAATGTACAGCCCCTGGTATGTGTGTGATATCCTTTGAGGAAAATAATTTTTCTCGAGAACTGCATGGTGGCACAGCTCATGTGTTTCTGTGACATTCAGGAGAGATGAAACTGTTAGCTGGTGCTGATCAGACAAGCACATAAGCATGGCTTTTAAAAAGTTCTTCTGCATTACTATATTTATTTTGTTGGAGCCACTGAAAAATACGCTCTTGTCAAAATGTGTCTTTAACAGGCTTTGCTTGCCATTCTTCTTGTGGGCTGGAAACTCAGACAGAAGCCTAATATACACTTCAAACTAATCAACAACATTTATTTTCTGGGTTTAATTTCACCTTCTGGTTTACTCCTGACTGTCCTGGGGAATGAAATAAAATTGTGAAATGAAGAAAAAAAAACAAAACAGTGAAATGAAATAAAAATAAATTATGCTAATAACTTCACAATCACTTGATGCACATATTTTCAAGTCTGTGTTTGGGAATAGATGGCACTCAAGGCACTGTGAGGTCCAGATGGCCAAAGGTAAATTAGGTTTATTTTACTTTTGTGATGTTCTGCAGGTGACACCTGAACTGTAAAGAAGGGTTGTAAGCTTCAACCCTGGCTGAGCTATCAGGGTCGGTGTCTTCACTGAACTCGGTGATTTTATACAGAAAGAAAATCTGACCCGACTGCTCAGTAACTAAAAAACTTTAATAATAGAAAATAACAAAAAGCAAGCCTAACAGATTTTACTGAACAAACCAGGAAAGATGGTACAGGGAGACTAGTTCCATGCATGAGGGCATGAGGGCAAAAAGCAGGTATTAGGTCATGTCAGGGGTATTTATAAACTTGTAGGACGGGAGGAATTAGGGCAGAATTTAGGGAGGGGATCCAATAAAGAAGGGTGATTAAGAATATCAAAATTATTGCAGCAAAAAGGAACCAATGATAACAAGGGAAGCAGAGAACTTTCTGGCAATGATTAACATACTGGAACTGGAGGATTCTGGGGGTGATTTTTTACTCACCCCTACTGCAAGGGTTTTCCCAGAGCCTTAAGCTGTGCTCTTCTGCACTTTTATTGGAGGGTCATTTATATTGGAGAGATTGAAAATGCTACTTGTTCAATCTGTGAAACATACGGAAAGTACACACGGCTCCTCCTTGCCATGTCGTTACTCACCTTTATCCTAATTTTAGGTGATTATGTAATTTATTCCTTCTGCAGTAAAATATTTATGGCAAATAATTTTTGTGTTCTTTTAATCATTCTGTATTATAGAATCATTAAGGTTGGAAAAGAGCACTGAGACCAAGTCCAACCTTTGACCCTGCCCACTAAACCACATCACAGAGTGCCATGTTCACTTGTTCTTTGAACACTTTCAAGGATGGTGATTGCACCTCTAACCTGTGTTATGGTTTTTTCTTCTATTTTTATATCCCCTCATTGCCTTTTAATTTTTTTATAAGTGTTTATTATTCCTCTCAGGCTTTACACTGTCCTTATAACAAAACTTGCATTTATCTAAGAGTACAAAAGTGAAGAAGTATTTAATAGCACAGAGAGATTTTTATATGAGTTTGTGGGAGCTTCAGATTTGCTGAATATTTCTGTAATTCCGGCTTTTGGTGTTTACTGTGTGTTTTTACGTACTGCAGTACTGAAAGGTCTCTCTGACTTTCACAGACATTTATTGAGAGCAGATTGTACTGAATCACAACCTTTACCCATAGCCAATGCTCCTGTATACAGCACTAATGAGTCCTAGCTGGTAAAAACATGTGTCTGTGTAATAGTTTGGCCTCACAAGAAATCTTTCTCTAAAGTCACAGCTGTCTCTCATGTGGGTCTGCACCCAGGTCCTGCAAAGCAGATGTTGAGACCACTGACTGTGTGTCAGTACCACTGTGCTCTTGCAACTCCTCACCATTTGAATTCCACAAGCAAGGAGGGGAGGATGTTATGTATTGTTTTTCTTCTCTTTTCTCTTAATGCACCCTGGTGTCAGAGCCTGGCATGTGAAGTGTGGAGGCTGAGGATGTAATCTAAAAGTCTGCTTTAAGCCTGCACTCTTACTACTTGCTTTTAGAAGACTGGATCAGGGAAGGCTGTGACAATTGTCAGAAGTGTGGGGTGTTGTTTGTGAAAAAAAAAAACAGCATGAAGACCAAGCCAGACATGATAAAACTGTGTATCAGTTATGGCGAAGTCTATGGCCACCAAGCAGCTTTATCAAGTTTGTTAGTATGGTGTATAAAGTACTGCTGTTGAAATTATTTTATAACATAATATGATATGATAAGGGCAGTGACTCTTACACATTTGAATACGGAACACAATGTACCTCTTCCGTGGAAATAAGGTACATATATCTTCTGTCGTGTGTACGGATACACATATACCATCTGTTTCTTCTGCCAGTTAGAATAAATAAATCATGTACAGTCCATCTGCGGTCAATCTTCTTAATTTCATATCTATATAGTCTGGAATTATTTAATACCTTTCACATCTAGCCATACTGATCAATAGGCGTGTTTGTGTATAGTATAAAATAAACATGAATCATTAGATAATATAAATACATAGAGTACCAGCAAATCACTTTTAAAGGAAACCACCTGTGTGGAACTTGGTCCTGAGCTGGGGGCAAAACCAGCAAGGTCAATAATCACTCCTGCTCTGTTTGCTGAAACAGGAAACATCCAATGGCATTTGGGCTTGTGCCAGAGCAGTCCCATTCAACAGAATGAGTGGGAGAAGCTGGGGATGGGGCACTACTTGGCCACACTCCTGGATCCTCTCCTCTTTCCTCCCACTGGGAGCACAGTGCAGTGGTAGCACTTAGTGCATCTTTTAGAGCAAGCCAACCATTTTTGAATGACAATTTATTTACATAGGCGAGGAGAAACAGCTTCTTGGCAACTGTGTACATGCCAAATGCTGATTTTCTATTTTAACTTCTAGACACAATGGCAATTGGCTTATTTGAAATATGATGGATTGTGAACTGAAGGGAGAGATAATGAGGGGGGAGCAAATATAAGCCCAAAATCTGCACTTTCCCAGGGCACTGCCTCAATTTACAGCTTGAATTTGGGTTTGGGCCTAAGGAGATTTTGAAATAACCAAATCCATTTATTTTTAGCTGCAAACATGGAGTAACTTTAAAACAGAAATGAAAATCTGGACAATCCAGGAAAACAAGGAAGAGTATGGGAACCAGTTGATGAGATTGAAGCCCAGGCTGCCTTTGAGCATATGCAGGGTAGATGGCTCCTCTCTTTCTTGTTGCAAGCAGTCAGGAAGGGACAAGAAATGAAATCCATAAAAGGTGAATCATTGTTATTCACCAGCAATTAGCTTTGCCTATTAAAACTGTCAAGAATTACCCCAATGGCATTCCTAGCACAATATTTAGGGACTTAACATGAGGTTGGTAAAAAAGTACTCCAGCCATCCTTCAAAAAATAACCCAAAGACAGCATGTTTCATGGCTCCTTCTCCAGCACCACCTGGGTCCATCCCTTTTGCAGCCTTAGAACAAACACATCACAGCTTGGGGCAAGGCTTCTTAAGATGGGAGAACCATAGTTCTGACCACGTCTTGTTTAGCAGTGTGTATAAGAGGAAAAAAGTACTGCAATTGCTTCATTTTGCCTCTTTTCTGATCAGTGCTGGTGATAATGGTTTCCTTGTTATGGCTTGTAGACTCCAGCATGCCGCTGTGTTGAAGCATAGGAGGGTTCAAATCTGACTCTTAAATAAAAAAGGTTTTGGTTCCAGCAGAGCATGTTTGTAAAATATCTACTGACAAGTCAAAAATTGTTCCACATGGCCTGTAAAACATATGTTAAAACTTATGCATCATAGACCAGCTTTAAATTATTCATTTTTAATTCCTTCAGCCTTGAAGGGCCTTTAAACATTGACTACTGAGAAACAATCCTGTCACTGGGGGAACAGCTATAAAATAAAAAACTGGCTACTTAAAAATATAGAGAAAAATGCTATAGCTAGACACAGTTTCTGAATTTTAAAATATGAATAAAGGTCTGGATCCTCACTTGTTAAAAGCTGATGCAGCTCCTTTGAATTCTGCAGCACTATCCCCCATCAGCAGTTGAAAGCCATGGCCCAGACTTTAGAAGAGATATAGTTTCTCTACATAAGACGACAAGCAAGATTTGCATGGTTAGTTCAAACTATTCCATATTCACTGAGCTGTTGAGGAAATACTGTCTGTGAAACAAATCCTAGGTTCTTTCCCAAAACCCTCTAAATGACACTTGCTGGTGAAATGCTACAGCATGAAAGGGATTGGATCCAGCATGCAGGATTGGACCCTACTGTAATTTCGATGGCGTTATCAGAGAACACTTGTTACCTCCACACTCGTTGGGAAACATCAGGGAAGTTGAGAGCATTTGAAGGAATTAAGTGAGTGTAACACTGATATGAAAAGGAGAAATAAGCTCCACGCTTAATGTTTCAGGTGGATTTGGTCTTGTTCTCTGCTTTAGGCTCAGCCAGGTGCTGGCAGAGACCTGTGGATCTTTTCCATGCTCTGCACTTCTCCATGCTCCACCTATGTCACTATATCATACTCCCTTGATGCATCTCTGGGGCAAACATACTCCTCTCTGCCTTGCTTTACAGAAAGGAGCCTTTCTGAGCAAACCTAGACACTGCAGACCTCACCTCCATATCTCCTCCTTGCAACTTGTGACCAAGGCTGGTGCAGCTGGAGGGGTGCACCATATCTTATCTCTTGTGTGCTCCAGAGAAATAGTGAAGAGACAGGACTGAAAACACAGATTAAAAGAAAAAAAAAATTATATATCTCACTTCCTTTCATCAGTCACAGGATCATAGAATAGTTTGGGTTAGAAGGCATTTTGAAGATCATCTCATCTCAATGCCCCTGCCATGGTCAGGGCCACCTTCCACTAGACCACTCTGCTTAAAGCCCCACTCAGCCCAGCCTTGAACACTGAAAAGGATGGGACATCCACAGCTTCTCTGGGCAACCTGTGCCAGTGTCAACTTGATTAACTGTTAATAATTAGAACATTCTTGGCTGCTGGGTTAAGCTTTCCTTGATAAAAATTAGTGAAACTTTATATGTCGTATGATGATAAATCATCTATTTTACTAGATATATATTTTTTTTTTCTGTTGAATTCATGGACAGACCAGGTGTGGTACAACAAGTAGTGAAATGCAGAATGCTCAGACTCTTCTTTCTCATCACTTTCTCACTCTCCCTCCCTCCCCCAGAAATACTTGGGAGAAATCTCCAAACCTGATGCACAACCCTATTACTGGTGAGCTGTTCCCCGGGGATTCTTTTTTGTAAACAGTCCCACTCACCCACTATTATTGTGAAGCAAACAAAGCACCAAATTTAACCAATTTGCCTGAAAGTATGAGAGTATCAAGGCAAAAAGGTAACAGAGACACTAACAGACGATCAAATTGGATCTCCTCATCCCACCTCCAGCAAAGTGTCAAGCAGCTCCTGGGAAAAAGCAGTGAACAGTATTTAATAAACTGTTTCCACCACACAGTAATTCCTTGTATTGATACATTCCTTGTAAAAGAAGACTAATGTGGTTTCACTATTTTTTTTTCTTTAATGCTCATTACTGTAGATTAAATCCCTTCCAAACCCTGTTTTTGAAACATATAACATTATGCTGCTCTTCAGTATCCAGAGGCAGGATTTAGTGATGGGGTGAGTCCCTCAAAGGGCTTGTGTGGGCTGATGCTCCCTAAGCAGAAAGCTCAGGCTGCCACAGGTGCTCTCACCCGCATGCAAATGTCTGCACAGGCGGTACATGATGTGACACCGGGCTAAATCCACACTCAAGCTTTTACTAATATAACTCTATGGAAACAAACTCAGTGGTGATTGATGAATTACAGCTCCTAAATAGCACGCTACACTTTCCAGTGGAAGTACCTTGTGCTGGATTTAATAAACCAACAACCTGGACAGTTTCAGTAACTAGATTAATCACCTGTAAACTCATCTGCTTCACAAAGGAAGTTGTGCACTAGCTCTCCAGTGTTATGGAACATGTTTTTCAGAGCTCAGGAATGCACTTTCCCCTCTGATATGTGCTGTGCCTGACTAGGGAAAGGGTGGAGAAGATCAGAGATAATTTGCTTCTTTGGAGGTGCTACAATCCCCACACTTCTAGTCATGGCCCCAGTCTTTACACATCTCATGGCTCCTACATCGACAGTAAAAAAAAACATCATTATATTGTTAAATAGTTTTAGCAGACACTTTAACTCTTGAATGTATCTGTTTGGGGGATTCTTTAATGATGCTGCTTTCCTTTTTAATTCTACAGTTTTTTATGGTCACCTTAAAAATGTCTGATGCTGGACAGAAAGAAGAGGGCTGAAGTACCTCTCCTGTAAAAACAGGCTAAGGGTGGGGATTGTGCAGCCCAGAGAAATCAGGGGGGAGACCTTATAGCACCTTTCAGCATCTACAGGGGCTACAAAAAAAAAGCTGGAAATGTTTGGGAATTTTTTTTGTTTATTTTCTGTTTTGTTTTGTTTTGTTTTCCCAAGGGAATTCCCTATCACTATAGGACAAGGGGGAATGGCTTTAAAACAAAAGAGAGTAGGTTAAATTAGATATTTGGAAAACATTCTTTCCTGTGAGACTGGTGAGACATGGGTCCAGGTTACCCAGACCAGTTACAGATGACCCATCCATCAATGTGTTTGAGCCCAGGCTGGATGGAGCTCTGAGCAACCTGGTCTAGTACAAGGTGTCTCTGTCCATGGCAGGGAGGTGGAGACTAGATTATCTTTAAGGTCCCTTCCAACATAAACCATTCTAAGACTCTGTGAATATCGACTATGCGCTATTTTTATTAGTGATGCCACATAGATTTTCTGCCCTGAGAAGTGCCAAATTCCTTTCCACATTCCTTGCTGCGATCACTTTCGGTGTACATGCAGCCCAACTTCAGACACAGCAGTTTGGGGGTGGTGGGGAACACAGCCATTCCTGGGAAGCGACCGTCTAGGGAGGACCCGACGAGAGCCGGATTTCATCCCGGCAGCTCTCGGGGTGAGTCCGGGCTCCCATCGCACGTCTCCGATGGGGAAGGGCGATGGGAGGGGAATGGGGCTGAGGTTGGGGCAGTGATGAGGGGGGGCTGCTTGGGGCGTGGGACGGGGATGATGAGGCGGGTGAGATGGGGCTGATGGGGGGGATGATGACAGGGGTGATGACGGGAGGCGATGACGGAAGGTGATGAGGGCAGGTGATGAGGGGGTGCAGTTGGGGGGGTTCGCCCCTCCCGGCCCGGCCCCGAGGAGGAGCCGGCGGGGCCCCGCGCCGTCCACGTGGCCGAGGGCGCGCTATATGAGCGGCAGGAAGAGCCGGGGAGGGAGCGAGGGGAGGGACGGGGCGCCCGGAGCGGCTCGGCGGGCAGGGCCGGCAGACGCACACAGAAACAGACAGACGGACACACAGACAGCGCGGCGGCAGCCACAGCAGCGGCCGTCCGTCCGTCCGTCCGTCCCCACGGCCATGGGGCTCGGCCGGGCCCCCGCACCCCGCCGTGAGTACCGCGGGATCCCCTCCATCCCTCCATCCCTCCCTCTTTCCCTGCCGCCCGCCTTCCTCTCCGCTTACCTGCAAATCCCCCGCTCCCTGCTGCTGCAGAAGGAGCTTCCCAGCCTCCTGGCTCCTCATTCGGCTGTTGAGTTGTTGGGGTTTTAAATAAATTATTTCTGTTATTTAGAAGCAGGGGTGTCCCCGGCGCTGGCGGAGCTCGCAGCATCCTCCGGTTCGGTGCGCGGCACTCCGGAGCGGGGAGGCTTCTCCCCATCCAGCCGGGATTTCCCAGCTGGAGGGAGGCAGAGGGGAGGCGGCGGGTGCCGGGTGGGCTCCGGAGCAAGGGGCGATGCTCGGGGGGCGACAGCGCCGGGGAGCCCCGCTGGAGCTGCCCCACGGGGACCCGGTCCTGCCCAGCGCCGTCGCCGGGTGGGAACAGCGGGAGCGGCCAGCCCGGCGCAGACCTGCACCCCGGCGTTTTATGTTATTGCTCCCTTGGCTGGGCTGTGTGCCGAAAGAGTAAAACCAGTGTTACTCCGTTAGAGGGCAAAGAGCAGACTAGCTGTCCTGGGAATCTGCTCGCACGCTCTTCCTTGTAGAGTTAATTTCTAGAGAAGCATAAATAACTCATCTTCGAGGTCAGCAGTTTGCTTTTATTGGGTTGGTGTATTTATCTCAGTAGGGAACATCTGTCCCAGGTCCTTAGTGTGACTGTGTATAGTCTTGCCACAAATGAAAACAAGCCAGTGGGGGAAAGAAAAAAAAAAAAAAAAAAAAAAAAAAAGCCTTGATGTAGATTTACTAATTTGAGGCACACTAGATTTTTCAACTCTTTGTAATGGTTGGGCTTGAATGTATGCAATATACTAAAATAACTCATTCATGTAATTGTAAGTCTGAATTATATATTTGTCTGCTGGGCACATATGTTGAAGGAAAAACCTTCCTAATTATGGATCTTTCAGAGCGATTGGAAGGGTGACAAAGCCCTTGTAATCTTTTGGGTCAATTTTCATAAGCTCCAAAAGCTCTCTTTGAAAAGGAAATTAAATTTCAGTGTACAAAAGGGACAAGAGATTCAAGGATATAAAAAAAGTCTCTTATTCTACTTTGATCTTGTCCTCAGGAGTTCATTTACTTTGGTGATCTTCAGTGACACAAGTTAAAATAAGAGTTGCCTTTAACTGGAGTCTCCCTGCCTCTTGGAATTTCAGGAGGTCCTCAGTTAGCAGCACATCCCTCCTGTATATTATTTGCACAGCTTCACCTGAATGGATGACTCTGTGTGAAGCATCTGCTTGGAAATCCCTGGCTTGTTACATCCACAGCATCCTGTGCCACCCATGCCAGTTCACCCCTCCTCAATTTTTCTGTCTCAGTCCAGAGCCAGTGGTGCTCTGCCCACTGTGCACAATGCCTCGACAGAGCTGCTCTCATGTTAGAAGAAGTTGGGGGTGGCCCTGGGTTCTCTTTTCTGCTTTCAGCAGAGGCTGGATGTTATCTGCAGGACAGGGCTGTGCTTAAGGTCCTTTCTGGGCCGATCTGGGAACCTGACCAGTTTTATCTGCTTGTCCAGTTGGTGGCTGGGGTAAAGGAAGGAATGGTTGGATGTGGATAAAGAGAGTGGGTATGTTTAATAGCCTGTGTTTTCTTTGAGTAGCCTGGAAACAACAAAGCCCTGACATAGGCCTATGGTAAACTTGGTGCTCTGTTCCTCTAGCCAATTTCTCACTTCACTTTACTCTGTTTTGGTGCTGCTGTAGGGTAACATTTCCATGTCAGGAGGTTTAAATCCTGTTCCTCAACAAAGTCCCAGTCTATGGTTCTGCCAAACCAGCTTTAATGTTACCACTAAGTTTTTAAACTACAATTCTGCTAATACATGTTTATTTTACCTTTTTTTTTTATTTACTTATGTGTAGAAGCATTGTCTCTGAAAGTGCAAAAGAAGAGAGAAATTGTACTACTTATTCTTTTGGCTCACTCACTTGGTGCACAATCTAATTCTACAGGGGAGACAGTGAGTTGTCCTGTTTGTATGAATTTGTCACACATCCTGGCCAGAAACGAACTTGAAACCTTCTTTGCAGTTTTTCTTCCAAAGTTGATTATACTGATAATGGTAATGGCTTCTGAATTGAGGAAGGTTGCTTTTCAAACTAAACATAAATTTATATAAGACGTTGTACGTGCTTATCAGTTTTCTTTCTTTTGTTTGTGTAAAACTGGGAGCACCTTGAGAGGAAATTAAGGTTATGCAGATGGCAGTTACAGCTTCTAGGTTATAAAAACATATTTTACGTCAAGTGAGTTGCAAATGCTGCCATTAAATGATAGTAGGAATAAACTTTTACTTGGAACATCTTTCACACCTATTTTCAAAAGTGTAGTGAAGCAGAAACCTGCATTTAAAAAGCAAAGGAGAGAGAGCTAACTCAGCTCCACAGCATATTTCAAGTGCTGTTAATCCCACCACCTGGTGGAGCTTTTCATGGCTCTGGCTGAGGAAACTCTGAAAAGGATGCATTTTTTGTCTTGTTTCAACACTGTCACATGCCACATGTGGAGTTTCTTCAACTTTTTTCTTTTTCATACCAGACAATTAATTTTCTATGTCTTTTGTATCTTTTATGCTTTGCAGAAGGCAGTGTAGGACTATTGGTGTCTCATTTGAGGCAGCAGATACATGACCTGCTGAAGTAAGGGATAAAGTTTTCACCTACAAGTACTTCTTAAGTAGAAGAATTATTTTTAATTACTAGCCCCTCTGCCAAGATACTCTTGTGGAATCTTTCAGTGCAAGCCCATTTAGCTTTGTACTAATAATTTTTATATTTTTATATAAATATTACTATAAAATATTTTTATTTATGATAAAATATTTGCTAAACAGCCTGTGTTCAATCAAGCTTGCAAGGACCAGAGAGGCAGCTATATTTTGAACTGATCTGAGATTCCTGATGTAGGTTATTAAATCATGGGAACGAATTCCAGGGATTAAGGTGGAGTATGGCAGACATACTTCACCCTCCACCCCCCCCCCCCCAGCACAGTCTTGCCTGACTGCATCTAAGCCTGTCTGTTATGTTTATGGTGTGCCTCCTAACTGATACATGAAAATCTAACTCACAGGTAATGCCTTATGTATGCAAGCTGAAAGTAAACTCTGGGGTTATCTGTCAGCTCTCAATTCAGAGGAATTGTTTATAAGAGCAAGAAGGATCCTTGACCCATACACACATTTCCTGTGCATGACATGCAGCCTCGTGGGCAAAATGCTGTTGAGAATGTTTATATTGCTCTTTTTGCTACAGAGTCTGTGGCAGCAGCCAACAGACAAGTGGAGGCCGTGGAAAGCCTAGGAATGTGACAGCTCCCATCTACCTCTCCAGCCCTGGCAGGAATGCTGTGCCTGGTGCCACTGGTGGGATGGACAGATGCCTTTGCAGGCCATCCAGAGCTTGTCTGCATCCCTCTCTGGGCTAGCTTGGTGTCTGGTTCATTGTCCAGCCGGTATCTGCTCTGTATTACCCAACATGTACCTGCTTCAGGGAGCTGGGAATCTCCTACCAGGCTTCAGGGATCTTGGCTTCTCAACCATAGTCTCTTAGTGCTGTTTGAACCACCCTGGACTATCTGTCCTTGTCTCCTGGTGCCAGTACAGAAAGATGTGGCTGACAGCTGGTGCTGTATTTGAGACTTCAGGAGGGTGGGTTTCATGTCCAAGGTATCTTCAGTGGCACCTAAAATGTATTTGGCAACTGAATTGACCCTGTGGCTGCTGTGTGTATTTTCTGGGCACAAACTTCTATCTTATCAATCTCTTGTGACCCCTCTTGTCCTGATAAGGGCTCTTAGCTGACCTGGCACTAATTAACAATAGTCACAGAGGAACTTCTCCCACCCTTCTGGTTGCCTTTCCCACTCTTACCCCAACCTCCTCTTCCCACTGGTGCCAAGTGTCCTATGCTCTGGTTTGTGAGTAGCAAGCTCAACTTGCTTTGTGTAAAATGTCCTATAAAACTTTGAGAAGCTGTTTTAAGTCAGGGCTGCACAATCCCCTCAAGCTGTGAAATAGCTGTGGAATGTGGAAAATGGGGGTTCTTGACAGACAGGGAGCTCTTTTTAAAAGAATCTCCCCACAATATCAGTAGAACCTCGCTCTGTAGCATGAGTTAAGATTAGGAATGTCAACAGTTGTAGAGACTGAAGTAGTTGTAAAAATGCAATTCTGGGGGAAAGGAGGGTGGAAAGCAATTCTTTCCTGGCTTTGCTTCACTTTGAACTGCCTGTGATTAAGTTGCTTCATCTGGACTGACATGCACATCCTTCCTCAGGGAGAGGAAGATTTGTGCCTTGTGTATGAGATGACCAAACATTTGAGCAAAGAGGAGTTGTACTATTTCAGGAAACCTGTTAACCTCATCAAGCCACATCTGTTTCTCTGGGCCAGTCCCACAGCTATTTCTGCCAAGCAATTGCAAATTATACTAGAATGCAAGAGAGACACAACATAAGTGGTTGAAACCTGTACCTGGTGACAGATGTTTGAAGTGTAGCTTTCTTTTTCTGAGGACATAATCACAACAGAATTTTTTGTTTGTTTTTTGTAGTAATTTTTCGATCTCTTTGGAAGTCCTTTGTCCCAACAAGTTTTCAGTGCAGGCTCAGCACACTCTAGCTTTCCATCCCAAAACATTTGAGGGGAGGACAAGGAGGAATGGGTGACAGGTTAGAGTCTACAGGGTCCAAGAACTGCTGCTGACATGGGGGTGATCACACATACTCTTGGTATCCCCAAAACCCCTGCAGTGGGACTCCTTATCTATCCCTTTGGAGGATTGTTCTGGAGAGTAAAAATTGACACAGTGACACTGAGGTATTAAATGTGGTGCAGTTTAAAAATGTCTCTGGACTAAGTAATTGCTACTGACATTTTTCCAGGATATGTAGAGTTTTGGATTTTTATTTTATTTTTATTTTTAGAGCTTTGGTACACCAATGCAAAACAAAGGTGTTTCCTTTTAAAGACACTACATTATTTCTAGAGGTTGGATCTTCAATCAATGACTTAATCTTACTTATCTGAAATACTTTGTGTGTTGATGCATCACAGCTCGAAAAAGAAATCTATCAAATCTGCCAGCTCAGTTAACATGACCCTGCCAGGGAAGCATATGGCATCACCTTCAGTTCTTTTAGAAAGGTATCAGATTCCCACTGCCAGCTCAAATTCAAAGCACAGTGCACGTGGCCAGGTTTGGATTTTAATAAAATTTTCTAAGGTAATTCTTGCATCCTGGCATGCAAAACCACAGATCAAATTGGAAGATGTCATCTGAATATTTGTGTTGAAACATAGCAGTTTGAGCCCTATAGACAGTCCTTTGGGATTAGTCTTGAATCAGAGACCTGTGTTATTCCACCCTGAGACTTCAACAAGCTCATGGTAAAAGAAAGAGGTAAAGAACATGGTGTGGGGCTACCTGCAACTTGAATCAGAGCTGGCCTGGCAGTTTTTGTCTCTTTTTTTGACACTCGAGAGTGCATCCAAAGCTTCTAGGGTGTGATAAAGACACACATGCCTGTATCTTAAATTCCTTTAGCCTGATAGGAGATAGTGATCCCTTCTACAGAACCTGCAGCCTGCATTACTGCAAGACTTTCACTGCAAATGCTGTTGCTCCATGCATCTAAAGCTTTCTCTTACTAGAGCTTCACTTAAATCAGTTTGTGCAAATTATCTGACTTAGGTATTTTTGGTGACAACACTGAGAAAAATATTCATTTACATTGAGTTGAAGCAATTTTTAGTTAAACAAAGGCAGGTCAAAATAATTGTTTTGAGAAGTGATGCATTGTTGCTTTTAGATTTACTTAGTCTTAATTCCAGGTGTATTTCAAACTTCTCAGATAGTCAAAATTACTCATATTGAAAGAATCAAGTTTGTCTTCAAAGATGTCAGAATGACAGATGTTACCTGCATTGTCACAGTTTGACAGCCAATGGCAATACTGATATTATAGCTGAATTTGGGGTTTTGTTTCTTTTCTCTTTGAAATTATTTTTATAGTGGAGTTATTGTTCTTTGGAAGGTTTACCCTGCTTTTCTCTTCAGGGAAATTTCCATTATATCTCAAACAAGAAAAGGATCTCTCCTGCTTCTCAGTCTAGTGCTTACTTCTTGATCTCTTTTCTTTTCAGGTCCTGTATCCTCTGCTTTTCCCCTTCAGTTAAAATCTGCCTTTATTGAGAAGCATTGACTTTATGATCTGATCTCCTGTGGCTTCACTCTGCCTGTTAAAACAGACCTGCTGCTCTTCTCAATCAGCTGGCTTGATTCTAGCCTAAAAATTCAACCTGAAGTGAAAATGAACTTCTGCTTGCCCCCTATCCCATTAAAAAATATTTAGCTTCAAACCTCAGACTCTCATACTGAGGGCCACCTAATTCCCACCAGGGGAATCAAGCAGCAACACTGGTGGGCACACAGAGCAGGTAGATACTAAATTTGCAGGCAGGACATTGATGCATGTACAGCAGCTGAGAATGCCACAGCCATTGGAGCTGTGGAAGTTACCATGGAATCATAGAACATCCTTAGTTGGAAGGGACCCACAAGGATCATTGAACTGGCCCTGTGCAGGACATCCCAAGAATCCCACCCTGTGCCTGAGAGATGTCAAAATGCTTCTTGAGCTCTGTCAGGCTTGGTGTTGCTGCCCTGGGGAACCTGTTCCAGTGCCCAGCACCCTCTGGGGGAAGAACCTTTTCCTGATATCCAACCTAAACCTCCCCTGATGCAGCTTCAGGCCATTCCCTTGGCTCCTGTCACTGGTCACCAGAGAGAAGAGATAAGTCCCTGCTCCTCCTCTTCCCCTTGTGAGAAGCTGTAACTGCACTGAGGTCTCCCCCTCAGTGTCCTCAAGGCTGAACATACCAAGTGACCTCAGCTGCTCCTCATACAGCCACCCCTCAAGGCCATTCACCGTCTTCATAGCTCTCCTTTGGACACTTCCTAATATTTTTCCACCTTTATTGTGTTATGTTGCTGTTGTGATGTTATGATGCAGGTCTCTCATGCTCTGGAGATTGTGCTATAATGGCAATACAGAAATACAAGGGAAAACTGCATTACCCTTTATAAAAGGTCAGAAGCTAAACAGACCCTTGCAAAAACTTCTCTTGCTTAGGAAGGCAATATTGCAATCTAAACTGGCTCTTACAGAATAGCACCAGAACAGGCAACTTTGGTTTCCACATGATAAGAGGAATAAAACAATTTGGGAGGGTAGTGTGGGGATGCTTTATAAATTTGGTAAAAGGCAGCTCTTTTCTCTTGGGCTGCCAGAAATGCCTATGGTGTGGCTTGCTGGTGTAAGTGGGAACTCTGCAGTGGATTCATGGAGAAAATCTGGAAATTCTGGAGAAAATCATGGAGAAAATCAGGGGACACAGCTGTAGGGTTAGGATATGGCTTTTCTTCAAGACCACACCTATAGGCAAAGAGACATCACCTCTACTAAGGTTATTTTGTTGTGAAGTGCCCATGGAAGCAAAAAGTATGTGAGGTACTGAGAGTTTCTACAGAGCTTTGGGAGAGTTTTTTCTAGTTTTATCTCAATTTCTCTCCTTTCTGAGTAGGTACTGAAATGTCCTTTAGTCCTGCTTTTCAGGTGTTTTTCCCTGTCATGGTTTAACCCTCCAGACAGCAGCTACACCTCACTCAGCCACTCTCTCACATTCCCTCCAGCGGGACAGAACTGGAAGGGTAAAAGTGGAAAAACTCATGGGTTGAGACAAATTTAATATGTAAAGCATAAGCTGCACATGGCCAGCAAAGCGAACTAAGGAATTAATTCATCACTTCCCATGGGCAGGCAGCTGCTCAGCCATCCCCAGGAAAGCAGGGCTCTATCCCATACAAATGTTAATGGGCAGACCCATGCCATGACTCTGGACATGCCTTTTTCTTCAGCTCCCATCTTCGTATGCTGGTGATGATGCTGTGTGATGTGACGCTGGGTCAGTTGGGGTCAGCTGTCCTGGTTGTGTCCTCTTTCAGTTCCTTGTGCTCCCCCAACCTCCTTGCTGGGGTGTGATGAACAGCAGAAGAGCTTGGCTTTGTGTAAGCTCTGGTCAGCAATAATGCAAGCATGCCTGTGTTATCAGCAGTGAACACAGCAAAAATCTAAAACTCAGCCCCATACCAGCTACTGTGAAGAAAATGAACAATTGCAGCCAAAACCAGCAGAGACCTTCTTTTGCAAGTGCTTCTCGTCCATCCTTTTTCCACAAATTCTCCTTGCTTGAAGAGAACAGGCTATTCCTTCCTCTCCCATGCTTCATTCTCTGCATGCCAGGATCAGAATGAACCAAGACAGCAGAAGAGCAAGGGGCACCCAGACTTTGCATCTGGGGACGAGTGTGTGGTGTTATGGTTGAGAATTTGGAGTGAAGGCCTCCCCTTCTCAGCTCCCTGCTCCAGACTTTCTGTCTGCAAAAGACAGTATTTCAGTTTCCTGGAGGTTTATTTCAGTCTGTACAGTGGTTGGAGATTCCAGTAAAGATGTAAACATTGCCCTTTTGACCAACAGCTTGATTTTTGAATTACAAAAGTAAAGGGAAATCTACCACATGGAGAAAAGAGCTTTAGAGAAGGGATTCACTCTCTGCCATTCCATTGAGTGGTGCAGTCACCAAAGATGTGCAAAAGCACAGCTGATGCAATATAAATCATCTATATTTCTGTTTTGTTTACTACAATGAGGTTATCACCATAGTGCTACAAAGATTGTGCAATTTGGTACTTTATCCATGTGGCAGTTCATGAACTGCTTTTGCTTGCCTAGATCTTAAGACCTTACACAGGAACATAGTGTTATTAACTCCCTGTGGCTGTCACAGCAGATTTTGTTAAAAAGTATGCAAAAATAGATATGCGAAAGTAAAAACAGCTTCAAACCCAGAGTTATAGAGAAAAAGCCTGTATTGTGGTGGCAGGATGTGTGAAATAGTAGCAGCTTCACAACTTTGTGATAAAACTACAAGGATGCTGGAGCACAGCTGTCTTGCATCCTGCTGTTAAATCTATGTCTCTTCAGTTTAAAGACAAGGATGTTGTGTAGGACAGTGTGTCACATTCTGTGTGCAAGTTCATGTAGATGATGCCAGTGGCTCTTCCCTCATCCTGTAGCATTGTAAGACCCTTGTATGTCCATTGTAGAAGGCCACCAGATTTGTCAGGAACTATTTGACATAATGCTCACAATTACAGTTAATTACACTGTTAATTACACTGACAAAAGTTGGGTGTTTAATGCCCAAACAAGACACTGTTTCGTGTTACTCCAAAAGCTATGTAACTCTGTTGTGTAAAATGCCCAATACTTCAAACAGAAATTACCTCAAGCAACTGCATAACTGGTTGTGAGGCCAAAGAGCAGAGGAGAAGGAGATGGACACTGGGTGTTGAAAAATACAAGGTTATTGAAAAATAAAAAAAGGTGATTGGAAAAGGTGATACTGTAATTGCAAAAGTGTCTAAAACACTTGGAAGTAGCAATGAAACAAAGGAGTTTAGGATAAGCTGCTTCTCCCCAAGGCCAAAGTCTCCTGTCTTATACTGAGCTGAGTACTGGCAAAGGATGTTGCTACATAATTGCAATTAATTTTGGAATGTTTTTAATGGAGGAGAACGATGGAGATCTGTAGGGAAAAGAATCAAGGGGTTAGAATTACCAATCAAACTCCTTTGGAGGGGGATGTCTCTGTTTCACAGAGAACTAGAAGAGGCTGCTTGTTTATTCTTCTGTTTCCATCTGATCTGCTGCTGCTATAGGAGAAGGGATCCTTTGCTGGGCTTTGGTTTTGCTCTCCTAGGAGGATGCACACTTTCCCTTTGCCTGTAAAAGGGCTGGATGAAGAATTCTATAATAGAATCAATTAAGTTGGAAAAGATGTTTAAGATCATCCAGTCCAACCATCAACCTAGCACCAACATCACATTCACCATTAATCCATGTCCTCAGGTGCCACATCCACAAGTTTTTTGAACAATTGCAGGGATGGTGGCTCCACCACTCTCCTGGGCAGCCAGTTCCAATGCTTTGCAATGTATTTCATGAAAAAAAGTCTCTAATATTAAACTTCCTCTGATGCAACTTGAGGCCATTTCCTCTAATCTTGTCACTTCTTACGTGGGAGAAGAGACTGACTTCCACCTGGCTATAACCTCCTCTTAGGTGTAGAGAGAGGGAAGGTCTCCCCCCAGCCTCCTTTTCTCCAGATTAAACACCTCCATCTCTCTCAGCTGGTCCTCATAAGACATGTATTCCAGCCCTTTCACCAGTTATGTAAAGCTAAAATTCTACCAGACTAAGGCAGAAGTGCTCAGTGTGGCCACTGTCTCTTACTGTTCCTTGGAGAAAAACTTCCCACATTCCAGTGCCAGTAGCCCTTTGTCCCTTTGGTTTAAAATACCCAAGCCCTGTCTGTGGTGACTGTGATCACACTAATTGAGAAACAAGCCTATGAATTTTTCCCCATTTTCAAGTTATTATCTTGGAAAAAAAGAGAGTTATCTTGTGGGAACAAGCTGGACCAAGAGTTACATCTTAGTGCAGCAGAAAGCAGTCCTTACATCCTTCTCAGGAAAGCTGTCAGAGACTCACCCAACTTTTCTTCTTATGTGTGTGTGAATTTTTAAAGAAGCATTGCTCAAGATGTCTTTTTTTTTCTGACTTATCTTACCCCAGACAAACTTAGGAGTTCTCTGTATTTTATGAAATAAACCCATCAGGCACAGATCCATTTTGGAAAACAGCTTTTCATTAAGGTGCAACTCTCCCCTGCCTTGCTCTCAGAACCACTAACCTTATTTTTGTTATGTCTCTGAATTCAGAAAATAGTATTATGAGTCTGGCTCTTGTCTGCCACTACAATTTTTACACCTTTACTGTCTTGCTTGGAAATATAGTGCATCTGACATGCAGAAGATACCACTGTGTATCTTCAGAGAGGAGCTTCTCATGGAACAGACTGGATCTGGAATAAGACCCCAAGGCAATTTGATGCACTTGCTATGGGAGTTTCAGGCTTGGCAGAGGGGCACACCCTGAGGATGGGATTACCAGGGTGACATGTAACCCTTCCCACTCTTGGAAGAGACCAGCTGGCTTTACACGGCAGCTCTTCCTCAGGGAAGTGTTCCATTGGGACTGGTGGGACCCTCCTCACTGAAACAGAGAGATGTGGCACACTGCCACCCCTACCCCAAGGGTTAAGTTAAGCGCAAAGCCGGGAGAGGTTTCCTTGTTTTGATTGAAAAGTATCTCTTTCACAGTTCTCATCTCTGCAAAGGGAGTCCATCCAAATCTGCCTTTGTTACTTTTGTATCTGATCAGGCTAGTTCTTGGAGCTGGAAATTCTGTTATTAGGGCACTGATACTTTTCTGAATATTAAAAACCTCTTTCTTTTATAGCTGTCAGAATCAATCTTTCAGATCACCCCTCCCAGCTGCGGTGTTCTCTTGTGAGCTAATTGCTACTCCTGGGCAGGTAAGTGCCAGCATTGTTTTGCCTGGCACCAAAGGTATTGACTTCCAAGGAAAGGAGGGTATTTCTGCATCTGGGATCAAGTCCTGTGTTTCATTTATGATACTCTCTTCTGCCAGAAAAAATGCTGCATAACACTTTCCCCTTTCTCCAAGAGCGAATAAGGTCATGCTCAGTAACCTTGAGTATAGACTTGTCATATCTAGTGAGCTCATTAGAGTTTGATCTGCTCATTACCTGGAGAATGTTGAAGGCAAGACCAAAATATTTCAGAACTCAGCGAGGGCAGCATGCTTCCCTCTGAGTGAGCATGGGAATGTTGTACAGCACATGTATTTGAATTGATTGCTGAAGCTGACATCTGCTTACTGAGGTTTACTAGCTTGTGGCTCTCATAATCTGCAAAACATGACATTTGTGTGAACAGGCTTGCCAATTGTAGTTCCCTTACTCAAAGCCAACAGGACTCTTCCATTTGTGTAGCAGAGCCCTTTCCTTAGAGCCATCAGTCATCACTAAGAGTCTGTCTGAAAGTGAGTAAAAATAAAATTTTCTTTCTGACTCTTTCCTTCCCCAAGGAAATTCTTTCATAGGTGTGGCAGCCCTTACCAGTCCACTTATAGCTCCTATTGAATTTCAGCTTCCTGTCCAAAATTATTGTGATGTGAGATGGTTAACAAGATGTTCTTCCTTGAAGGCCACAGGACAAGGGATCCTTGTCAACATTACATAGTGGAAGTTTTCAAACCTGATGAGTGATCTTTAGGGCATAGAGCACGCACCCAGAGAGTACCTTGGGTGTTGAGAGAATTAAAATTAGTTTGGATTTTTTTTCAGGAGGTGCAGAATAAAGCCACAGCACCGTCATTCGCATTAAAGATGTCCTTCAGCCTGCGCAGTTGGCTATTTTAGGAGGCATAAGTGATGTAAACACCATGGCAGAGACTAAAACACTTGTGGTTTAACCCCAGCCAGCAACTAAGCACCACTCTCTCACTACCCCAGAAAGGGGCCTGGTGGGAGAATCAGAAAGGTAGAAACTGGAAAACTCATGGGCTGTGATAAGGACAGTTTAATAGGGAAAGCAAAAGCCATACACACAAACAAAAGAAGGAAATAATTTCCTGCTTCCTATGGTCAGGAAAGTGTTCAGCCATCTCCAGGAGTACAGGGCCCTGTCACAGATAATGGTGGCTAAAGAAGACAATCAACATCACCCCAAATGTCCCTCCTTCCTCCTCGTTCCCCCACCTTTATGTACTGAGCACCATGTCACTAGAATATTCCTTGCATTCCTTGTCAGTTGGGGTCACCTGTCCTGGCTGTGTCTCTTCCAGCTTCCCATGGATTCCCAGTCTTCTTGCCACCATGGCAGTAGGAAAACCACCCAAAACACAGCCCTTTACTGGCCCAAATCAGACACCACTCCAGAGCAAATAGAGTAGTGTTTATGCAGGCTCATGCTGTCCTTCTCAGTGGGTAGCTTCATAGTTCCCCATCACTTGTGGGACTTGTATCATTATCTAAACAGGATGGAGATCTGTCACTTGGCTTCTTTCATCAGGATTCTCTAGGGGCACACTGGAAGCCAGCAGGGGTGCACCACAGCATTGTGAATGGCAGAAGCTGCATCCTTTTGGTTTAGCTGAACAGAGATGAGCCTTTCATCAAGGTGGTTTCTGAGCCTACCTAAAAATAAACAAGGTGCTGACTGGCATGGTTATTTCTTCATTGCTTGACCAATCAAAGGAGACAGTGGCAGGGAAGGGACACATCTGAAAATGTCTGTAGCAATGCTAGAATTTCTATTGAGATTATTCCTAAGGATGTTGCAGACATCCTGAAAAGGCTCTGCTTATTCTTTCCTTTGATATATGCCCAGAACCAGAGACAGGTACTGTAAAATGGAATAATTAAATGTGTTGATTTCTTGTAAAAAAATGGTTACTGTAGTTCATTTCATAGTTTGGGGGTGGGGGGGATCTTCAAACATATTTTCACTCTGCTTGTATAATTTGAAGGTGGACTTTTTTCTCTTTTTTGGTGTTGGTTTGTGGAAGGATTTTTGGGTTGAGGTGTTTTTTTTTTTTTTCTTTTTAAAGCACAAGAATTATTTAAGAACTTTTTAAGAAAAATCATTTTGCAATGCCAAACATCTTCTGTTGTGTGTTCAGAGCAGGACTTTCTGCTCTTCAACTCAGAGTGCTTTAGACAGAATGGGAGAACGACATGAAGGAGAATTGTATTGTACTTAGCAGAATTAGAATAAGCCCACAAGCACATGGTTTGTACTTTTTAATTCCAAGAGCCTGAATCTGATCTCACTCCTACTAATCTCTAAAGGGATTATTCCTGATTTACACCATCCTGAATGAAATCAGAATCTGGCCCTGAAAGCCTGTTTGTACTTCAGACATTGTCTGTCTCAAGGCAGCTGAACTGCAAATATGAAAAGGAGACCTGAGTTCCTGTGGGTTAACTGTTTAAATCTGTCAAGCTAAGTCAACTACAGCTTGTTTAGCAGAGAAATGGTACTGCAAAACCTCAGGCTAGAACCCATTTACCTCTATTGGACTAATAGGAGGTAATCAGAGGATCCTCTTTGGTACAACACAGTGCTCTGCATTTGCATAGCACCTTTCATCTGAGGATATTAAATAACTACTTCATTGCACTTCTGGAAGCTGTTTAGCCAGACAAATCTCTTTAATGACCTGCTGTGACTCTGGTTGCTAGCAGTGAAGCAAAAATAAGTTAGTACATTGAGTCTCTGGTCATGAGTGGCATCTGTAAGAAGAGGTCTGCAACCTAGAACAGTGGGAAGCTGTTAGCTGAAAATAATGGGGTTTCTGGAAAAAAAAGTCTATGTCATACTTAGCTGCTGAGAAGAAAATTGATTTTTATTAGCACAGGTTCAGTTAGTGTTCACTGAGACAGGTACCAAAAGTAAATGTACAGTTTTAGGGCAGGAAACATTTGTTTTTCTTTAGGTTGCCTTTAAGTCATCATGCCAACTCCTTTATGGCCCCAAATTAATATTCTTTTTGTTCATGTTTTGGTTGTCTACATGCTCAGTTTTAAGGCTGTGTTTGTATATTGTGATTTAGGGAAAGTTGAAAATACTTTTTTGCAGGGTTGCTCTAAAGGAAACTCATTTATATATATTATTATATAACTGTGCATATTCTCAAATGAGTATGTTATGTTTGTCATTCTGCAAAGCACAATTTTGGTGTGGTAACGTATTTGCACGGTGTTTGAACATGCTAAATGCAGCCATGCTAAATGCAGATGAGTGTGGAGGGTCCTGTCTTTATGGACTGTAGGATGCCTACATCTCATTATTCACCCAGCAAAATGGAAAAAAACACTAAACTCTGGGACACATCAAAAAGGCTCAGTATAGGAAGATTTTGCTCACACTGGTTCAGTTATCCCATGCAAACATCTGCTGCTGCTGTGGAGCTGAGACACTTTTTCCTTTCCAACCTGAAAGCATGACATTAAATATATTGAACCAAATTTGACATGCACAGTCATTTGTCTGGAAAACACCCTTAATTTTCCTTACAATAAGTAAGAAAATCTGCTATTTCCTCAAAGATGTATTTAGTTTTATTGCTTGTTACTCCAAGTTGTTAGCCACGGCTGATGTAAGCCTTGCCTGTCTATCAGCAGAGACTAGAGGAGCTAATGACTGTATTCCTGGAGGTGAGACTTCATTGATTCAAACTGAAACAGCTGGTGAGCAATGCTCTGAGGAGTTGGCATTAGAATAAAAATCCAGGAAGGTTTGTGTCTATAGTTTATATGAGTAACCCAGAAAACTCTGTAGAGACATATCTGCATTTTTTATGTTTTCCACAAAAAAATCATCATCATCATCATCATCATCTCAGGTCCACATTGCTCTACCTTTCTATATTGACCTAAATATTGACCTTATTGATATAAACCAAAGTACTGTGTGGGCAAATGTGGGATTTACTGGGGGAATGAAAACTTCTGGTTAATCCCACACTCTTCAGCAAAGCTCTTCCTTCCTTTGATTTCACCTCTATGGTAATGTGTGCATCAGTCTGGGTCCTCTTCAGTGAAAAAGAGTGATACTGGACCTTCCTTTGAAGCTTTTGCTCTTTCATTGAATCAAATTCTCTAAAAATTCTCTCCATCTATCTATTCTCTCCACTATAAGAGACATTTTCCCCTGTTTCTCTCTGCTCTTGGTTGGTCCCACGAAGTCTGTTGCCACAGCAGATGTAAAGGTGGAGAAATTTTAAAATACACCACATACCAGATATAAAATGTGCTGCCATGCTGAACTGGCTAATTTTGCTTAGCTGACATTTCTGCAGTGTAGGAAAAGTTATATATTACTGGCCAAGCACTTTGTAATTTTCTGTTATTTCTAAAATGGATGCCAGCAATCGGAAATATTGAGTAATTTTTAATTGAAATTATATGATCAGTGGGTGATTAGTTTTTGGAGTGCCTTGTATGTATGCTGTGTTATAGACACAAGCCATCTGGAGCAGGGCTGTGGTTTAGCTGCTCTAATGAGTACCCATGGACTGCAGTGCCAAAATGACCAAGTTTATTACATTGATGAAGATCTTGAGTAATTCAATTCATTTTTGCAGATCTAAGTGAACTAAAATGGGAACATAATTTGGCCTGAAGTTTTAGTTTGATGTTCTTGATTATTAAACCGAGGATCATCGATGCATTTTCCACTATGCTTAAAATAACCAGCCACAGCAAATCAGGCTGTTGAGTTCTTTCTTCTGCCTGCAGCTTTTACCAAACTTGTCATGGCTAGGGTTTCACCACATTTTGCCTGGATGGCCAGTGTGACTTCATTAGGTGCTTCTTGTATTTGCTGCTCCTCTGATCTACAAGCATCACACTCTGCCTCTGGCCTTGGGGATAGGCTGACAGGGGAGAAGAATCCTAGAACCACAGAATGATTTATGTTGGAAAGCACCTTTAGAAGTCACCTAGTCCCATTCCCCTGCAATGAGCATGGACATTTTCCACTAGACCAGGCTGCTCAGAGTCCTGTCTGTGCTGACCTTGAATGTTTCCAGCTGTGGAGCACCCACCACTGCTCTGGGCAGCCTGTTGCAGTAATGCTCTCACTACTGGGGTTACTGGGCAGATGAGTCCAGCCATAAATCTAGGTTAGTCACAAAGCTTGCAACTTGCATTGCTGCAGGGTACCTGCAGGAGCCCTGTTTGTGTTGCCAGGCTTGTAGCTGCTGGACTTAATTACTCTAAAATGAAGACTGATTTGTGGTATCACACTGAAATCAATCCTCCCCCTTCCTGAAATTTTCATTACACAGACTTTTTGTTGAAGTCTGATCAGTCATGGTGATGTACAGCCCTGAAAGTTGAATCTGAACTGCTGCCCTGTATTCAATGTATCAAGAGGTGTTTGGAGCAGTGAGGGTTACTTGAGGAAGTGACTGGAAGTGGCTGGAAGAAAAGAAAAAGCAAATAACCTCTGAGAATGCTTTGATCTGAAATCAAATATCTGCACCAAGGAGGCAGTGTATTTTTAGGAAGAGGGCACAGGCTGCATGTAAGTAGATGTATTCCATTTGATGTGCCAAGATCAAGGTGTTGGAGTCTTAAACTGCTCATCTGGCCATCTTATCTTGTGTTTTCCCTCTTAATTTTTCCCTTGTGTTTTATAAGATTTTTTCCCCCTTTATTCTGTGAAACATTCTTATGCAAACCCAAGCCCCCTGCAACTCAAGTAAGCTTGTTTGTAGCACAAGAGCAAAGAGGTGTCAGAGTTTTGCATAAAAACACACCACTTATTTCCTTTTTTTTCCTCTCCAAGCTTGTTATTAAATGAGCAGTACTTTAATGAAGCATTTAATGGAGAAAATGAAACAAAACAACTTCTGTATCCACTATATTGTTCCCAAATCCCTGAATGAAAAGTTATTTAGAGATTAAAGCCTTTGTTGTTTCCTCTGTCATTTGAAAGCAATAATGAGTAGAACTTGAAAAGCTCTGCTCTCTCCTGGTTTGGAATACCAGCCTCTATCACAGCATCAAACAGCTATGCCAGCCCTTTTTCATGGTACCAGATGATAAAGTTTCATAGCAGATTCTCCCCCAATTTAATGCTGCTAGTGACTATGTGAATGAGAATTACAATATAAACACAAGTTTGAAATCTCAGCTTCAGCATTTGAGTTTAAGCAATCTGTACAGGAAGACACTTTTGAGAATGTAAGCATCAGTTTAAAATTGTCAAGTTTTCCAGTTTTTATTGCAATTTCTCCAAAGCCACGCAATCCACAACAGACACAAGAATAAATTGCAGGAATCAGGTTCTTGCTGTAAGCAGGGATAAGTGGCATGCCCTGAGCACTGGCACATGATGAACAAGTCAGTGGTTTCTCACAGCAAGAGGTGAGTCACTTGGGTAATTCCTATTTTAAACAGAACTGGATTCATGCTTCAAGCAGCCTCAGACAGCCAAAGAAGAATAAACTTCAGGTTAAAACCTTGTGTTTTGTGTCATTACCTTCTTCTCCTTCCTTTTTACCCTGGCAGTGATAGTGTGTCACAGGGTAAGAATGGGAGGGAGAGCTTTGCTGCATGTGGGAATAATAAAAACCAGCAAGGTGTGCACTGTGCAGTCCCAATCTGCAACAAGAGAAATAGAGCACTTGTCTTGCCTTCTGATGTACAGGAAAGAAAAGCAGAGGCAGGTTTAAATGGAATTTTAACTAAGTGGTTTAGGTTTTGAAAGCTACAACCCTGTAGCCTTTAATGCACTAGATGAGAAGAATGAGTGGCTCATTTTCTTTGGTGGTGGTGAGACACTGGAACAGGCTGCCCAGAGAAGCTGTGGATGTCACATTCCTGGAGGAGTTCAAGGCCAGGTTTGATGGTCCTATGACTAACTTGCTCTAATGGCAGCTCAGAGCACTGTCCTCCTGGGTGTCCTGGGTTGGTGCTGAGGACAGAAAGGGACAAGAGAAAGCTGGCAATTGGATCCAGCAGTCAGAGGAGCCAAGAAAACAAACAGCTAGGAAAAACACCTGGTTTCTGGCACTTATTTCCCTAAGAAGCAAAGTGGAGAGCAAAAAACATGTGGGATGACTAAGATATGAAAGAAAACCATGCTCATGTTTAGCTACAAGCCCTACCTTTCAGCACTGAGGGTAAGGCTTGGTTTCTTCATCTTGGTCCAGCGCTACTACATGTGTGGCTCTCATGGACAAGGCTCCCACTCCATCTGCCCCTTGTCCTTGCTGCTGGCTGACAGAGCCACTGGCAGAATCAATAATACTGGGAATAATATCCTGCTGTGACCCCATAATGTAAAAACAATCTTGCAGAAATGAGTCTCAGAGGGAATTGGATCTTCATTTTCTTTTAAGAATACTTCAGTTTCTCTTAATCAGGAGAAAACTGCTCTCCTTATGAAATGCAATGAAAGGCAGTGAGTGCATGGAGGACAGGCATGGTACAAGGTGAAAGCAGTTAATCTTCCTTTTGGAACAAGGAGAGGTATCCTGTGCTAGAATTTTCTTAGAGTGCAGATCAGTGTTGGGTACATCTGACACAGTACAAGCACCTGCAAAGCATGTGCTGCTGTCAGACCTGATAATCAGTTCTCCTTTTATGGGTCACAGTGAGAAACAGGTACTTTAATATGTCCTTTGTCTCATTTAGAAGAGTCATTGGAAAAATAGGCTCTGGAGGTGGGACTTGCTCTGTGCTGACAGTTAAAGAAGCCTGGAGGACTTGCTCTGGCATTGAGGTGTGACGTGAGATCAGACATGTCCTGCCCCAGCAGAGCTGGGAGTGAGATCCTATTAACCTCTTAGCTGGGGCTGCACGTGCCAGAGGGCAGAGGCTGGGGTGTCTAAATGAGGGAGCTAGTGCTGGGTCTGTTGTTACCTTCTTCTGTGGACAGCTTAAGCACCAAGGTAGTACCCATCCAGTAACCTGATGGAGACTTTCAGAGCCCAAATAGCACTGATTTTTCTCTACCTTAATAAAAGTCAGTGAGGGCCATGCTGCCTTGCTTCTTTTATGTCATTAAAAAAACTCAATCCAACACAAAACATATATATGTATATGTGTGTATGTTATCTTTTGAAAAATATCCAACACATAGGTGTTCCTTTTAGGTTAGTGTGGAAGAGATGGAGAAGGTTCCTTGTGGTCCAAAATGAGCAGATTCTGCTCCTCTCTGTAGGAAGAAAAAAATATCACTGGCCTGGTTGACTGAGATGTGTCCTGCAGAACTGAGGACCCAGACTCTTTTCCATAAAACCTTAATATATGAAACAGAGTCAAAACCCAAATGCTCAATAGTGCCCAGATCTATGGCTCAGCTGAAAACTGGTTGGTGCCTTCCTGCTGCCTCCACCCCCTGTACACTGTCATGGATAGGTGGTCCAGGCTGATCCGATCCCAAGTGCCCACACATGCAGTGTATGAACCCTTTTCAATGTGTTTTTTTTTCCACATGAGAAAACAGCTTCCTCAATATTTATTACTTTGCCTTGTCCCTTGATTGAAAGGATGCTGTGAGCCCTCTGTACAGAGCAAACATTAGGGTGTTCTTTTTTGTTCCAAATGAAAGGATAGCGACATTTGAGTTCCAGTGAAGTGGTGGTGCTTTGTCAGAGTCTAGTTGTCCCTGAAACTTGCTACTGTGGTATAGTTTTGAGTACACCAGGAGAGCAGGATTTCT
Source organism: Cinclus cinclus (assembly GCF_963662255.1). Taxonomy (NCBI): domain Eukaryota; kingdom Metazoa; phylum Chordata; class Aves; order Passeriformes; family Cinclidae; genus Cinclus; species Cinclus cinclus. The sequence goes on along the minus strand of NC_085046.1, from coordinate 144,426,189 downwards.
GATGCACCACGTGCTGTGTCTCCTGTTTGGGCTGTATTGCTGCCTCCATAGGGTCAAGGAAGAAATGCCTCTTCCTGCCTGAAAGAACCTTTCATAACATTCTGGTGGTCTTTTGGAACACAGCTGCTGGTGATAATCTGAGGATGGACTTTCTCCTGTACAACTATCTGAACAGTTGTAATTTCAGTGGCAATTTCCCTTTGTACACATTGCTCAAATGCACTTTTCTGATGATTTGTAGCAGAGGGTTCATTAGCTCCTTTTTCAGCAGGACAGCTCTGCTGTGCATGCAAGTCAGTGTTGATATTAAAACACATTTGTCTTTAATTTGATAGCCCATTGCTCTTACACATGTTCACTGTCATTGAAAAAGTGCGCTTTTTGTTGGCTTTTCTCAGGAAGGGATGAGGGGATGCAGAAGTGAAATTTGTTTAGTGAAGAAATATCCTTTCTGTTCTCCGCTAACAGCTGAGTATGTAAAAAACTGAAGGCCAGAAATACTGGTCAATTGTAGAGAAGTAAAAGGAGCAATGCTTTGCAAATGCAGCTGAGTGATGTGAAAACATGATTCATTTTCAGAAGATTTTGTATTATAATTCTGCATCACACCTCTGGTGCTCAGCACTCTGTTCTCTGCCTCTCTGTGTGTTCAGCTCATAATATTCTGATTATTTGTCATTAGCTGGGCAGCTATAGCCTTAGTTGTGATGTGATCTAAAATCTCCTGAGATACCAAAATACTTGAAGACAAGGAAAGATGTTGCTAAATAGCACATGATATAGATGGAAAATCTGACCACAAAAGGCCCAGATTTCTTTTAGAGACACTATTTTCTTAATTACCTAATTTTGCATCCTTAAAATAGTATGTTAAAAAGAAACAAAGCTTGGTTGTGGGCAGTTTTTTGAGGTCTGACATGACTGTTACAGATGGTCCTTAGTCTGTCAGATGCTTCCAGAGAAAACAAACAGAGAAACCTCTACTGTATGCCATTATAGCATGTTGATTATTTTATTTATTAATTTTTAACTCTGGAAGCTTTTAAATCAAAAGTGGCGTTTCAGGTTGAGGAATACTAAGTCTGTTTCACAATGAGGCTTTCCTTATTTGCAAGTTTTTTTCTGAACCTTTTATAAATATTTGACTTTGCAGAAACCCCCAAATTACCATCTGCCCACGTGCAGCTTTGCTCTGGTGCTCTGGCTGCCCTTTCTCAGTGCCAGGCCTCAGGGAGTCACAGCATCCGTCACAAAACACTTGCCCTGTAGTTCTGTTTTTGCTTTGTTATATACCAATTTTTTTAAACCTTTTTTTCCCCCTCTGACCTGCTGATGATGACCTTGCTGAACTTCTGTCCTGATCTGTATCTTATGCTACCCTGAAATATCACACAGAGGAAGCATCTGGCTGTTCCCCTGCTGTATGGGGCATTCTTTCAGCGGATTATCTCTGTTTCATTCTGCTTCGTTCTGGCACAAAGCCTGCAAAAGTCATTTGACAAACCTAAGCCCTCTGCAGATCCAGATCATCCATCTCTCTCCACTCCTGAGACGCCAGGGGTTCCCGCGGTGTCCACTTGCTCCGAGCTGGCTGCCTTGGGGACGTGGGCATTTGTCAGGTTTGCTTTTTTCCCCTTCTCATTGCTTTGTCAGTCATACCCCCTAGAAAAGGAACTTCAAATTGCTAGGAGAAGGTGAATCAAAATGTGCTCAACTTTGGGAAGTGAAATGTGAGATGGAGATGGGATGTTTTTAAACATCCACTTACAGTGCTCATGGTGGCAAGGAGGGGGTGTGATTCTCACAAGCTTCTGGCTTCTGCATTTGCAGATTTCCTGTTGAGAAGGAAGTTAGCTTTGCTTTTGCAGGTGCAAGAAAGAACAAGTTTCTGTGGCTTCCTTCCGATTTTACGCTGGCTTTTCCTTTTTTTAAATAAATTTGGCTTAACTGCTTTGCACAGCCCTGGCAGGTACCCAGCCCCCATCATGTTTCTTTGTTGAGTCCACAATAAATCCAGCCAGGAGAACAGCTTAATGGTCTGTAGTAATCATCCACCCAAAATCCTGGCTAAAATCTTCATCTCTCCAACCTGTGTAGCTCCTTTCCTCCCCAAGGGGAACCATTTGTGTGTGGTGGGTTGCCAGAGGGTCCTTGTTGTGCCTTAGTGTGTGTCCAAGACTAGGCTGGATGAGGCTTAGAACAACCTGGTCTCGTGGAAAGTGTCCCTACTCACAGCAGGAGGCTGGAACTGGATGATCTTTAAGTGTCCTTCCACTCCATACCACTCTGGTTGTTTGTCATGAGTAGTGCAGGTGATGTTGGTGCAGCATAAAATGTTTAGGATCCCTGGCATCCCCACATTCCTGGTGAAGTATGTGCCTAACGTGTCTCCTTTTGGAAAATCAGGAGAACCTTCAACTGGGATGTAATACCTTTTTCCAGGCTAAAATATAGTCTGCTCAGTTCCAGATAAATGGGTTTCACTTTGATGCTGCAGTTTTTAGTCTTGTGCGTTATTGCTGTGTTGATAAGATTAATGATGTCGTCATGGTCATCTTAATGGTCTTTCACTAAAATGCCTCCTTTTCAAGTTGGGTAGCAATATGGGAATCTCTCCCTTCATGCTTTAGGTTTTTTTTCTGACTTTCCTATTAGCAGGATTAGCATTGAGGTGTGATTCCCAGTGCTGAGACTAGTCTATTCAAAGAATTCAAAACCTCATAGTTCCTGAGGGCCTACTGAAGGGTGTTTAATATTTGGGGCTGCACCAAACCCTTTGGAATACAGCTGCAAGGAACAAAAGCCTTTGGGAGATGTACTTTTTCATTACTGTGTACAGTCATACATTATAAAGTTTAATGCTTGCTTGCAGACTGGGTGTCAGGGACTCCATTTGCCCTGTGTTTGCCTCTTAATTATTATGATAATTTCTTATACATCATCTCTGAAAGGCAGATTAAGTCCAAGCATGGACCTGAAACCTCCCATGGTGTTGCTGCTGAGATCTGCCCAATAAAAGTAATGCTGGGTTTCTTTTTTCTTTTTTCTTTTTTTTTTTTTTTTTTGAGACAAGGTTCTTATTTACATATTAACAATCAACAAACCATGCAATTACTTAAAGATATCATTCTTCTGCTCAGTGGTTAAATAAGCCCCGAAGTCACACCAGTGGGGTCACCCAGGTACCTGCAAATGAGGTGCCTGAGCTTAGCAGCACTTTGCTAATTACAGCTGCTGCGGTGCCCTGGAAGCAGCATTCATTAGCACCATGCTGCTTGGCTGTGGCAGTTTCCTGCCAGGGTACATGGCATGCTGGTGGCTGTGCTGCTCTCAGCATCATGGAAATCCTGAAGTGAGTGATAACTCTCCACTCAGCACACGAGCAGAAGCAGGGCAGACATCCTGACAGAGACCAGCCAGTGCTGCTTGGTTCTCAGCACTGTCCTTGTGAACTGCAAGAATTCAGTTTCCCTTTTGGGGCCCCTGAAAAATGAGAACCATATTTTGAGTTCCAGCAGAAAATCAGCTCCTCTTTCCTGCTGAAAATCTCCCAGTGCTGCAAAGGTGTAAAAGTTAGCCAGGCTCTGGTTAACATGACATTTAGTGTTTTGTGTTTGCCAGACTGGCTCTTTTGGTGGGGTCCCTGTGCCCCATGTGGGCTGTGGCTGAGCAGGGGAGGTCCCACAGCCCTGTCACACTGTGCTGAGTGTGGCTGCCCTTGCTGCCTACAACTCCTTCAGCTCATTTTGTGTGAGATGTCTCTCTTCCAAGTGGGTAAACCACAGATGCAACTTTCTGCAAAATTACCAACTTTTACGGAGCACTTACTGCTCCCTGCGAGGTCTCCTCCTCCGCTCCCACTGTGCTGCTGCTTTTCTGAAGGCAAATTAAACAGATCTATTCCAATCTGACTGAAGCCATTGAGTTACTTAAACAAATTGACCTGACTTGGGCTTATCAATTTCTTTAATGAGGTGTCCTCTGCAACTTCTGCTTGGATTTTTGCCATCCTTCTCATTAAAAAATTTATTTTGGAATCTCTTTGTTCTAGGTGGAGTCATTGCCAAATAGTTGGCTGGGTATATGCCAGACCCTTACCCCCTAATAATACTTTAATTTTCATTTTTTTAACCTAGAAAAGGCACTGAGAAATTACCTTACTTATAGATGTATGATTTGGAAAGTGTTTAAGTGAGAAGCAGCAGAGAAGAGGGTGCTTCTTCCCTCTGGCACCATGGAAATAATTCTGCATAACAGAAAGAGTTTCAAGATTAAAATGCTGGTTTTTGCAGCCTAGGTGAGATGTCTCTTTATGGTCACCTTTTAAAACAGCAACAGTGACAGATTCCACTCAAGCTGGAGGGATAACGACTTCCCATTGAAACTTCTTTTTGAAATTGAACCTTCAGGATCAAATAGTGGATATCTGAAAGGTTTACCCAAAGTGTAGGGAAAAAAAATCATCACTGATGTATAGCAAAACTGTTGTGCTGCTTTGGGATGAATATGTATCAAAAATGGTTGGATTAATCCAGATTTACTCCGATAAAACTGTACTTGAGCATCTCTCCCTGGGCATGTATTTCTCGATGCTGATGGTCCTTCCCACTAAAACTGTTGAAATAGCTGATGTTAGGAGATTCTTTTGGTCTTTTTCTGTGAGCCCTTAAGGTCATTTATGTATTGTACATCAGTCAAGGACAGATCCTCCACATGTGCATGAAGTCGTGCCTGTTTGAAGGCCTTGCTCAGGCTGCAAGGAGAAATCGTATTTTGTACTCCAGATCCTTCAACTCAAACCTTCACCCAAAAGTACCTTCCAAGTTCTTCCTCCTCTCCAAAAAACTAACGAGCAGTGCTGGCTGTCTTCTTTCAGGTCACAGGTTATTAATCCTTCAGGTGTAAGCCTGAACAGGGCTTTCAGTGATGGGAAAAGAGGATGTCCTTCAGCCTTCCTCTCAACTAAACTGACTTTCTGCAAAAGCCCGTCTTGTCCGTGTGTGTTGGGCACGGCACATGCAATGTGGGGACTCTAAGGGAGCACAGCAGAGAGAGAAATGAGTGATTTTTGGGCATCTGTTGTATGCAGCCATGAGGTACAGGGCAAACACTCACCCTGTCAAGGTGCAGCGTGCTGGGACATCACACCAGGTACCTCTGAGAACATCACCACTGCTACTACTTTGTTTCTTTTTTCTTTTAAGACAAAATCTCTGTAGAGTTTAAGTGCCAGTGTATGAAGAGGGCTCTGACCAGAAGAGGTTAGATGCATAGGGTTTGCACTCAGGAATCTTCTTGCTGTCTCTCTGACTGTTTCCCAGAGCTGAGGACGGAGTTCCCTCTGAGCTGGCCAGGTTTAGCAGGAACTGGTTTTGCTTTCCTCTTCTGCATGTTCTCTCTATACTTAGTGGGGGCAGGTTCCCAGCTCCAAGGAAGAGTTTTATTCTTCCATCCTGATAGGAATAAATCCAATTTCATGCAAAGTTGCTGCAGAAGAAAAGCCTTCTGCTCTGGCAAATAAACCTTGTCTGTTCCTTGTGCCCCTCCTACATCAGACACCCAGCCTTGCTCTTGACAATATTTTCATCTCAAATACACAGTTAGAAGAGCAGGGCAGGGAAACCCAAGATACATCTTGCAAAATAGATACCTTCTATGTAGAAATACATCTCGTTCCCAGACAGAGAGAGGAGGAGGAGGAGTGTGTTTGGCTGTGGGCCCTGGAGCCAAGCAGGGTGCAGGGAAATGGAGGCATCCCTGTAGCATTAGTGGGGATGGTGTGTTTCTGATCCCAGCAGTGTGCTCCAGCCTCCTGGCTGCAGAGCACAGTCACAGTATTTATTACTGAATGCTCTTGGATTTTTGCTCTGATTCAGCAGAGCATTTGGATCTGCACTATTTAAGGGAGTGGGGAATGACTGTGTGGTTGCAAAGTTGGATGTGTGCTTAAGTCTTGCTGAGCTGGTATTAATTCAGAGAAAATAAATTGGTGCTTCCTGGCTTCAGTCTGGGGCCAGTGTGTGCAACTTGATTAGATTTAGGACGTTTCAGTTCTGAGTGCCTAACTTAAGAAGCCTCAACACAAAAGCTAATAAAAAAAATGTGAGCACCCACCAGAAAAGCAGAGCCTTAATGACATTAAACCATGTATAACACTCATTTGCAGAGGGCTTTTCAAGGTGTGCAGTCCAAGCAGTTGGATAATAAATGTGCAGCTGTCCAGAGGACCATGTATATTGGATTTGCAAACAGTGTTGTTGAGCTGTGGTCAGACTGACCCCAGATAGGCCTGTTCTGACTCAAATAATCAGGTAACAGTCTGCATGGAAGCTATAAGATTTTGGAGAAGGTATTTTTTGTGTCCTGTGTGTGCTCAGTGGGCCTGATCCTGTATTCCTGTGCTGGTTCTGAGAAGTTGACCATTAAAATCAAAGAGGCTTTTGACTGACTAAGAAGTTCAGACTGTATTGCTGTGGATTTTAGTTCCTTCCATTAATTTTCCTTTGATTATCAGTACAACGCTTTATTTTTGCACAGTGTAATATTTTATTAAAGGCACATTTGTAGCTAATAACATTTATGAAGAGGCAGCTTTGACTGAAACTGCATCTGAAAGTCACTTGAATAATGAATGGGAATTCCATATAGCCATTAAAATTTGAACAATGATAGCTGTATGTCTGTTAGAGTCCCCTTTTTGATGGATATGGCCAGCAGCCATTAAAATACAGTGAGAATTCTTGTTCACAGTCCCACACTTGCTGATAATAACACTCTTGATAAGAATTTGCAGCTCAAGACACCAATTTTACAAAAGGGATTTATTGCAGCTAACAGCAGCTCTGAAGATTAAAATGTAACCGTCACTCAGTTCTACTTTTACTTTAGTATTTTTTTTAAGTCTCAGGTATGTAAAGAAAGGATTTTACTTCCCCATCACTCTCTGGAGTTGGATTCCTGCTGGCTCTTATTAAAAGTTACTTACTTTTTGAATATAAAATGTTAGCCAATATCCCCACTGGTTTGAAAGAAAAAAAAAACAACAAAAAACCTAAACTTTTCATCCTATTTTTAACACAGAGAATTTGTAAAACTTAGAAATAGATGTGGCTTGGTGGGTCATCTAGTCAATTTTCTATACCCCTCCATTATTTCCTGCAAGCCTTCATGTTTCTGGACTTTTTAATGTTTATAGATGCATTGCTGCTGCAGCTGTTCTCCAGCTCAGTGATGTGTGGATGTCACCAGGCTCTAACAAGGAGACTCATGTGGCACTTTGAAGAAGGAGGAAAATAAGGAAAAATCTTCTTAATAGAATCTATCCCAGAAAGTGACTTTGCTTATCTTACAGTAAATATGGGGTGCTTCAAGAAATGTATTAACTGTAGAGTCTTGTAACTGTTTTCTTGGACCTACAAAGCTGATGCAAGAGGCAGTGTAGTACAGTGGGTGAGATGACTGACAGATTTATATTCTGATTTTTGACCTTCAAAAAGTCACTTAATCGAGCTTTTCCTTTCCCCCCTCATCCCTTCTGCAGAACAGGCTTTATCTGAGTAGAAAGTGCTTACTAAGCACCAATTGAACACCTACTGTGCCAGGACCCTGAGCTTTATCTCTCAAGCCTGGTCAAATCCAATATAATAGGTTGGTCTTCTGAAGAAATAGGTTGTTGGAAGAACCATGTAGGCTCGGATTTTCAACTGGCACAAATAACTGGATTTCTTAAGTATTTGGCAAGCTGAGTTTAGCTTTTCTTCTAAAATTATGGATATAGTTTGTTGACTTTGCTGATTCTTTACCTCCATTCCTGTGTTCAGTTCCGATCTGGCAGCAGGAGCTGGAAGGCTCACGTCCTTGCGCATTAAACAGGATGCAGTGCCTAATTATTGGCTTGATTAAATTTGTGATTAAGTGATCTGTAATTGTGTGCAAGCTCAGACATCCCAAGATATTATTCAAAGCCATGGTGACTGATCATCTGGTCAGGGTTGGGGTGGCAGTGCGTTGATTAAATCTTACTTTAAGGAGAAGTTGGTTCACATCTCTGCAAGCTTAAAGCTCTTTGCTGAGCAATATGTAAAAGTACATCAAGTGCAACTCTAGATAAGTAATAAATGTCAAGAAAGTATCAGAAAAACAGAAGGATGTATTTCTAAAATATATTAATGGCTCCCTGTATAATTTAAGAAGACAGAAAAATAACACTTTCCTTATAAATTTCTGAAGTACAAAAAACATGAGAAAATAAATATATGCCAGCATCATAACTTCCTCTGGATGACTAAAGCTATGGCATTTTTAAAGCCAGGGATGAAGCAATTTTAGGTGTGATTCAATTGAAATGTCTGCCTTTCTCTGTCCTCCTGAAATAAACCACCCATGCATTTTAAATTTTGCTCCATTCATATGTTATGGGATATTGATAAAAAATAATTACAATAAAAAAGCAAAGCAATGCCCCTTTATAGCAAAGAAAAGGCAGTCTGGTAGTCAAATGTTTATCAGGCTTGGTGTAACTTGGACTGAAAGACTGGAATATCACACAGTAATAAGTTTGTGGAGATTAAATCCACTTGGATAAAAAGTACAGAGCTATGCAACTTGACAGGCTGAGTCCTTAAGGGCAGCAGTCTTGGATCCAATAGTCTCTCTCATTTTGAATAATTGCTGTGCAACACAGAATCAAGCATTTATTGCTGAGTACAGGTGCATTTGCTCTCCCTGGCGACCCTCTATAAGCAAATGTGCAAGACGATTTTATTACCAGGAATGCAATTCACACAAACTGTTTGCTTTAGAGAATTAAATAAACCCAGACAAAGGACAGTCAATACTGTTGTTTTACCTTCTTGCATTTAAATGCTGCCTCCTGGAAGTTACAATAGCAAGCTGGAAGACAGAGGGGTTCTATGTAATGATTCATGTGAAAAAATTTACCTTTGAGGAAAAGTCACAAGAGCACTAAAATTAAGGGGTTACTTTGCTGTAGACGAATGCAGAGTATTACCTTCATCTGAGCAGGCTGCTGTGATTGATGACTAGTGAGAATTCAGTTGACTGGAGAAATCTTGGCTAAAAAATTTGTTTGCAAACTGGAATGGCCAAGCAGTGGCAAAGCTTTGATTTTGCTGCCAATGCAGCATTTGAAGAGTGAAACCATATTTGTGGCTGTGGTTGAAAGAGCTTCTAGGAGACTTTTTGAGCCCATGCCATGAATTTTTGAACTAGGAGCATTTTTCATTGCAAGGTAAAATGATATCTTGGAGAAGCACTTGCCTGGGAAGGGGTTGTGATCCGTCTTGTCTTTTGGGCAGAGACTTCCCTGAGACCAGTATCTCTTCAATGCAATTAAAGGCATTTGGTGCCTGCCTTTTGGTGATAACAGCACATTGTTTGGCTGTGGAGGGACATTAGGAGCCATTTAAAGTGCTCACTAATGCCTTATTTGTTATTCTACTGTATTCATACAGTGTTGACTATCCCTTGCTGGACAAAGGTTAATGCCTTTGGTCTTCTCCTTTCTATCAGCTTTATGAGCACAAGAGGGCTAAGACATCCCAAGTCTTTGTTGTCTTCATAAAGCCCTGAGAACTCCATTCAGAGATACAGATACAGATCCAACACAGCACCCTGGCCTCTCAAACCTTGTAATTGCTTGCATTCAGATACCGGCTGGTGTTCTTTCCCCCAGAACTGTGTTTTTTTACAGTGATAAGGCAAAGGAAAAGAGAAGAACTATAAAATATATATTGGATGTGATTGATAACACCTCATGGAAGCAAGAGTAAATACTGAAATGCTGATTTATATTTCCAAGACCAACAGCTGGGCTTTTTATGAGACTTGAAGTAAGGAATATAAACACTGGGTGACAGCCACAGTAGGACTGACTATTCAGGCTATACCTCCAGTCTATCCAGTTATTAAGAGCCAGCACGGAGCAGTGCAGAGAAGCCATCAGAACATTGCAGGAAGTCCTCAGCTGCTGCAGATCTGTTTGTGGGGCTGGAATGAGATTTCCTGGAGCTCAAACCCAGCCAGGTATTCTGGGGTGTTCATTCTCTGCAGGGTTCAGGATCAATCCTTCAACCCCATGGGGCACAAATATCACAGGCATGGGATAAAAGCCATCATGGAAAGGCATTTTCTGTGCATCTAGACCTGGGTCTGGAGCAATAAGTTTTGTCCTGAGCAAAGATAGGTGGAAAGAGATGTGTCTTCTCAGCACTCTTGAGAGTGTGGGATCTGGCAGAGGAGTCTTCTCTGCCAAAATTTTCTTTGTAATAATTTGTGAAATAAATAAACTAAAGATGTCACACAGCCAAATGAAATGGAAACTATGGCAAAGCTGGTCAAGGGGACTTTCCCCTTCAAAAACTCATGTAATGGGTGACCTCAACTTTCAAGACAAAATATTTGGCAAGTGAGTTCAAACTGAAGAAATTCTCATATTCACTCAAAAGCTTGTGATTCTTGCCAACTCAGTAATGTGCTATTGGGACAGGTAGAAAGGGCTACTTTCCAAAAATAAGCAGGTATTATGCAACAAGATTAGTTATATTAATAAGTGAAAAATTGATGTAATATTCATTATCTGCTTTCAAATCCAAGTAGACAGTCATACTGATGATTACTGATATTTTTGTTATTATTCTTACAAAGAGAAATGTTTGAGGAAAGGCAGAACTCAGTCTTTAGCATTCTTTTGATTCCACATTGCAGCTTGGTAATTGATGAAAGATGTTCCATATGTTGAACACGTTACTTGAAACTTTGCTGTTGGCTTTGTGATCTGAACTAGGTCTGACAAGTTACATCAAGAGTTCTTCTCAGGATACTCCCTATTGCAAGAGTAATAACCTTCTTGCAGGACCTGCTTCTGGAGTGCTCATTGAAGTGAATGGACTAGATGTGGATAGACAGCATTTGTCTGTATTCTGTTATTTGGAGGGGTTTTTTGTTGATTCTTTTGAATATAGGAGCTGTCCTGCATGTAATGTCCACTGTTATAAATAGGAGCAGTACTAAAATTCATCCTTAATTGTCTTTAAAAAGGGATTTTGGATAAAACAGCTGGTGGAAATAATTTGAAAGACTCATTTGGCTTTGTGTGAAGTTGGAGCAGGCTCAAAATACACTGACAAGTCCAGCAGTGAAAAAAATCTCTGTTGTCAGCTGAGGTATCTCCTTCCCCTGCACTCTGGGTTATTCTCACTGTCTCTCCTTAGGCACTGAATTTCAGTGTCTAAATTTGGAACCCAGTAAATGAGAATGCAAGTCTGATGGGTTTGCATGACAAGATTTTGGCACTGGAGGGATTGCTTCCAGGGGTGGCTTCTGTGAGAAGCTTCTGGAAGCATCCCCATCTCCAGCTGAGCCAATGCCAGCTGGCTCCAGGATGGACCAAGTCCATCTGCAATGCTGGTAGTGCCCCTGAGATAATGTGTACAACAAGGGGGAAAAGTTTCTTCTGAGCAGCAGCCAGAGGAGAGAGGAGGGAGAATGAGAGCAGCAGCTCTGCACTCCCTGAGGTGCCTGGGTCCTGGAGGATTGCACCCTGTGGAGGGGTCCCATGAACTGCTGGGACAGTTCATGCAGAACTACAGCCCATGGGAAGGACTCACATTGGAGAAGTCTGTGGAGGTTTGGCTCCCTGAGGAAGGAGGAGCAGAGACCAAGTGTAGTGAACCGACCACAGCCCACTTTCCCTGTCTCCCTGCACTGCTGGTAGGGTAGTAGGAAGAGAAATCAGGCGTGAAGCTGAGTCTCAGAATAAGGAGGAATGAGGGGGGAAGATATTTTAAGGTTTGGTTTTATTTCTCATTGTCCTGTTCTGATTCTCAAATTGAGTCTGTAGCTAGCTGTTATAGTAACTGCCTGTCCTTATCTCAGCCCACAAGTTGTTCATTTTATTTTTCTCCCCTGTCCAGCTTAGGAGGGGAGTGACAGAGTGGCTTTGGTGGGCACCTGGCATCTAGACAGGGTCAACCCAACACAGTGAGGCTCTCCACATTTCCAATGGCAGGAATGAGTCTCTGCACTGTTATCACTTAGGGGAAGCAAATATTTAACTCCAAAATTGCAAGTGTGCACTGAAAGCATGAAGCTGAGGGTTCTGTCTCAGAGATGAGAACTGGAACTGTCTCAGGGCTGGAACTGCACATCCTGGTTCTTATCCTGGGTGCTCGTGGGGAGTGACCCAAGAGCTTAAACACCTCCATTTACCTGCTCCATCATCACAAGCATACTTACATTAACCTCTGCAGGAGTACTGCTCTCTGCATAAGCAGCCTGCTGTTAATACCACACTAAGCACCCAGATTCATGTCTTTGCAACCTCAGTGGCCTAAAAGGGGTTGAGCAAATGTGAATAGCTGCATATGGCTTCTCTGACCCTGAGAAAGGCAGCATGTGAAATTTGGGGTTGTATGCTTACATGGCTATACATAGGTAGAAGAAAACAAATGAGAAACAAGTTGATAACATGTACCCGTGTCACACACAGAAATGCTCTTGTATAGGGTGGGTGACAATAGCATGGTGTCTTCTAGATGCAGGTGGAGGCAGCAGATAAACTGTGGTGACAGGAGCCAGGCAAACCAGCTCCTGCTGCCAGGGCCCAGCATGGAGCCCCATGGCTCCTTTGCAGGCATCACCATAGGTCAGAGAATCACAACAAGGGAACCAGCTGGTAGCTCTCTTTATCCCATAAAAATTTCAAATGCTACTCCCTGCTCCTTGCTTTTTAACAGATGATATTGTAGGAGTTTCACTTTCTTCCCCTCCAGTTTTTTTTAAGGTTCTTACTGCCTCATCATGTCATGGGTGATGCCCCTAACAGCTGACCACCGAATTCTGCACCAGCAAGATTTTCATGGAATCATAGAGGAATTAAGGTTGGAAAAGAACTCCAAGATTATCAGGGACAGATGTCTTTTTTCTTGTCCAGAAACCATTCTGTGGCAGGGCTGCCTAAAATCCTCTCTTCCCGCTGCAGGCACTAAGCCCTCAGCCCCCTCCAAATGGCTCCTCCATTCTTCTGCCAGAGGCATCAGGGATGGGGCACATCCAGACCCTGGGAACAGCCACCCTGCCTCCCTGCTCAGCTGCCCTTGCCAAGCAGCTCTGCAATCTGGGCTCGATTCCTGAAGCAAAAGGCAGCTGAAGCAGCTCAGTGTTACCCTCTCCAGGGATCAGCTGCTCTCACCTGGCGCCTTGCAGCTAATCATAGTGACAGGAGCCATTGTTTATTTTCCTCCATCCTTGTCTTTCTTGTTTTATGGAAAATTAGAGCAGGCAGGCAAGCCATCCATCAGCCCATAAATGCTGCAGAGTCTTTTGGCTTTGTGCTAAATAATTGTGCATTTTATTGCTATTTACACATTTATTTTCTGAGGCAATAAAATACAAACTGCAGTCCTCAAGACTTTATATTTTGCATCTGTATCGCAGCAGCCACACAGGCTTCAGCAGCAGCATGCAGCCTGCTGCCATAAATTCACTTTCTTATTTTAGTAGGTCTAACATTTATTTATAATTAATGTCAGAGACCTAACACAGGAATGCCAATTATTGATTTTTTCTTTTTTTTTAAGAAAAAAGAAATTACTTTTTTCTTATTACTGCCGTAGCAGCACAATCAAATTGCAGAGGCTAATCTGGCTCTTAAAAACTGAGTTGGTGGTAAAATTATAAAAAGCACCAGGCAACCCTTTAACTCTGGAGTTTGTATATATGGAGATTATTGTGTGGGGGGCAGGGGACAGTAATTCAAATTAGAAGCTCTGCTGGCATCAGTGAAGGCATGTGGGAATGGGAAGATCTACAGCAGGAGCCATTGTTACCACTGCAAAATGAGAATCTTTGGAAGTGGTAAGGGGGCTCAGTGTCCCAGTGCAGCTGGGAATGGGGTACCCAGGGTATGGGGTGGATCCCCAAACTGTGATTGCTGTGATTAAGGAGTGACTGCTGTGCTTGCAGGTTTGCACTGCCAGCAGTGCCCATGGGATGCAGCACTTCCTATACAATGATTGTACTTGGAACTCAGCTCCACGTGCCACAGTCACATGCACAAGGATGTGAATTGGACCAAAGAAGTCTTGAAACATATTTTTATGGTTTGAAGCTCCCATTACCTGCTTAGTGCTAAGATATCTACCCATGCATTTGTAAACTAAATGACCCTTACCAGTAGCCCTTGCACAGCTTGTGCTTCTCCTTCAGTCCAACTATGCCAGGAAATCTGCAGAGGGAGGCATCAGATTTGGCAAAGAGTGATGGGAACAGCAGCCAACTCCATATTAAACTAATTTTTACCTCTGGCAGGGATGGCTTCCTAACAAGTGTTCAGAGGCTGGAACACAGCCCTGAAAAAGCTGCAGGTTGGAGGCGTGAAGGGGCTGCAGAGGGCAAAGTAATGTGTCTGCTACTGCACCAGCTTCCCATTCCTGATGATTACCATCAAAATGCTCAGCAGCTTAGGGAAAAGGAAGAAGTGGCATTAGAAGCAGAGTTGGAGCCAGGGGTGGATGTTACTTTTCTACCTCAAGCACTATAATGGTGAGAATAAGACGGATGCCTGCAGGCTCACTCACCCCTTCCATATCTGCAAAGCAGAGCTGGCAACAGCATGTCATGTGTATGGTGGTATTTGGAGGGATTACAAAAAACAGGGCTGGTTGTGAACAGTTGTCATGGGGGTTGGATAACCCCCTTGTTTTTTGCCATATTCCCTTCCAAGGGGTTCTCCTCCCACAGCAAGTGAACCTCAGTGGGTCAGGAAATAAAAACAGAGGTGATAAGTCCATCTCTGTGACACCTTCCCAAAGAGCTTCAAAAACAGTAAGGAAGCCAGCCTGTGTCAGCTGGGAGGGCTGTGATGTCTGTACATGAATGTGGCAAGAGCTGCTGTCCCAGCAAAGCTGGATGCTGCTGGAACGGGGGTGAACTGTGTCATTCAGTCTGAGGAACAGCAAACCAGTCCTGAAGGATTCTGCTCTTCCTTCCTGGGGGTCTTGGGTGGCAAAAGTTGTGGAGAACAGTGAGGGGTGGATCCTCAGCATCTCTGGAAACTCATACCCCAAACATCTCATGTGGAGTGCCACAAATGGAAGCAGTGAGCGCTTTGGCTGTTATTTGGTGGCTTTTTTTTTTTTTTCTTTCCTAGCACTATTAGGGTTTTTCTTTCTTTGCTTGCTCATCAAGAAGACAGTTCTATTTTCATTTCTTAATTAGCTTGGTATTTTATACTCATTCAAAGATGTCTGGCCAACTTGAAGTAATGTGCAATACCTGCCAAGCCAAAGGCTTTGCACACCAGGACTAGATACCCTGGGAACAGAAGAACATGTGTTCTCACAGAGCTGTATTGTCTGGGCTTGGGGCAGGTATCACCCCCAAGAACCTCACCTGCACAAGGGGCAATGTTGCTGACAGGCATCTGGACATGAAGGAGCTTTATTCGAGCTCAGTACCACTGATGGGGCTGCAAAAACGTCTTTATTTGCTCTGTCTGATAGGAAGTGCTGGGGAACCTGGCCACCAAATGTGCAGCTCAGCTCACCTCCATGGGTTTTGTAAAGTTTTTTCTGAAAGCAAATCCTGATTTTATTCTGCTTGTGTTGAACAAGTTGAGCTGTAAATCATGTTTCACCCCATGGATGGTATTGCAGACCCAGCCCTATTTTTTTGAGTTGGAGAAGGCACCAAAAACATCCAAGGGCTTGTAGGAGTGGGACAAGGGGTAAAGGTTTTAAACTAAAAGTGTTTAGATTCTGACTAGATATAAGGAAGAAATTTTTATGAGGAGGGTGATGAAATCCTGGCACAGGTTTCATCGAGAGAGGTTGTAGATGCCCCATCCCTGGAAACATTCAAGGTTAGGTTGGATGGGGCTCTGAGGAAGCTGATCTTGTTGAAGATGTCCCTGCTCATTGCACAGGAGTTGGACTAGATGACCTTCAAAGGTTCTTTCAAACCCAAACTATTCCATGATTCTAATAAAAGCTATGAGGATAAAGACTCTCTCATTTTTTGTCCTTTGCTACACGGGAGTTTTGTCTCAGTGGGAGGTTGGTTTGATTTAGACCAGCAGAAGTTTGGACATCCCTGTGTGCCTCCTACCCTCCTTGCATGCAGCAGCATGACCCATCTAGGGGTTAATTCCAGCAGTAAGCCCTGTCAGCAGGTCAGTAAACTGCTCCCAGACCCTTCCTGCTCCCTGCTAATCCAGGCAAATCCTCTTTCCCTGTACCTTCTCCTCTTTCTTACCTTGGAGTAAAAAGGTGAGGGTGAAGGAAAGGAAAGAAAGTTATGGAAACACACTTTAACCATTTTGGCAGGTGCATGAGAGCAAAATCAGTCTCCCTGAAGTGCAGCATGGCCCCTGCTGTCCCTGTAGGCTCTGTCCAGATGTCTGTGTGCAGTCTGCCCACTCTACTTGCTCCTCCCCCCATGACTACCTGGACAATGCCATCCCAGGACTTCCCCTATCTTTCCCAGCACAGAGTCATGTCCTGTAATTAAGGCTGAGCTTATTTCCCAGGTTGCCTGTATCAAAAATCAGGGGGCCATTTCCTTCTGGGTTCATTTAGTCATGAGAAAAGGAGGCTGAGGGGAGACTTTCCCTACAACTCTCTGAAATGAGGTGGTAATCTGGTGGGGGTCAGTCTCTTTGCCCAAGTAACAAGATACAGAATGAGAAGGAACAGCCTCACATTGTGTCAGGGTGTTTAGATTGGATATGAAGAACCATTTCTTCACCATAAAGGCTGTTGAGCGTTGGGACAGGCTGCCCAGAGAATTGAGGAAATCACCATCCCTGAAAATGTTCAAACAACATATGGATGTGGCACTGGGGACATGGTTTAATGATGACTGGACAGTACTGGATTAACTGTTGGACTCTGTGATCTCAGAGGTCTTTCCCAGCCTGAGTGATTCTATGATTCTTGCCCCCTGTACTGCTGTGCAAGCCAGGGTGCAGCTTCAGCTCAGTCTCTGCAGGGGGATGCTCTGAGGTGATCCCAAAGAGTTTAATTTTTATTCAGGACAGTGTTTCATCTGAAGGCTGGGCTTTTTTCAGTTTCTTCTTTCAGTCCTGTAAGACTGTTAAATAAGACTTTGGGGAAGCACATCTTTTGCTGCTGTCTTATGATCTGGTGCTGATACCTAATCACTTAAGAGAGGCAAGAGAAGTTTCTTTGCTAGTTGTTTGTGGGGAAAGAGTTAAAAGGTCATCTATATGTGTGACTAGTTAGTACTGCCTTTGCATGGGAGGAAACCTCTCAGCACCTCACCCAGCTGAGCCTCCCACGAGTGTATGAGCAAATGTCCAGGATTAAAGCCAAACCATCTCAGTTTTGGGTGTCAGCCAGGAACTGCACCTCTCCGAGTGGCTCTGAGGGGTGAGCAGTCTTGTCCTTGGCCGCCGTTCTGGCTGGTAGCTTCATGAACAGAAATGACTGCAGATATTTGTAATACTCAGAAAAGATCACTTTGCCTCCGTGTGCAGCGTGCTGTCACTGTGAGCCTCCCTGCCGTGCATCTCTCATTGAGGAAATGAGGGATGCACCAAATATGCCATGCACATAAACCAGAGCAGGGGCAATGAAATTCAGAAGCAAGAAATACAGGAGGCTGCAAAATGAGAACGATTTCCATCAGCTGCAAGTTTGCAAACATCTCAGCAGCAGTGGTGCTGGGAACTGGAAACTTTGAAACTTCATCTTTCAAACAAAGATCCAGCAATACACTGAGGGACAGGAACCCCTGGTAACCATTCTCTTTTCCTAAGGATGTAAACTCCCCAGCAACAGCAATTGCCAAGTACTGGATCATCCCCCTGTAGCTGAGTGTAACACTTCTGGGGCTGAGAAATCACGACTCATGTCAAAGGAAATGAAAAACAATGGTGCCCTTCAGCTGATGCATCTCCTCTATAAGAAGTCATAGGTCAGTTCTCCTCTGAGAATGTCTGAAGTCCAGTTTGTAATGACTTCCTTTTGGATGCAGTCATTATTTTTCAGCGTTCACTTTTTATTTTTGAGTAAGAGAGGCATGGCATGAAAAGATTAAAAACTCACATTACCCTGTTTAAAACCAAGCCAAGCAGAACAGCACATTTCTCAGAGTTTCTTGGTATACACTTATTTGCAAATCTTAGAGAGATTTTAATTAAAAGTTTCTTTTTCCTTTCCTTAATAAAGGCAAAACACAAATAAAAATCTTGTAGCTGCTGATTTTAAAGCAAACTTTTGGACACAAATTGGTGGCTCATTTAAGAGAAAACCCAAAACCCCAGAGCTCTGCTGCCTATGATCACTGGGGACTGTTAGTATTTTACAGTGTGCCCATTAAAACTTGCCAGGAACTTTATTTCTAGAGTGAGTAGTGACATTTTCATAAACTCCATTTTCAAAGTTACCACGAAATTTTTCATTGGAGTGAGAGCAGGATCCCACATTCGTTGCAATAGTCATATGCCCAAAACCTTGCAATCTGAAAGAAAAGCTTCCCTGTCCCACTGAAAATGGAGTGATGATTTGGGGGGCCAAGGATATTGCAGTGAGTGTGGGATCCTGTTCTCAGTGTTTGAATGGGAGGTGTGATCTTGAACCCAAGGACAGAATTTAGCTTTAGATGTTGCCCTGCTGTGGGTTTTGTGCTGACAAAGGGCTCTTACAGTTTTGGTCACTTCAGGACAGGGACACTGAGGCTGAAGCTGAAGTTTCTGACAAACACCAAACCAGCCCATCTAGGACTGCTGTTTGGCTTTTGTTAATGCACAATAAGTTTTGTTTTGTTTGTTTTCTAATGTGTCCCTAACAGGGAAGATGCTGGAAAATATTACTGGAGAAAAGTCAGCAGCCAGGGCTTCCCCATCCTGATTCAATAACCAGGAGCCCAAAGGACAGAGATCTCCCCTCTATCACTCTTTGTCATAGGTAAAAGGGTCAATTCAGGCTGGTGTTTCCACAGCATCTTGCCTGCTACAGTTTGATTTCTAGGTGCATGCTGGCAGCAGTGCAGAGGCCAACACCAAAACAATATTGAATTTGCCACCACTTTCTTGTGTTAAAATTTCTCCTTTTATAAAATTAATGATACCATTTTAGAATTGAAAATTTAAGTACTTAACTAATTGAATCTTCCTCTGCTAATTATTTCTGTGTGGCTAAGTGATATTTTGAATTTCTCTTTGAACAATAAGTCCTTAAATATCCTAGGTTTGCTGGCTAACTTAGCAGACTCCCTGTTTATGTTTTAGCCATCTAAGTAAGACAGGTGGAAAAGATGCCATAGTTGTGTGATTGTGTGTGTTTCTCCAGCATTCAATTATCAGTATCCAAAACCTTAGTACTACCATTTTTAATGCAGTTCAGGATGCCCAGCTGAGTGCTGTATGTGCAGCTCTGATGTATGCAAATCCATTTTGCATGCAGCTCTTGACATATTTTCATATTTAGGATTATGGGAAGCTTTTTGTGTGCCACTTTGATGTATGCTAATCTTTGTTTTCTAAAAACACTTTTAAAAGTCCACACAAGTAGACAATATTTCTTCTTCACTGAAACCCTGTGTTTTTTTCTGTACCCAGGCTCCCACACATTTCAGAGCAAAGCTTCCACCAGTGGTGTGCTGTAGAGCCATATTCATGTGCCCTGCTCTGAGCAGCTGCCTGTATCCATCAGGTATCAGACACAACCTGAGATCTAGCAGTCCTCTGGATAAAAGGCAGCCTGATTCATCAATTTCTTTCTTGACTATCACCTCTGTTGCAGATGCTGAGCAAAATCTGGAATGGGAATCTCCCACATGGAGGCTGGGTGATGCCTGGGCTGGTAGCAAGAGCACCCAGTGCAGTTGGATCCAAATAGGTCAAGTACACCTATTAGGGACATAAGTGATCAATCAATTAAAGTGGTTGCCTAATGGCTTTGTAATTCTAGCTTGTAACACGGTATATTAATTATCAAATGTGTTACTTATATCTTTAATATATTTTATTGTATCATTTACGGACTTCATGTAAACTTTCTGTGGCTGCCAAACTGACCATAATGTGCACAGTATATTAAAAACCTGTAGTATTATTTTGTTCCTGCAAGGTTTGCAGTGGGTGCCAGGTCCAGATTTTGCACAGATGCTAAAACACCTCTGAATTTAATTATGGGTAGTTTGACACCTTTGTAGTACCATAAAGACTAAATATAAATCCCAGGTTAATGAATGAGAAAATCCCTGTGGTGTCATTAAATCTTACCCAGAGTGAACTCAGTCTGCCCAATGAATAAATGTTTAATGCAATGCTGTGTCAGATGGAGCCATCGATTGTGAGAGAAACGCTGTTGGTGTAACAAGGATTCATCAGCTGAGCTCCAGTTAACAGCCCCACAGTGCCAGCAGCTGCTTGGTATTGCTTCAGGGCAGGAATCCCAGCAAAGAGATTCAGAGGTGCTCAGGTGGGCACAGAAACATTTTTCCTAGATTTTCTTAGAGTTTTGGGATTATTGACAATATCATCAATGTCATCATCATTACCATCTAATCTTTCTTGGCATCCGGAATTGTAACGCCATGAGATCCCCTGCAGTGCAGTAATCACTTTCTTAATATCAGAAATTAATGTTCCTCATAACACATTCTTTGAAGTCACAAACAACTGTATTTATATTCACATACATTTCCCTATGGCTTTTACCAAGGAATAGCTTGGTGAATATTTTTGAGCTGGATATTCACAGATGGTGTAGCAAAACACCTGTGGTTGAGTTCCGTTTTGTATTGGGATTGTGTGTAGCCAGATTTTGGTGGTGGGATTGGGGCAACAGGGTTGCCTTCTGTGAGAAGCTGCCAGAAGCTGCCCTCATGTCCAGCACAGGCACCTGGCATCCAGACAGGGCCAACCCACTACACACCTTTAGTTCGGAGTATTCTACAGTCTGAAATAATCCTATATCCTCACCTGTAATCCTATAAAATTCAAACAAATGCAGTTAGAGGATTCACTTTTCAGTAGTTTTATTTTTCATCTGTTTCTACTAATGCTACTATTGTTAATTAGTCACTGTGTTCTTGAATTGCATGAAAATAGTTTTCTTACTGTCTTTGGTGAATTAGCAGGACTTTAAAAGCAATCCATAATCAACCCAACATGAAGCTAAAACCAAAAAGAAGAGGTGAATTATTTTACATTTCTCTTACAAGGAATAAAAGGAGTGCTTTTTATTTGGAGGGTGGTGATGGTGACGGTGTTGTTTTTGTTCTATTTTGAATTACTAAATGTTTTGCTTTCCTTTAATTACCAAAAGTTACACATTTTCCAGAAAAAGCTTTTGCAAAATGAAAAGTAGATTTCTTCATTTAAAATGCTTAAGATCCTTCTTTTTGAATTTTTTTAGTACAGCAAATCAATATTAAAAAAATAGATCTAATTTTGACAAACTGATTTGCAACAAGACAGAAATAAAAATAAATCATGCTTGAGAAACACTTTACCAGCTCCAATTCTAGACCTGTTCCTACCATGAACCACTTAAAAAATCTTCTAGGTGCAAACACACATTGGTGTCCTAGAAATCTCTTTGATAACTCTTCTTTTCCAAGCAAAGGGTAGCAGAGCTTTGATCACAGCCTGCAAATCACGTAATGACATGGGAGGGATGTGGAAGTACAAGGGCAGTCTGTCCACCATGGACTTTGCTATCAAAGTTTGTCAACACGAATCAAACAGCAATTTTTATGTGTCCAGTTGTCTGCTTGGATGTTTTTAAGAAACACTTTGAAGTAGACCAATTCACAGAGATAAAGCAAATAAATTCTAGTGAGCAAGTGAATTTTAGTTTAGAATTTTCACCACAGAATTATTCTTTTCATTGTCCCAGCTTTGGACTCCTGGCATGCAGCCCAAGAAAATCCCATCCCAACCCATGGTGAATGCGGGCCCACCACAGAAAAGCTCTTATCCAGCAGGTTAAACCTATGTATCTGTCCAGCATTGCAAACTACAGGACAAGGAAGGAAACAAGTATTTTTATGAACTTGTTACAATATATTTGCTATTTAAAACATCAATGTGTCTGTAGGAAAGGGGATTTGGAATGCATAAAAGAAAATTAAGTATACCACCAGGGAAACAGAGGTGCCATTTTCTGATTAATGGAGTGTGTGCAAAGATGTAGGGCTCCTCCAAAATTACTTTCTAGCAAGGCAGGGGCTGTGGAAGACATTCTGACCAGCAGCTTATTTTTCCACTGTTGTTTTTCAACACATCCCTGGTTGACCTGGCAGACTCCAGCCTCTTGGCTGTAGATGCTACTGTTCACGATTTGGCTGGACAGTTCTGTCATTCCAGTGCTCCTATTTTGTCCTGAAAATATTTGAACTGAAGATTGAGCCGGAGGAATGGACTATAAACAGGTCAGCAGTAGAGCTGCATGTTAAATTTGAATTCATCAACAAATTCAGGCCTCTCCCAGTTTATCTCATGGTTGTTTCCTGCTATGAAGATGAGGCTGAGTGCTCCCTTGGCACTGTAATGACCTGGAAAACTTAGGACTAAGCTCCTACTGGCAAGCTGTGGTGCATTACCAGTGTGCTTTTCTTCACTGAACCTGGCTTGGTATCAAGCCTGGCTGCAGTAACAAAAGGCCACTATATAAACAGTGACTTACTCACATTATAGTTCCCAGTGGAAATAAATTGGTCATGAGTTTATCTCCACGGTCCCAGACATTCATGTTTCCGAATGATAAGTGATACCCAGGTAAATGGCATCCTTGCAGAGCTGGTGCTACCAGTGGAGGGAGCTGGGCTCTCCCCAACCTTTCCCTTCACCCCAAACCCAGTTTCATTCCTCTCTCAAGGCTGGGAGTCAGGTGCTGTGTGAAGAGATGGTGGTAGGGGACATGATGTTTATCAAATAGGAGGAAATTTTACTGGGATAGTAGAATGGATCATAAGTATTTTTACTTCTTAGAATCACAGAATTAGAACTGGAGTTTGGGTTGGAAAGGACCCTTAAAGATCATCTAGTCCAACAGGGCCCCTCTGCCATGGGCAGGGACATCTTCAGCTAGATCATTTTGTTCAGAGTCCCATCCAACCTGGTCTCCAACACCTTTCAGGGATGGGCATCCATCACCCTACTGGGAAACCTGTTCCAGTGTTCCACCATTCTTGCTGTAAAAAATCCTACCTTGTATCTAGTATAAATTTACCATTTTTTTTTTTAATCATTCTGCCTTATCATGTCACTTCAGGCTCTACTGAAGAGTCTCTCTCTACCTTTCTTAAACTCCCTTTCGGCACTGGGAAACTGCTCCGAGGTTTCCCCAGAGACTTCTCTTTTCCAGGCTGAACAAACTCAGCTCTCTCAGCCTGTTCTTTACAGGAGAGGTCCTTCTCCTCATATCTGCTCTCAATCTTTTCACTCCCTTGCCTGTATTGACACATGGGGTTGCCCTTGCTGAACCTCATGAAGGAGATTTTGGAGCCAGATAATATTTTACGGTGTTTGCAATCGCATTCAAAGCAAAATTTCCCCCTTGGCCTCACGTCATGAGTACAGAACGTAGCCCATAGAGGACAGCACAATTAATCCTAGGTATTAACTCTGTTTTCTCCAGCCTTTTCAGGAGTGAACTCTTGGAATGCAAGGGAGGAGGATGTGGTGGAGGAAGAAATGTCTTCACCATGATGGGAGGTTGCAGGGATGGCAGTTCTCTGCACCCAGTGATAAAGACAGACTCATGACCTTTCCAAGCTAGATCCTCCTGCCCTTTCTTCAAACACTGTAAGGGAGTTTTCATTTCCAGACCACTCAGCAGCAAGCCTGATAAAGTCTGCCAAGATAAATACTTATTTTGGGGCAACAGAATGAAAATTACCCGCCCAGGTTTCTGTTGGTCCCATACACATCTTGCACAAAAAGGTGCTTGCTTACCCTGACCATGCAGACCTGTTACACATGTAGGCAGGGCAGGATGTGTCACAATACCAGGGAGATTCCCTACTGACCTGGCCAGCCCCAGCCTGCTGCCAAACTGCTCACTGATAAGGCACAAAGGAGTAATGATTTTTTTTATTCAGATCATTGGCACCTAAAATGCTGTGCAGGTTATGCTCTATAAACCATCTCCAGTTTTTCTTCTACTCACTATGATGGATGAAACATTGCCCAATAGCGGGCTTCACATTCAAGAAACACAGAGGAGCTGCTGCATTCAAATTTTTCTGAAGCTACTTTCTCTCATGGCTTATATGTTCCTGAATGCTTTTGTTTTCCAGGTAGTGTTGATATTATTTGTTAGAGTTGCTTGGAGTGAACATTATAATAAATTGAGAGCAATATACTAACACCTTGCCTGATTTCAATGCTGCAATGCCATTTGACAGTGGCCATCAAACAGATTTATGCCTCTCAGCATGGTCAGTAATGGGGTAGAAGAGTTACAGATCATTTTCTCCCTAATTAAATGGCAGGTGAGACTTGGATCTGCCTTTCTGTCTGTGAGCACACAGGACAGCAGCACACATGCCATCTCTGTGAGGATGTAATGATGGACCTGAGAAAGGAGCCGGCAAGCTCTGAGAGACAAAACACAAGCTGATTTTAATTAATCATAGAGTGGTTTGTGTTGGTGGGGGACTTTAGAGATCATCTAGTTCCAAGTCCCCTCTGCTGTGGGCAGGGACACCTTCCACTAGACCATGTTGCTCAGCATCCGAGTCAGACTGGCCTTGAACACTTCTAGGGATCAGGAATTATGAGGAATCCATAATGTAATTAAGGGATGGATGGATGGATGGATGGATGGATGGATGGATGGATGGATGGATGGATGGAAGGAAGGAAGAAGGGAAAGGGATGTGGCAGCTTGTGCTTTTCCAAAATTGTGTCATGTGGTGTCTTTTGGTGCCCTATAAGGGCAGGGCTCACCTTTGCCAAGGTCACCATCAAACAGGCTGAAGTGGCAGAGGCTGTGCTGGGGCACAGGCAGGACCTCGTCGTGTCTCCATGAGACCTCCAGTGCTTGGTGAGACTGATCTGCTGGAGCTGAAGGACAAAGACCAGAGGTCTCACAGGGGTCCCAGCATCACCTGGTTAAGATCCATGCTCACTCCCTGTGCTCAGCTCTGCCTGTCTGTCCTGTAATTCAAATTCTGTCTCATGTAGCAAAAACTCAGAGGTCTCTGGTGAGGTGTCAGACCAATGAAGTGTTTCTTTCTAAATGCCAGCCAGCTCCGGTCAGGGGGAGGCAGGCAGTGATGAGCCAGGGTAGGGCAGACAAGCCTGTGGTTTGGAGTGAAACAGTTCCTTCCATTGTTTCTCTCTAGGCCTAGCAAAGACCTGGGGTGTGAATTTATGTGTGTTTTTCCAGGGACGTGCTTTTTGTTGCCCTAGAACAACATCTTTCATGGCTGCTCTGGGCCCTTGTGGGTACAGTAAGGCAAGATTTAACCTCCCATCTTCTCCCAGGCCAGGGCTTTGAGACCAAGGGTAGCTCGAGTAGTTACTCACAAGAAGTGTGGACAGGAAAAATGTCCCCAAATGGCAGAAAGGATGCTTAGGGACATACTGTCGGTGTTGCCAAATTTATAACAGTATAGCTGACAGTGGCTTAGCTGAGAAACTACCTAATCTCTGTAGGTTTTACAGGGCAGGGATCTGAGCTGTGCTTCTGAAAATGAGCGCTTGCAGTTCTTCTGCTGAGGCCTTTCTAGCACAGCACATCCTCTTGAAGTCAAAATTGCAGCAAATCTTGAACTTGCTCCTTCAAGTGTAAAGTTTCCAACTGTAAAATACTGTGGGATGTCCAAGGGTTGTGTGATGGCCACCATCAGTCATGAGAAAGCTGCAGCAGGTCACACTGTCCTTTCCCAGATTCCAACAGGGCAGGTGGATATGTGAGTTTTGAGTCTAAAGGATTTTGGGGCCTTTGAGCTTCAAGCCCTGCATGGAGCACTGGCAATGTCTCTGTGCTGGGATGCTGTTGTTCCCTGTATTCTTTGTGCTCTTTTGCCTGACATACTGTGTCTGGAAAATGCTGGCAACTTCAACTAGACAGTGTGTTTCACACCAGGGTTTTAATGTGAGTTACAGACCAGAAAAGATGGTTCCTGAGCCATCAACATCTAACATGAGATAAAAAAGATCTTAACATGGTGTTGGTACAAAGTACTTTTTTGCTAGGAAAGTAGGCATCAAAAAAGGGCCAAACACCAATCAATGTACTGAGACATTTACAGTGTGGGGGGATGAGTAGTAGTAATATGGTGATTTTCTTTCTCAATGTTTTTTCAGTATTTTTTTCTTCATGCATTTTGTCTAAGGCCCATCGATTAAAAGAAATTTAAAAAAAAATAATTAACCTTTACGCTAGTATTGTGTGGCTGACCACAAGACCTTGTGTAATGCCCAAATGCCCTTCCCCTGCACCCCATAAGCTGTCCCGTGCCCAGGGCAGCAACCTATCTCAGTCCCAAAGGCAGAGGTGACTCACCTGGGTGAGTTTCATGCCTCAGGCTGAGGCTGTGCTGGGCCAGCCCTGGGAGGGATGCAGACAAGGTGCCCCTTCTTTGAGTTCTTGTTTCAGGTTCCCACCTGCCTTGTGCCCCTGGGCTCCTTTGGGCTGCTGCAGTTGGTGGCTCCTGGGATGGGCCTGGGAGCAGCTGGAGCAGGGAATTATTTTTCTTTCTGTTTCCTCTGTGGGAGATGTGTCCAGATTTGCTTTGTGTGCAGATGAGCTTTTGTCAGAGAGCCTGACAAGTGCAGTGAGAATACATTGCATTTGTACGTGGATTTGTAAAAAAAAATATTTTCTTAAGGTGTTAAGAATTGCTTTATATTAGTTCATTGAACCAAAGTGTTTTCATCTTTGTTAATTACCAGACTGGCAGGGGAGCAGGGACATTCTTCAGATTGCGAGTTTACAATGCAAATAAAGTCTACCTTGGAGGAGGAAGAAAAAAAACAATAAAAAAATGCCCTTTCTTTTTTCTAAAATGTGAGAACACAATGACGACAATCACAATTGACTGATCCTGGTATCTTTTGCAATGTAAGATGTAGACAGAAGATTAAACTTAACTCTCACTTTTGACCATTTAATTCCCCTGGACCCACTTCTACACTCAGGACAGGGTTTGGAGGAACTTGTCTCTTCTTCTGAACCTGCCTCTCTGGTCTTCCTGGGACATGGCCCTTTGCATTTTCCCTGCACTGCACATCACTGGGTATTACCAGCATAAATAAACTGTCCCAGGGTGCACAAAGGTGCTTTACATGGGGATAATGACATTGGCTGAAAGAGAAGAGAGTGGGAAGGTAGCAGGCAAAATCCAGACCAGAAATAAGACCTTAAGCACCCAATCACTTAAGGTAGCTTAACCTGCTGCTGGCATGGGCTGAGCTGGGATCTCTGGGCATAGGCACAGCTGCAGACATGCAGCATTAAGCTCTGCTTATCTCTCAGGGGACTATAGCTGGGAGAGGGCTGGGCACTAAATCTCCCTACCTTAAGTCCCCAGAAATTGTTTCTGAGTCTGAGGCCAAAATAGCCTGTTCACAGATGTGCTAATACCGAGGTCATGCCAGGGATGGTGACAAGGACTGTGACTGGTATCATGCTACTTACTTGTAATGGCTTAATTTAACTATCACAGGTAGTATTCAGAGGTGAAATATTCCCAACAGCTGGGGTTGGCATCCCTGCATGGTTTCCCACATCAGTCCCTGAGCTTCCACTTCCCAGCACCTTGGTGAATCCTATGGAAACATTTTTGCAAAGATTTATGCATCTTGTATGAGCAGAGGGAGGGAGGCAGACAAAGGGATAGTCTGAGATGTGGTAGAAGATGCTGTGAAGAATAAAAGTAGTGATGACTGGGTAGGATCTTCCAGGTGTTTTAAGAAAGAAGAAGAAGAAGCAAAAAAAAAAGCTCCAAATCACACTGAACTCAAAAAAAAGATTTTACATTCATTTTGGTCATCCTTTTTCTCAAGCCCTAAATCAAATACATATATTTGGACCCTTTCTATCAACACAGATAGATAGATACATATATATATTTGTATGTGATATATGTGTGTGTGTATATTTTTGTATATTTATCTATCAAAAGGAAGCATGAACATCCAGAGGAAACCATAAGTAATAAGAATTAAAATAGAGTATCCAGTATTCATATCCACAACGGAAAAGGTCCTTAGGAACTCTGGTTTCTCACCTTCTCATCGCATGCTAAAAGACAATGATGAGGAATTTGCAGAGATTATAGGTCACTGTGTAAACACTGTTTTGGGTTTGGGTTTTTTCCTCCCCATGTTATAAATATCAATTTAACCTTAACTGAGTTACAATAAATAAATAAGTAAATCTGGTGAAATGGGTGCTTGTTTTGGAGGCCAGAACTGTTTTATCAACAATATTCCATTTTATAGGCTTTCCCAAGAAATGCTGGATAATCTCCCTCCCTTCTTCTCTTAAAAATATAACAGAAGTGCAGGAGCTGTATTTACAGATACTGACTCGGCCCAGCGCTGACAGCAGTGGGGGTTTGACCTGCCAGCATTACAGCTCCTGAATTATCCACTCAATAAATGGAAAATCAATTTGCTTCTGGGATTCAGCATGTTTTCGGGGTTGTTAGAGGCTGTGTTTTTGTTTAGACTCACAGCTACATCCGGGCTATGAAAGCAAACGTGTTGGGGCTGTTCTGCAGCAAAGAGAGCAGCTGGTGTGGATGGGGCTGTGCACTGGGGCTGTTCTCCTGAGCTCCCTTTCTGACTCTCCAAGTCACAGTGGCAACATCCCCATCGCATCTCTAATGTTGGGATTCCTGAATTTTACCCGGGAATACTTCAGAAGATTTCTGGTTAGTGTAAAAACTTCCCTCTGCAGCATTAAAGTGAATGCAGAAGGGTTCTCTGATTTACTGGTGCAAGGAGCCCAAGCAGATGGGGTTAATAAAGCCCTTTGTTATCTAGCCTGACCCACTTGTCTGCCCTTGAGCTCCTATAAATGCCTGTGGAGGGGCCAGACTTAAAATAAATCTCGAGGCATTTGGCAAACAGCAGCTAATTGAAGGGCACATGCTGCTCATCACGTGCTGAGGAGGAGAAACCTGGGGCAAAGGCTTAAAACCAAGGTCTGAGGCTCCTGTTTTTGGAAATGGCTGTATGGGACTCTCTAAATATTTACACACCACCTCTAAAATCCAAGCTTTTTCCAAGGTGCTGTGTCAAACCCCTTGGAAAAGCTGTTTGGCTTGGGGCAGCTCCTTGCAGATCCCCAGGAGAGGAGCCAGCAGGAAAGCTGGGGATGCTGCAGCTGCACTTCCCTCCTGTCTGGAAAAACAGCACATTTGGGTGATGCAGTGAGGAGGGTCCTGCATCAACGCCATGCACAGAATGGGTTAAAATGATGAGGTTTCATGGTAACAGTTGCAGTTTTGCTGGCAGTGAATGAGACTTCTCTTGCTGGGCTTTCACTTGTTCATAAATTGCACGTATTCTGACATGGTTGCTCATCTGAATTTTCCTACCTTAAAAAAAAAATTAAAAAAAAATTTAAAAAATACAATAAAAAAATACACTCCCCAAAAAACAAACCAAAAAAAAAATACCACATGAGTGTTATTTAAGAATGGCACTTTTGGGACTTTTTGTAAACATCTGAAGTTTTATAAACAACATGTTTTTCTTCCCACAAAACAATGCCTATCCCACAATGCCATTCCCACAAAACACAATGGGATGAACAAATTCATTTTATGACCTTTTAAAAACTTGTTTAAATCACTGCTGCCACGTAGGGAACACTAGGAGAGGAAAGGAAAACAGCTCTGGGTCCCTCTGTACCTCCAAATCAGTTCTGTGCCTCTCTGCCTAGGTTGGGGTCAAGCTGCTATCACCTGTTTTCCTTGACAGAAAAAAGAGCAATTTTCGGTGTGAAACAAATGCCATTTATACCTTGATTTCCCCTGTTTGTCCCAGGACATATGAGCTGGTTTTGCTTGGCTTTCTCTAATCACAAATCTAATCCCAATCCTTAAGAAATTAAAATGGCTGGGGAAGGAAAAAGAACTGATGCATCTTCCTCCCTATCCTGCTCCTCCCTCCTTTGCTGGATGCTTGTTGTTGGGCTGCTCTAAGTTATGAATACTTTGCTGGTATCTTTTGGCTATCAAGGTCAGCCTGAAGGAGGGAGGTGAGTCATTGTCATTCAAATAGCTACAAACTGTAATTCAAATAAGGCCAGAGCAGAGTCAGGAGGCTGACTCAATACAAGGAGACTCAATGTCCTCAGGTCTATGCTCTGCCCTTTCCAAAATTTCACCCTCACACTCCTCAGTGTGCAAATACCTGAGCATAACTTGAAGCCAGGGCTGCTGTTTTGAGGGGTCTGACTTATCAGAAGTTCTGGGATGGGGAGGGAAAAGCAGAGAAATTCGGTTGAGAGGAATAAAAAATAAAAAAAACTGACCACTTTTTTTTTCTTTTTCTGTCTGTGTGTCTTTAGGTTGCAAACTTCTCTCCATGGCTTAAATTAATATCAGAGCATGTCTCTCTGATGGAATGTACAACCCCAGATGATCTGATCCTTCAAGAACTAAATTCCAAGAATATAAGAATGCTTGTTTTAATGAATTGCTTGCTCTCACACACAAAACCTGAGTTTTAATTTCTGTATGCAGAAAGGAAAGGGTCTGTCTTCAGCAAGCCTCCACCAGGAGAGATTAGCAACAGAACACAGAGAGGTGGAAGGAACTTCAGAGCGCTGTGAGGAGGTGAAAGGAAATACCCAGCTTGTCCTTTTTTAAGCCCATTAGGGGAAGATGAAGATTCTCCCTTATGGCTGGAAGTAGTGGAGTCAATCTGTACAGCCTAAGCCTGGGGTGGTAACTGGCAAGCACCTGCTGCAGCTTTTCCTTTTTACCTTACTTTGGACCCTGTGTTGTGGGGGCAGAACCCAAGGGGCAAAGATGGTTGTGGTAAGGAGGAGGAATGTGAAAATGTTCACCTTCGCCTTTCTGCTCATCACAGTGACATCATTTCTGCTGAACTACACACACCAGGTGACCACGACCACCTGGGATCCCAGACATCTCGTTGTGCAGTTTTCTGAACATGTCCAAAAACTCTTCAAGTACCCCAGGAGACCTTGCAGCTGTCACACGTGCATTTCAGAGCTGGGACATTCCCTCTGGTTTGATCAGAGATTTAACTCAACTATGCAACCTTTCCTGACCTCACAAAATGCCTTGATCCCAGAAGACAGCTACAGGTGGTGGCTGGTAAGTGGGGGGTATGGATACAGCCCGGACTTTGGGTGATGGTGTCAGGCTTCCAGGGATGCCAAGAACATGGAAAGAAATGTTTTCTGCCCAAAGCATTTGCTGTCTCAGCTGACAAGGCAGAGGTGGAAGGAAGTAGGTGTTTGTGCTGCTGTTTAGCTCGGAGGGCCTTGGAGTGCACATTCACTTGCTCCAAGCTAGAGAAGTCCATGACAGAGTTAGGTGGTACTTCCAGAATTTGCAAATGTCAATACTGTCATTTTCTCCCTTCTCTTCCAAAGGCCAGGCTTTGTAACCCCTCTGTTTCTGCTTCAGGTGAGCTTCTTGCCATTCATGAAGGTGGATAATCAAACTAATTGTGAAGTGTGCAATTCCCCCAGGGCTCTCCCTACCACAAAATAAGTAGCAGGATTAAATAAGAAATTAATAATTCCATGCATATGAGAACATTCTCTGTTGTGGCTGATGGTGTAAAACAGATCTGGAAAGCTCACAGGTGTCTGTGGGTCACTTGGAAGGAACAGCCCCAAGTGTATCCTTGAGCAGGGTGGTGCAGCTACCCTTGATCCAAGCATCATGAAAGCAAGTGGATGCCTTGTTCATAAAGCACAGAAGGGAAAAAGATGCATCCTGTTGTTTTGCCTAACGAAAGCCCCTTTTATGCTCTCTTGAAACAAGACATCAGTTGTTTGATTTACTCATGGCTATGCTGCCAAGGTGCAGAAGTGCAGGTTCTGCTGCAACAAGTCCAGTGAAATCACAGTTTCATTGCAATTGTTTTACCCCTCTTCTGGAAAAACAGTCCCCTGTGCCTTTCTTTGAACATACAACAGCCTGCAACTTGGTGTCTTTCAGCAAGCACAACCCTTGTTGAATGCTGGGCTCTCAGGCCTTCTCTGGTGCCCTGAAGGGGCCTGTCCAACAGGCATCCACTATTGCAGTGGGGACATTTGGGATTTAGAGGGGTTGTCAGTGCTGTGGGAATGAGGCTGTATTGGATTTATCGCTTCTCACTCCACTGGATGTTGCATTTAGTGTTGAGAAATAAATGGCACAGAACTCTGGCATCTTTAATTGTTGTGTAAATAATATAAATGTTTTATGATGAGGCCTCTTTTTTGCAATGATCCTCAAGTACTCCAGGTGCTGTATATTTTCACCTGCCCCTTGGGCATAACCAGCACAGCCATGACTTTGATTTCCCATTGCTTGTGTTTTTTCTTGCAATTTCCAGACACTTTTCCTTCTGTTCCTTCTGTTTGTTGGCTGGACTTTGCTGGAGCCTTGAGAAGGGAAGATGGCAAGCTCAGGTCCTTGCCCTTGCCCTGGCTTGAGGTTTCACCAGGGAGTTGGGCTGATCTAACAACTGGCAGTTTTCAAAGGAGTGGACATAGCCCAGACTGAGCTCAGTAATGAGAGGATGAGGTTACTCATGGACACCATGAGCAAAGCCACTCTGTATTCTGCACTCAGAACTTACTGATTTAAGCATGAGGTCTGAGCACATTCTCTCTTAGGAAAAAAAAATAAAAATAAGAAAAAGCTTGGGACTCTACAGAAGTCTGAATATGTAATGTTTCTTTTTGTAGTGGGACAGAAAAAAAAAAAAGGAAAGAAAAAAAATAAGCAGTGCTGCCTCAATTTACAGAATCAATTAGGTTGGAAAAGACCTCTGAGATCATCAAGTCCAACCAAGGTGTCTGAACCCCACCTTGTCCACCAAACCAGGGCACCAAGTGCCACATCCAGCCTTTCCTTTCCTTAAACACTTCCAGGGATGGTCACTCCAGCACCTCCCTGGGCAGCCCATTCCAATGTCTCATCCCCCTTTCTGTGAAGAAATTCCTTCTAATGTCCAACTTAAACCTCCCTAACCATAGTTTTAGACTGTGTCCTCTTGTCCTGCTGCCAGTTCCGTGGGAGAAGAGACTGACCCCCACCTGGCCACCACCTCCTTTCAGGTGGTTGCATAGTGACAAGGTCACTCCTGAGCCTCCTTTTCTCCAGGCTAAACAACCCCAAATCCCTCAGCCTCAGTCATCTCATAGGACTTGTGCTCCAGACCCTTCACCACCTTTGTTGCATTCTCTGGTCATGCTCCAGCACCTCAGTGTCCTTCTGGAAGTGAGAGGCCCAGAACAGGATGAAGCACTCAAGGTGTGGCCTCACCAGTGCGTTAAAAATTCAGCTCAACCTGAAATAGATTCTTTCAGAGGAAGTTTGTTTCTTTTTTCAGCAAAATGAAAAAAATAAACAAAACAAACAGACTTTCAGAACAGCTGAAGGTCTCCCCTCCCCGTCCCAAACAAAAGCTGTGAATTAATTTTCAGGGCTGTCTAACCATGTTTCAGTGTTTTCTTTTTTTTTCTTTTTTTTTTTTTTTTATATTCAGATGAAGTTCAAAGGGAATACACCACTTCAGAATACAAAATCAAAGCCATTTTTTTCAGATGTTAAAAATAAATCACCTAAAATTCCTTTTTCAGTCATCAACCAGGATGCGTGAAATATTTTGATGGCCCCCATAACTGCATTGTTTGTTGGAATATATTGGAAGTTTTTACTTACTGTAAGTCTTGCCTTAATGTGTAATAGATGGAGGAAGAGCCCTGACTCCTCTGAAAGATGGTTTTGGGTAAACCCCAGGCATGATGTGGCCTCACCTCCTCATTGCAACTGATTCCTTATGTACATGTTGCTTTGGGTAAGCTTTTCCAAGACAGTGTCATTTCTTCAGTAAATAATTCCCAGGTGCATCCTGAGGGCAACTCCCTTTTCACTGTTCATTTTCAGGCTCATCTTCAAAGCAATTCTGAGATTTCAGCCAGTCTTTAAGAAAACATTGCTCATGGCCATGAGCGACTCAGTAATTTGTGACTTTTTACTATATTTGTACATAGAAAGGAAGTATGAGGAAACATGAGATTGCTCAAACTTCTTTTTGGCAGGGAGAATGAGTGTGTGTTCACTCTCAGGAACTGATTTCAGACAGTGTGTCTGTTTTTGTTGAGCTGTAACTGAGGCTCTGAGATGCACTGGAACTCTTTATTACATGGCTGTGACTGGCCTGCCATGGGGAGACCCGTGTGATGTGCTGCCCTAAAAGCAGGCAGAGTCCTTCCGTGTCCACAAACTCAGTCTGCCCTCCCTCCCTCTTAACCCTGTTGCTGTAGATGTGAATGAGTGCTATTCATCCAAACAGTCCTGCAGTATTAGTATCCCTCCAGTACTAGGGCAGTGAGGACTGATTGCAGAGATTCATGACCAGTGTTGGAGACAATGGGACATTTGGGACCAAAGAGTGGGGTGGTTTCCCTTACTTACAGCTCTTCCCATGGCTGCCAGGCTGCTACATGGTTTATTTGGAGAATAATTTGAACACTTTCTGCATGGTAGGATGTGACCTTTAGAAGGAAGTATTCCTGCTTGCTCTAAATGAAATTGTTTGTGTATACTGGACTTAGTGCTACCACCTGTGCAGGTGGGAAGGAGCAGGGGAGAAGTCAGTGCCACCATCAGTCAGTGGCTCATCTTGCTGCATGGGGCAGGTCTGCTCCAGAGAAAGTCCCTGTAAATAGCTGGCTGTTTCTTTCTTCATGGAAACAAGGGAGATGTTGTCAGGACTGTTCCCTGCTTCTCATTTGCTTAAATATACACAGCTGATAAAGTGTCCCTTCATTATTTTAGTTGGGTAGCAAATAATGGCCCAAATTCTCCTCCCGTGTACACCCCTGCAGCTGCTCTGTACTTTTTGTGACTTAAAGTTGAATTGGAATCCTCTACACTCAGGGAGGATCTGGGCATTAATAACACTTCAGACTATGAACATTCTGTAATAAATTCCTTCCTTCCTCCCTCCCTTTTCTCCCTCTCACCCTTCCTGTCTCTTGCCTCTTCTCTCTCTTTCTCCTCTGCCTTCCCTCAGCTTATGCTTAGGGGCTGTGAAAGTGTTTTTGCAATGTGGCACCTGGTGTTACATGATACATTCCTTTCTGTTTATCTTTTCTTCCCCACCTCCCTGAGCTGGTTCACCTGCAAGCTTTCCATTGTTTTACCATGACACAAATGCTGTGGATGTTCTCAGTAAATTTAGTAACCCATACAAAAGGAAACATGGCAAGAATTACATGTTGTAACAAAGCACAACATTTATTTATCGTTTTCTTGTTTTGTTCTAAGGGGAAGCATTGTTCTTGGTGGTCAGAAAGTATGAAAAATAGATCAGAACCTGCTGTTCTAAACCCAGATGTTGAAGTTGATGGACTGAAGTTGTGATAAGTAAATTTAGGCTCAGTTTCCTGGCAATCTTCTCTGTAGCTCATTGTTTATAAACTATCATGTTATAAGAACTTTTATCTCAAATCTTATGATGTGTGAGGGTTTTGCCTTTTCTTTAGAAGAAAGCTCAGATCTTGGGGCCATATTATTAGCAAATCTAAAAGAAAATCTTAAACTCATTATGTTTGTAGGAAAAATGTAATATAAAAATTAAAAATTTGCTTTCAGCCAGTGAACAAAGGGGTATTCCCACCCAACAAACATGCTGGGGAAGTTGGGGCAGCTGCACTAATTTTTAAAGCAGCAGCAGAGCTACTTGGCACCTGAGTCATGCATTTTGCATGCTCTCTGAGGAAAATGTGTCCAAATACTTTGATCACCAGAAGCTTCCTTTGAAACTGGGTTGCTGTCTGTGACACTTTGAAAGCAATACCGAGGGCTCAGCACTTTGAAGGTAGCGTGTAGCTACCAGATCACTGCAGAAGGTGGTACCAAATCCCAAATCCAAGCCAGGCCCTAGGCTCTGGTCCCAGTGCCTGCCCAGTCCCACCCAGTCCCACCTGCAGTTGAGCTGTTTGGCTGTCAGTGTGACATTTAGATCAGATTGGGCATATGGGAAGAACCTGACTGTGGGCCACCTCTTACCCTTACTGGCAGCCCCCACACAAGTCCAGCTGGGCTGGAGCTGCTCCTCCTATGGTGAGGACAGATGGATGTGAAGGCAGTCCAAGCTCACAGGTCTCTCTCAGCATGAGGGTCAGAGTAGTGTAGAGGTGACCCATACCAACCATGGAAGTCAGTAATTGTACAACTCAGCATATTATTGTGTGTTATTTACAAAATATATGCAGGTATATAATTATATTTGACAAGGTAAATTTTTTGACTGCACAGATCATTAAACAAACCCCAAACTCT
This sequence comes from Cinclus cinclus, assembly GCF_963662255.1. Classification (NCBI taxonomy): domain Eukaryota; kingdom Metazoa; phylum Chordata; class Aves; order Passeriformes; family Cinclidae; genus Cinclus; species Cinclus cinclus. The sequence goes on along the minus strand of NC_085046.1, from coordinate 144,389,691 downwards.
TGACAGCTCCTCAATTCTTCCCCTTCAACTCTTAGATGCATAGCAATTAAATGACTTTAAGTATAACATGAATAAAGCCATATTTTCCAGATCAAAGAGGCATTTTTTAAATTGATGATTTCCTTTTAAGCTCTCCTTGAGTCTGTAGAACAGAGATTACCTGGATTTGCCCCACCAGACTGTTGCTAAGATTAATCGTGTAGCTGGGAAGTGTTGCATGAGTGTTAATGCCACCAAACTGCAGCAGTGAGACAATTAGTTGCTGTGGAAAAGAGCTTCTTACAGGGCTTTATTCATTCTTTTTCTTTTAAAAACAGTTTAAAAAAAATTAGAAAAGCCACAAACCCCAGTACTGCTCCCCAAGATAAGAAGGATGTGGATGTCTTGGAGCAAGTCCAGAGGAGGCCAGGAAGATACTGGGAACACCTTTCTTTTAAAGACAGACTGAGAGGATTGTGGTTGTTGAACCTGGAGAAGGCTCTGGGGAAACTTTATTCCTAGCTTTCAATATCTAAAGGGGCTACAAGAGAGCTGGACAGGGACTTTTCACAAGGGCATGTGCTGGTAGGACAAGGGGGAATGGCTTTAACCTGGAAGCGGGCAGATTTAAGATTAGTTATTAGGAAGAAATTCTTTCCTTTGAGGATGGTGAAGCACTGGCACATGTTGCCCAGAAATTGGATGCCCCATCCTTGGTAGTTTTCAAGGCCACGTTGGATGGGGCTTGGAGCAACCTGGTCTGATGGGACCAGTCCCTGCCCATGGCAGGGATGTTGGAATGATATGATTTTAAGGTCTTTTCCAACCCAAACCATTCTGTGATTCCATTACTGTAGCTGCATCCTCACCACTCCAAGCCATTAGCTCTGAGCAGCCTTGGCTGAATTCACACTCTCCCTTTGCAACCCATGAGCTAAGTTTTGGGTACTGCTGCTTGGTAGTGCTGTCAATGTGATGGTACTGGGGACCCCAGTGAAGCCTTCTGAGAAGTTTAAAAGAACAGCAAATTCCTTGTCATCCTTAGTGGGGGCATGCACAGTGATGAGGAGGGAACAACGAGCCCATCCTTGGAGAACCATTCATGGGTAAAATAAAGGAGTGTATGAACTCTGAAGGTTCTTTTTTCTTGCCATTTTCTTTTCTTGCTTGTTTTTGTTTTTAAATAACAAGATGCAAAACTGGCTAGTTCACTTCTGTATGTGATATGGGGAGTTTCTAAGGCCAGGAGATGATTTAGGAAACTTCTCAATCTGAACTCCCAAATATAGTTTTTAACAACTTAAGGTGGAGAGCTGACTCTCAAGTGACTCACAAATATTTTAAGGAGGGAAGCTGGACTGTTTAATGATCCAGTGATATTTTATATGTGGACACAAGATGGGTTAAAATGCTTTATGATCTTGGACAGAAAGTTGAACTGCTTCTTTAGACACCCCTATTACTTGCACAGTCTTCTGAGAAAAGCAGGCACTTCACTCAGGACACAGGGGTCAAGTATTTCAGTGCAGTTAAGGCCACTTGTAGCAGCTATATCTATACACATATCCCTGTCACACATCTACAGCACTTGGAGGGAGGATGCTATCCTAGCAGAGCCGCATGGCGCTGCTGTGCATGGACAGACTTTCACTCTATGCTTTTTGTTGATTTATGGGAAAGGCCAGACCAGTGAGAGTTTGATAAGGCGGGGGGGGGGGGGGGGGGTAGGGGGGAGGAAAGAAAATACAAAAATACTAAAAAAAAAAAAAGAAGAAAGAAAAAAGAAAAATATGGGGCAGAAAATTGGTGTGGGAAAGTGAACTATAATCAGCTTGTAATTGTAATGCTATTAAAATGGTCTTTTTTGAATAAGCCAAGCAAACATTGTGCAATAAGGAACTAGCTGTATGTGAAGTCTGAACATTTACAAGCTGAATATGCCTTGGAGTTAACCTGTTTTGTTGCTTCCTCTTCTCTGTTTTGCTGAAATGTCAAAGACTAGCCAGTGTTGATAGAAGGTTAGGCTTGAAACATACAGTTCAATCAGATAATCACTGGGAAATCAAAACACAGCACTTAAAATGCATTAAGGACAGATGTCTCATTGTGGTCTTTCCCATGGAAGTTGTGTACAACAGGGGGATTATAGGACAATGGTTTCAGGCCAATGTTGGTTCCCATGTCTCAGCTTGGTTGCAGTAGAGTTACTCTAGAAAGAAGCATAAAAGAATGGTAGATGCCTGAGCTCTGTAAATGGAGGTGCCTATCCAGAATGTTTCTTACTATTTTAATGCAGCAAAAAATACTCCAGGAGTTTCCCTTTTCTGATATTGTCAATCTGGATGAAAAGAAAATTTAACTTAAAATGGGTACCCAGGTACTTGGAATTTTCTGAAAATTACCTTCCTGTTCTGAATTTTCTCAGGCCAAATCAATTCAAGAGTAAGATTTTGGTGGATTTCCTTTTCATTTCTTAAAGACAGTTAAGAGTCAGCTCATCTTTACAGAGAGGGAGAGTATATATGTAAATGTGTATGAAAATGTGCGTTCAAATAACTTAAAATAAGTTCCTTTTTCAAAAAAAGATTGTATTTTATTGCATTATACACCTGTACTATGCTCTGTGACATCTATGAACTCTCAAATTATTTTGAAGTGTGCAGGTTTTCTAACATTGTTTTTTCTCATATTCAGAGCAAGACTAGGTTAAATTTGATACATAAAGAAGTATACTTTTGATACACAAAAGTTCAGATATGTGGCTATGTGTTTGTTGCATCACACACAAATTTAGATGTCTTTTCTTATTTATATAATTGAGCCTAGTGCTGAATTGTGACATAAATGGCTATAATTTCAGTTCTTGTCTAGTCATCCTAATTACCTCGCATCTTACAAGTCCATATACAAGTATACAGATTAGGAAGGATTAGTGGGAAGGTTAAGTCTGTGCATGCATTTCTTTGTCCTCTTTGTTTCAAGTTGTCATTGTCATTTTCTAGCTCTGAGCTCCAAAGACCTGTTGTTCATTTCAGTGCAAATAAGGTCCCGCAAAAAGCACAGAATTTAAACAAAAATTACTGTGCTGAACCTGTTTGTGTTTGTGTGAGAGAGGGCAATAGCAGGACAAATTAACAGTTCCTGGTGCAGTCAAGGGAAACACATTAGAAACTTAAGCCAAATTAGTCCAGGTCATTCCTGGGAGTCGTGGGAAAAGGTATTTCTCTTCTCTCCCTCCCTGTCTTTCCATGCCCTGGGCTGGCAGAGCAAGACAGAGCCTTTTTGGCCCATTCTGTGCTGGACCTGTTCTCCTTTTGTGAGCTTGGAAGCAGGTGGCACTGCGAGGGTGGGCAGTGCTCTTTGTGAGCATGCAATACTCCCAACCTCTTCAGTCAATCTCAGAGAGCTGAGCCCAGAAAGGGAGTGTCTGACCATCACCTGCCCTGCACCTTGCCTGTACCTTCCCAATCCAGCCATTGTTTCCACCATGCACCACAGAGCTGCTACAGAAGAGTTTCCCTCCATGGCAACAGACACAATGACCAAGGTCCGGGTGGTTTTCTTCATCCTGAAGATTTTTTTTTTTAGATGACTATACATCTCCAGCCCTCAGGACTAACTCTAGTAGAATTTCTTTTTGCATGAGCAGCTGGTTCCTCCACAGTTCACTTCCCATTTCCCTCTCCACTCCTAGCATATGCCAAAATTTGTGGCAGGGATATCAGCCACTTCTGTCTTCCATCAGCTCCCTAGAGACTTTTCTGTCATTTGTAGGAGAGTTACAAGAAATCTTGCACGTCTTCCTCCTAGAAGACACCTGATCCAGAGTGGGTTTAGGCTTATACAATGCCAGAGAAACATTTATTCTGCTAAGGCCAGCCTCGGGGAAAATGCTTGATCTGTTCTATCATTTCTAGATAGAGACTGAGGAAGTGTGGGAATCTTATGAGAAAGAGGAGAAAAAGGAAACTAAGTTTAGAAAGTTAAGGGGTTTTCCACTTGATTTTTTTCACACTTTGGCTCCTAACCCAAAGCCTTGTGCTGCAGAAAGCAGTATCTGTGGGTAGCTGCAGGAATGCTCTTTGAGTGGACTTTTCAAGCCATCTCTAGCTCAACAGAAAACCTGCCTGTGTTAGTAACCTGGAGCAATTTTTCTCCCTAACAGAAACTGCAAGGAGAGAAAGCTCCAAAGAGTTTGAACGCTACTCTGACAGAGTTGTTCGGGGTCATCCCTGGGGATGGGGACCCCCTGCAGGAGCGGGGTTCCTACAGCTGCAGGCGCTGCGCCGTCGTCGGCAACTCCGGCAACCTCCGGCAGTCTCACTACGGCCAGGATATCGACTCCCACGACTTTGTCCTCAGGTGAGGGAAAACCACCTCAGCTACACCTCAGCTGTCTCAAAGTCACTGCTATTTGCAGGGGACAAGTGAGTAAACAAGGTTTCAGGGTCTGTCTAGTGAAACCTTGTACTTAAGTCAAAACTAAGTTTCAGGGGCGTAAACTATGTGTGTTGGAGATAAGACCTCATGCTTTAGCTTGGACAAAAAAAAAAATTAATAGATATAGATACTGTAGCTTGTTCTGCACTATCCATAATTGCCTGTGTTAAAAACATACAGGAGAAAAAATGTTTGCACTTATGAGTAAAAGTTATTTCTGCAACCAGTGCTCACAAATGATCTTTCAGATATTTAACTAATTGTATTCGATTTTAATTTCTTGCACTAGTTCATTTCTTAAGTAGTGCTAGGGTGGGGAAGCCAAAAACAACTCTCAGTGGACAGGAGTCACCTGTAATTTGTAAAGGTAATTTGTAAAGGTAATTTGTAAAGGATGGCATTGCCTCTTCCTTTCAAGGCAGCAAGGTTGACTACTTTGTTCCACTGAAACACAAGCAGGAATGAGATAAGCCGAGCTTATCACCCAGAGGGCAGCCACAATATCTGGACTAAGTTCATCTCCAATGTGTCATCTGCCCTTTACACCACAGCTGCCAGCACAGTACAATCTGGAGATCAATAAAGGACAAGAAGGGAGGGATTGCTCTTGAAATGCCACATGTGGGATTATTCTCTCAGAAGAAATGAAAGCCTTAGTAGGAAGCTGTGCACTGAAGTCAAGAATAAATCAACAGAAGATCAACACTGTTTGAACTGTTAAGCCACCTTGGCTTCTGATGTGGCTTGAACATGTCATAGAGATTTCAGATGACATCTAAATTTTCACAAATCATATCAGGAGTTGCTTCCTGCAGTTGCATGTCTTGCTCCCTGCCAGAAGTACCTCCTCAGAGGCAGAGGCACCAGCCTGGCCTACAGATTCATGAAGGGAAAGGGAGAGCCCTCAGCATTATTCCTACCAGTTATAAATGTGGGGCAGCTGCAAATGTGTGAAGCTGTGGTGTATTTATTCTTATCTCTGTCCTTCCTTATTTATTCTTTAACTCTGTGTCCTTCCATATGGAGACAGCCCTATTCCTGTGAGGTTCTCTTATATTACCTCTCCTACATTTCCAGACTCATGCAGAAAAGACTTTGCTAGACTCAGAAGCTGGTAGTAATAATTAAAGAGTAACACACCCAGGTGCATGTTTCTGCTTCAAGGCCTTATCCATCCCATAGCCAGCCATCCCTGGCAAGGGCAAAACTCTTGGTAACTTAGTGAGTCTTCCAGTCTCAGATTTTTATTTCATCATATTATATTTATATTTATATTTATATTTATATTTATATTTATATTTTTATATTTATATTTATATTTATATTTATATTTATGTCAAATCTGAAAGGATTGCACAGAGTTTTAGGATACACCATGGGAATTGGTGCAGAGAAGGTGACCCCTCTGTGTGTCAAACACAAAATCTCTGGTGACCTGAAATTCACTTCCACATGCTCTGGCAATACAGCCAAGTGCAGGGGAGAGCCAAGGAGTCTGATTTGTATAACTATCTACTTTCATGACAGAAGGAAGTTCTGCTTGGTCCTTCCTGCTGAGACTGGTGTGAGTGCTGCCTTCTGCCCTGTGGCACTGACAGCCCCACCATGGGTAATAGGAAAGGTACATAGACCCAGGGGCTGATCTTAAGATGAAAAACATGCCAGCCTTGTCTTTGTCTTGATGGAAAGAAACACCCATATTTTATACCTTTGACTGGTTAATGTCAGAGTAAAACACAGAAAGTCCCATGCTTTTCCAGTATCTCTACACAGAATGGTGTGGGTCGCTGGCAGGGAACTCAGTAACAGGGAACTCAATAACAAATCCACTAAGCTGGCAGGATGTTCTAACTACACTAATAACTGCCTTGATGGCAGTTAGAAGAAACTTAAGTAACTCACCTGGGGGAGAACTGCAATAACACAGCCTGGCATAGACTTGATAAACAGATTTTGCCTCTCCTGTTATCATTAACCAGGGCAGCATGTTGTCTGGCAATGTATGATACTCCTTGTTACCTCATGAGCTACATCCTTCCTTGTCCTCCCTGTGCTTCTGCCAGGAGCTGAGCTAATGTTATTGCAGAAAAAAAGAAAAATTGCTCAGAGACAACCGCGGGGTTTCTCCATGGTTTTGCACAGCACCATGGATTCATGCAAGTTGATTCAGGGATTTCTTGTGTGCACTGTGCTGCACCACAGAAATATGCAAATCCCTGCCACTGAGGAGCTAAAGTATGAGGGAGAGAATTGCTGATGTGTTCTTAGATTGGCTTTCAGGAATGAACACAGGCATAGAGGCATTTCTTCAGTCCTGAGTTCAGAAATCCTCTCTCTGTTCCCTATATGGGGCATTCATTTGAGAGTTAGACACTATGATCCTTGTGGATCCCTTCCAACTCAGAATATCCTCTGATTCTGTGAACCTGTGATACATCCAACATAAGGTAGGGTAGCCCTGTTTAGCCAACACTTCTTAACTGAGCCCTGGAAGCCCTGGGCAGATCTCCATGCACTGACCCCAGGGTTACCTAAAGCACCCCATGTTTGTGCAGAGTGACCCTGAGTGTCTGTGGACGTTGTAGTACATACTACAAAGTAAAAATAAGGTTTGAGAAAATGAAGGGTCAGCAGCAGGTCCTGTATTTGCCAGTGTCTTTGTGTCTATTTGGCACTGTCTTTGGTGCTTTTTTTGTGGGAGAACTATAAGGAATATTTGCTGCTTCTCATCACACATAACATAGTTTATTACTTTGACTCTAGACATTCAAATACACCTGTATGGATAAAGAGGAAATGGAACTACAAGAAGTCAAGCTGATGTACTTCAGGGTAATGTTTTTCTTACCAGCTTTAGGATGGTAAGGAGGATGCAGCTTTAGGATGAGGTGATGTGTCCTGATGGACTTACCACTCTTTTGATGACTGTAAGGGAATGCAGGGATGTGTTCAGAGATACACCTGCTTGGTAGACACTCCTGTTCAATCCAAGGAATTCCACACTAAAGCTGAGCATTCATTTAGTGTTCAACCATATGGATTAGGATCATTCCAGCTTGCCTGAGGACCCCTACACCCTGTCAGGGCTGTCTGAAGACCCTGCATATAGCACTCCCCTTAGCCATGGGAGCATGTTCCTGCACCTCATGCAAATGTCTTGGTGAAAATTCACATGTACTTGTACTTACCTAATTCCTCTTCTGTCTCACTTCTTATTTTTGGGCTGCAGAATGAACCGTGCCCCCACTGCTGGCTACGAATCAGATGTTGGGAGTAAGACCACTCACCACTTTGTTTATCCTGAGAGCTACAAAGAGCTGGCAGCAAATGTGAGCATGATCCTCATCCCCTTCAAAACCCTGGACCTGCGCTGGGTTGTCACCGCTCTCACCACAGGCACCATCAACTTGTGAGTAAGGGCAGGCACAAGGGGTGGGAGCTCCATACTGCATGTTGCTGTAGGAGATGAGAGCCTTTGTGGGGCAAATCCCTGCTTCTGATAAGTCCTGAGGATGCTTTACAGACCCTCTCAAGTCAGAGTTCAGCCCTAAGCACTTGATTTCTAGGAAAAGCTTAATGTTATGATGTAGTTGTTGAGGTGAAGATCGAGATCCAGTCCCTTACATCCCCAGTGCTCTCAGAGAAACGAAAAGAGGAGTTTTTGATGGTGGAGGTGACCAGTTTGATCAAAAGGCTTGTGACCTTTGGGGTTCAGTGCCTCATTTTAGGCTTCTGCTCATGCTTCCTCCTCTCTGGTTCCTTGGGAGTCAGTACACTTGCAGAAGAGGATGAGGAGACAGAGGGGACTGTTCAGGTTGCCCACCTGAGGCAGTGAGAGCAGGTGCAGACCACAGCACTTAGTATCCCATCCACAGGATGAGCTCCCCTGGACATGTTGGTCAGGAGTTTGGTCTGTCTTTTCTGGTGGAACGTGACTGAGAACTGCACAGAAGAAACAATGTTTTACGTGTCACCTGCATGTCTTAGCCTTAAATTCAAGTGTTCTACTTGACAATAATGTGACATGCTGGGAGCTATTCTCCAATTCTTTTCTGAGTGCTGTCAGAAGTAAAGGTTGTCTCCTGCTTTTATGGCAGCACCAGAATTAGAAATGTGATCAAAATGCATGGTTTTTTTTTCTGGAACCCTTCTAGCAGATTCTCTTCCTTCCTGTAAGCTTGTTTTTCCTAATCCAGAGTATGAGATATGTGACATTTGTACTGTGTGTGAGATTATCTGCTAGATGTGAAACTACAGCCTTATGGGATTGCTTGGTGACACTCTGCTACACATAGACAGCAAGAGCAGATCAGATTGCTTTACTCCACGGAGAAATATTTCATGGCATTTCAAGTTTTTTCCCAGTTTCAAAGTCTGAGAAGATTTAAAGTGGGAAAAGTGTGTTTTGGGCATGTTGACTGGGGATAAGACCCACTTTGCAATTTTAAGTAAAACTCTTTGATGGAAAAACAAATGAAGCTTTATTTCTTCTCTTCATTTTCTTTTCTCTCTTTGTAGATACATTCTAGTTTATTTTCATTTCTTATTAAGATTCCCTTAACTTGTAACAAATCTGTGTTATCTTCCTTTTACCTTTTTTTTTTATCACCAGCATTTCATACATACAGTCATAAACTGGATTGGAAAAAATCCACCTTCAAGACATATTCACAACTTGCAAAAATCAGTACGCTTAGAAAAGTGTGCCATTCGCTACAAGAAAGTCATTGAGGTGCTGAAGCCTGTCCAGAGAAGGGTCATGGAACTGGGGAAATCTACAGCACAAGTCTGATGAGGAGCAGCTGAGGGAGCTGGGGGTGTTCAGCCTGGAGAAAATGAGGCTCAGACCTTATTGTTCTGTACAACTGCCTGAAAGGATGCTGTAGTCAGGTGGGGTCAGTCTGTTCTTCCAGGTAGCAAGAGACAGGGCAAGAGGAAATTCTTTCACCAGGGGAGGTTTTGATTGAATACCAAAAGAGTGAAGCACTGGAATAGGCTGTCCATTGGAGTGGTGGTGTCACCATCCCTGAAGGGATTTAAAAAATATATAGGTGTGGCACTTAGGGACATGGTTTAGTGACGACTTGGCAGAGGTGTGTTAACTGTTGGACTCAGTGATCTTAGAGGTCTTTCCAACCTAAATGATTCTATAATTTACATTACATGTTTTTCAGGCAGGCCCACTGTCCCTTCCTCAGGAGAAGGCTCTTGGTACTTCCTGAACTGAGCCCTGCACTGATTTCAAGTGAACCCTAAGCCTGTTAGGAATATATAACTTGTTGACTATAATGCAGTCAAAGCACATGAAAGAGAAAACACCTTTGCTTACTCAATTACAGGATATATTATATATTTACAATCAGATTGTATACATGGGCTTGGTAAGCATCTGGTATAAATTAGTTGTGTGAGTATTTAACCACATGAAAGAAATACCACTATTTTAAGAGACTTGCCATACTCAGAACAGGGAAATTGTATAATTAATAAGCTGGAATAATAAAAGCAGAAAATCATAAGCATACAAATCACAGCAGTGTATGTAACATAATTTAGCCTTTGTAGAATTAACCTACAAGCATGCATTAAACCCACAGGGTCAGATAATGGGTATAAGGAAATTGCTGAGTGAACATTTTTAAAGGGGAGAAAGCATGATATAAAAATAAAACACATTTGAAAGTCAGTATTTTAGAAAGGAAGAAGTACTTATCTCCTTACCCTGGTCTGCTTGGGCATTGTTCCATGTGCACAGGCTGCATAATGTCAGCTGAGTTTAGGATAACAAGAGCCCAAGTGTACTCACAGCTAAAAAAGATATGCATCCTGTATTGGTGACACTTTTACACAGTGTTTAATTTCCTGTATTTCAGCCAAATGAAAGAATTTTCTAAAACTCAAAATCTGTGAGTTAAACATATTCTTTCTTAGTATTATCATAATTCTTGCAATTTTTACAATTTAAAACAAAAGCCAAATTTCAGATTGCCTTAATATTAGCTTCAGTTGATAAGTGAGTGATTCTCTTATTCTTGGTCCCATTTACTGATTTATTTCCATCTAAAAATGTCTCTCTAAGATTAAGCTTGTTCCAGAAAAGACTAAGAAATGCCTTTTCTGAAATAAGACATTTTCAAGCCCTCATCAGCCATATATTTACCCTGGTTGCCTTCACTTTAAGTCTTTTAGGAATCTGTATGGTGAAAGAAATCCACTTAGTTTGGCAAAGACAGTTCCTTAAAATGTTACACATCTTGAGTCGAGGGTTCATGTTTTTTTACACCTTGTGTACAAGGTGCCCTGGGACAATGACAGAGTTCCCTAGAGCCCTGCAAAGTGGCTCATGGAAATTGCTTCCCAGCTGATACAGTACACTGCCTGTAGCCACCTCCATCACAGGTCTCACTCTGTCTCAGTCCTGTTTGATACCTCCTGAGTCACTCATTCCCTGGCTGCCCTGCAGCCCAGGTTTTACATGACCATTAGAGCAGATGTCTTAATCAGTGTGCCAGTATCTTCTGTCATTTGATGAAATTCTGCAGACACATGACAGCAGGACTTGGGTATTTCTTCTGAAACAATGAAGCAGCCCTTGGTTAAAATGACTAATATGTCATCTGACAAGAGCTACAGCAGTCTCCTGGTTAGATCAGAGATGTCCACAAGTATTGTCCTGAATGCTGCATACTTGTCTCTTTGGTCTGCTACTGTATCTATCCTTGAAATACAGCCCTCTTGTTTCTTCCACATCACCTTTTCAGAAAATATTAACTGTTTGTTTATATGATATTAAAGAGATTATACCAGCAAAGAAGCCCTTTTTGTCTTCATGAGCACAAAAAGGTCATGGGATCACCAAAAATATGTTTACTGATTTGCTGATCAAGGTCAGGCATGGGCTGCAGCTGCCAGGGCATATTTGCTGAGACCAGACTGAGAAGTCTGCATGAGTGTCCCTTTTCCCAGCAGCATCAACTCTTAGGAGCGTTGGAACTGCCCATCACCTCTCACTGCCTCCAGCCCAGAGCACGGATTGCAGGTCAGGAGAACATTGCCAGGTCACCACTGGTTTGGGAAGATTTAGACTAAGTTTTAAAAGTGATGATGTTCCATGGTTCAAAGAAAATAAAACCTTAATGGCAGGAACCTTGTCACCAAAACCCAAGTGAAAACATTTAGACTGAAGTAACAGAAGGCTTTTGGCGACTTACCACAACCCATCTAAAAAATGTGGAGGATATATTTTGGGATATACTCCAATTACAAGGCCAGCTCACTCAGATTTTTTCATTTGAAACAAACTCGGGATGATTTTTTCCATACAGCAGTCATGATGAGCTGTGCAATGCCAGACACACTGTGCATGAGATTCAAGGAATAAAAGTTTTTTTTTCATTTTCAGTACATGACTTGTGATTTCAACCCAATCATAATGTGTAACTTGGAAATTTTATGCTGGAAACTGCAGGAAGCCTTCAGCATCACCCTGGGGAGGAGGGAAATAGCTTTTCTGTGAGGGGCAGTGTACTGGGAATGCCCGAGTTTCTTATAACCACAGACAGACCTGGTGAACTCTGCTGCCACCGACTCTGAAAATCCTGTGGTAGCTCCGAGTATTAGGAGAGGAAAAGTCTCCCTCTGGTGGGAGGTTTTCTGCCATGAAATTAAATGGAAAGTCTCTCCCATCATCAAAGAGCAAAGTCTGCAACAATAATGATCCAAGAATTACAAGTCTCGAGCTCTACATAGTATTGACTCTACAGTGTATTCTCAACTAAATCTTTGGTGTCCTACTGTCTATAATTAACTTGAATATTTAAGAACATAATAGTTTCCTATGAAATTGCTTGTGACAGCTCAGTTTTTTTCCTGCTGTGTTATTTAATTGCAGCATCATTTTACAACAACTTCGTGAATTTACTACTTTCAGATAATTTGAATGTATTACTGTACATGAAGAATATTCTTTCTTTGGAATTACATGAAAATACTAATTAGCTGGACTTTTATTTATCATGTTGCTGTCTTTCTTTTTTTCTTTAACAGCACATATGTTCCAGTTCCAAGGAAAATCAAAGTCAAAAAAGAAAAGGTGAGCAATGATAGTTTGTGGATTTGTTCTGCTAATTTAATTGTAGGTCTTTTGCTTCTGTGGGAGACTGCAAGGACCCAAGCAAGCCCTTGACATTCATAAAAAGTTGCAGCCAAAATGCAGACACTTTGCAAGGCTCAGCTAAGCTGAAGATTTGGCTCCTGTGTGCCATTTAGGCCGTAGATCAACCACTAAATAACTGTGGTTGGAAATAAATTGCTCTTGTGGCTACGCCATTGCATGAACACTGTTCTGAAGGTTGCATCACTTCCTCTGGTGCTGCTCAGGGACATTAAAAGTGCAGCATTGTCCTCCACAGTAGCTGCTCTGTTCCTACCCATTGCAGTCATTTGTGTGTAATGATACTGAGGAGAGACTTTGGAGGTTTTTTTTTAAATAAATTTTATATTTGAACACCAAGGATGTTTCTCACTCCCAGGTCAGTTCCTTAAGGGGCTAAGTGAACTCTGAACAAATAAAGCTGTGTGTTTCCAAGACAGTGGAGAATTCCTGGTGGTAGGTTCTTAGCCCACAGCTGCAGTAATTACTTGTACCCAATTAAACAAGCTGGGAGCCTGAGCTCGGGCCAAGTCCAGGAAGGTTTTGCTCCAGGTGTATTACAGGTCTCACAGGCAATGTTCAAGCACAGTTTGCATGAGAGCACAGACAGGGACAGGCTGGAGGCAGGATTTGCCATGGGGCAAAATGGGGCAGGATGTTAATTCCCATGTAGGAACTTCAGCCACTGTGCAAAGACTTCTGTTGTTGTAGCTGCATGGTTTGAGGATATAACCAAGTCAGGCTGGCTGAGAAAGGAAAAACCTCTTCCATGGAGCTTCCAGAAAAATAAAGGTCTCATTCTCTCAGCCTTTGGAGAGACTGATTTTCCAAAGAAGTACAGGCATCTTGTCCATCAAGGGCTGTTAAAGTATGACATTAGCTGGAGAACATTAAAATTACAAATTAAAGCACACACCTTTCATTCAAGAGGCCAGGTTTTGCCAAAGCCTTCAGGTGAGAACCTGAACTAGTATCAGTTTATTTTCCTTTGCTTCAAACCACGGACCTCCAGGGTGCATTAAATAATCCCTTACCTCATCCTTACCTGTTGTGAGGTACACGATAACCCCTGCAAAACCCCTGTGAGAAGCACCAGGGCAGGTTGTCAAACTCACATCACAGTTGAGTGGCAGCAGCCCAGAGTGTGGTGATATGCAGCAGCTTCCTGAGCATGAGAGGAGAAGCCTGTGTTTCTTCCCACACTGTTCAATGCAAAACACCCTATGAGAAGAGATTACAAACAGATGCAATATCAGCAATTAACCTCTGACTTTGTAATGGGAAAAGCCTTGCAGCTAATCAGATACCACCGAAATGCTGTCACTCTAATTACAAACACAGCATGGAGGGAAAAACCTCTGTTTGCCTCACTCAGGGGAGGGGGTTGAAACCAAGGACTCCTACCAGTCCTTGGGTTTACTGTACTCTCAGGTCTTGTCTTAAGTGCCCTGTCTCTGTGAGATGACCTCGGTGAGATAGACAAATGCATTTTATGTCTCCTGAGAAAAACACATACACTATAGAAAAATGGCATGTTTGAAAAACAGGATAAAAGAAGCATACACAACTTGATAGGCTTCCTGAGAGTTTACATTTGACCCTTGGTTTCCTTAGATCTGTACCTATAGAGATACCAAGACATTGTGCAGAAAAGGCTGTTGCTCTGATGTTCTCATTCAAATTACAATTGGACTGATAATCCTAGGGGTCTTTTTCCAGGCTAAATTAATCTGTGGCTCTGTGAAAGGTATCATGGCATCTCATGCTTGCCTTCAGGACTCCAGCTCCCCAGAGGTCACCTGCAGGGTGCTGCAGGGAGAGTTGAAAGGCTAATGCCTAATTTCCATCTCACTTGTGCCATTTCATACCCATTGGTTTCAGTAGGAATCTCCAGGACTTACATTATTGTAAGCAGGAGGGATATAAAGACCAAGGAGGAGCTACTGATATGCAATTGCACATAGAAAATATTCCTGAATGCACTTAATATGGCACTTATTTTTCCCTTTCACCTGTCTTCAAAAATAACTATTATTCCTTTCTTACCCGGTCCCCTACCCTGGTGTTCTTTAAGAATGATGTACTACCATTGTTTTTTTTTTCCAGGGTGTTTTACTAATGAGCCTTTCTCTCCAATTTTCCTAGATCCTGGTTTATAATCCAGCTTTTATGAAATACATCTATGAAAACTGGCTTGAACATCATGGGAGATACCCCTCCACAGGTCTTCTGTCTTTGATGTTTGCTCTCCATGTATGTGATGAGGTAAAGTCTGTGTTTGGATATATGGATAAAAAATCAGGACATTTCACACTGAAGAGCCAGGAACAACTGCTGGCCACTCACTCAACCTTGATTTCGCCCTCTCCACCTTCTCTGCTCTTTACGTCTTCAAACATGTGCAGACTCCTCAGAAACATGTAGACACACTCAAGTGACAGTGATGGATTTTTTTAATGTCAGCAAATTGTAGGGTTTACGATGCACTCCAGGAGAATATAATTAAACATAAACAAAGATTTCAGCTGGTATCAAAAGACATCTAAATATGAATGGCATCTATGCCCATCTTGCTAGTGAAAGTTTGAATTATGTTTTGCCTCGTATTTTCAAACTCAGGCTTGTGGGCTTATACTGTGGGTTATAGTAAATGCCTTTGCTCCAGCAGTTGCTTGGGGAAATTTCCTGGTTTGAGTGATGTGAGGTGCTCCAAGGTGACTGGAGACTCAGCTAGTTAGAGTAAGGCCAGGTCAACCCTACAAAATCCTGCTAGCATGGGCTTGTCAGCATGGGGGATAAAATCTCTTTGTTGGTAAAATCCCCGTCCTAGACACACATCTGCTGATGAGAGTTTTGGCCACCCAGGCCTGTTTTGCTCACCCAAGCTTGTTTTGCTTGGAGAGGTGATGGAAATACTCCTAAAGATGCTGGAAGAAACCCTATCATAGTCACAGCAGATTGGGTGGAACCTGCTTTGCAGTAAGCAGGCAATGAACAGGGCTCTCACATTACCTAAAACAACTTTAAAATAGCTCATATTTGAATGGGCCTGTGTGTGCTTGGTTTAGGGAGCTGGTTTGGGGCTATGACCCATTCAAATCCAGTCAGACATATCACCATTCTCAGTTTAAATAAATCAGTGGTGATGTTTGGACTGTTATCATCAGAGGAGACAGGCATAGCCATTGACAAATGAGCCTTTGGGAGAGGAGAAGCTGTAGGTGAGTACACATGCAAAGAACACATGCAATCTATCTGTCTCTGCAGTAACTGCAAATGTCATATAATCAAGCATATAAGTGTGGTCACCATGGGTTATTATTTGGAAGACCAGGGCCAAACCATTTTTTTTTTCACTCTTTGTAACTTAAATCAGCTGAAGAAGAGATTCCCATCCCAAGCCACAGATCTCCTGAGGTCAGTCATGCTTAAGCGATAGGAATGTGTTTTCATATTGCTAAACAAGAATTAATGGATAGAAATCTCCTTTTCCCTCTGAGTTCAGGTCTGGTGGTGTCTCAGCATAGCTTAGGATGTCACGTGCCTTGGGTAGCCCTTGGGCTGTTTCTCTGTGGTTGTGTCATGCACCAGAAGAGCTCAGGATGCCACTGAGTATCTCAGGTGCCTGTAAATACACTGAAAATAAAGAGTTTCTTCAGCATTTCTGATGAAGATCAGTTGCTTTCCAGTCTGTAACAC
The DNA here is from genome assembly GCF_963662255.1 of Cinclus cinclus. NCBI lineage: Eukaryota > Metazoa > Chordata > Aves > Passeriformes > Cinclidae > Cinclus > Cinclus cinclus. The sequence continues at coordinate 144,373,421 of NC_085046.1, read as the reverse complement.
TAGTTCTCATTTCCATCCTAGGTGAATGTGTATGGCTTCGGAGCAGACAGCAAAGGACACTGGCATCATTACTGGGAAAACAACACTTCAGGTGGGGCTTTCCGGAAGACAGGCGTCCATGACGGGGATTTTGAGTTCAATATAACTTTGACTCTTGCCTCCATCGAAAAAATAAAATTTTTCAAGGGCAGATGACCCTGGCCACGGGGACAAGTGGGGGCTGCAATTTCCAGCATGCAGCAGAACAAAGCTCAGTGAAGATGAGGCACCAGCCAGGTTTGAATGAGTGGGTGTGCAGTGGATATGGAGCATCTCACTCTGCAGGGAACACAGCCGAGGACTGGTTTCCAAGCTGCACATGATTTCCTATCTGCACATAGCCAGGAGCTACCAATCAGTTGTGGGAATAAATTAATCTCTGCTTAGGCTCTAGGTCTCGATTCTTGAATTACTGATGAAAGATCTGCCTGTTGCAATTAGAGGAAGCCTGAGCGCAGGAACTGCTGTCTGTGTGTGTGTTCTCTCCTCAAGCGAGGCAGGAGATTCTTGAAGAAGAGTGAAAATGATTTCTGGGACTTGAGATCTGCTAAGGCAGCTGTAAACATCATAGTAAGGATTACCTCAAAAGAAATGAATTCACTTCTGCTGTTGATCTTCTTTTTGAACCACCTCTCCTCTGTTTTCTTATTACTTCTGTTTTCATGCTGTATTAAGGAAAAACATGACGAAGTTGCCTGGAGGAGTAAATATTTCAACCATTGCTTCATTTTGCATTGATAATGTCTAGACATATGAATCAAATAATCTCATGTGTTATTTAGTATTTCTTCCAACACAGCCATAATGATGGAGAAAATAATACTGAAAACTCCAGGGAAAAACAATGGCCTTTTTAGCCACTTGTCTGTCTTGTTTGATTATATGTAATTTTTTTTGGTTTTTGGTGTGGGTTTTTTTGGGATTTTTTTTGGTTGGAAAACACTCTGGAATGTTTGTTTGTTTGCTTGTTTGTTTTGTTTAATCAGTTTAAGATTGGGAAGTGGACTTTCTTCAAGTCATTTATATGTGCCTTTTATAATTGTGCAACAAATGTGATTTTTTTTTAAGATGACAAACTCTAAATTAAACATTTTTGTAAAAGGGGGGAAAATTAACCAAAGTTTAGATTCTGTCTGGTATGCTTTTGTAGTCAAAACAAATAATAACAAATCCTGTATTACATTTAAACAAACACAAACAAGACAATTTTTAAAGGTAGCTTTTACCTTTTTTCACCGGAAAATATTCAAAACTCCCAAGAAAAATCTTCTTAAAGTTTTTACAAGTTTAAAAATGCAGTATCTCTTTACAAGGTCTCTATCTGAAATGAAAAAAAAAAAATCATGGTTTGAGATGTTACTTAAACACTGACTAGTTATATACTAAGAATTTTTGCTCTGTAGCAGCACCTGCAAAGACAAAATCTGCACAAATTGATCTTAGAGGATGAGACAGATTTCAAAATCATGTGCATCTCTGAAGAAATTAATATATTGATGTCAGTACCTCCAGGCAGTGAGAGGAAGGAAGTTACAGTGGAAGTTTTATATCCACAGATTTTTGCTGGAATCAATGCATTAAAGCTTCAAGGACAGATAAAGTACAAATCCAAGTTCAGGCAGTGAAGAATGGAAAACAGCAGTCTTTTCTTCTTGATATCATGAAAACAGGACTTATTGGTTATGGATCTACTTTCAGCCTTGGTGAAACCACAGGACTTTCTGCCACAGGGACTTTTGATCAGGCTTTGAAAAAAATGGCATTTTTAATTTTTAATGTATCACATTGGTCGGAGTTTATGGCAAAAGAAATCATTATCTAAATGTCCTCTCTTCTATGCACCAGTTGTGGCAGAATGTCCAAGCAGGTGAGTATTTGATGTGTGTCATCTGAGATTTATCCCCTTGTCATTCTTCAGCAGTGGGTACCAGTGAGGTTCCTTGCAAGGCATCAATACATGTCACAGTGTCATGATCAGCTGGAATTTTGGGCCACAGCACTGCTCACCAACATGAATTGCTTTACCCATGTGAGTATTACTGGACTCGTGGCATATAAAGAGCCAAGGATGCCAAATGTCTGTGTGGGAATCCATCAGCTCATGTGCCCCTTCACTTCAGCAGGATTTTCAAACCCTCGTGATGAGACTTGTTCACAGTCCTCATGTCAAGAAGCCATTTCCCAGCATGATGGCCAACAGAACACACTTGCATGTCACAGGCACAGCAGACTTGATGGCCTTACTGTCTTCTGCATGTTCTTCATAAAAGAATGAAGCATTACTGCCTGAACCATGTTTGCTTGTTTTAAGCATTCCCTGCTTGTTTAAATTGCTGTTAATCAATATGCCCTTTTTGAGATGCTGCAGTAAAACAAACATAGCAAGTTTAAGAGGTAAAAGACTACATGCAAGACACCAGTGATAACTTCACAGGGGGGCAGGATTTTGGAGCTTCAAGTATTTTTCTTTTTTCTTCATGGACAAATATTAGTAATTCAGAAACATTGACTGCTCCTTCAGTCATTTTTGGAAAGACTTGGAAGAAAGCTCATGGTGGTTTATCTCCTTGATGTTTCAGGTTTTGTTTTTTTTATCACAGGGATCAATTTGGAATCAAAAACAGTGGAAAAAGAAGCCAGCTATATTCTAGCCTATGTTCTGAAAGTTTCCTTTTGCTGTTCTAATAAAATTTCCATTTTCCCCTGAACATTTTGCCCCTGACAGCACATATAAAACTCATGGCTCATACATGCAGATAGATTTAGTGTCTTCATCATGGAACAAGCAGCAATTCCCATTTAATTTTGTTGCCAACACCAAGCAGTAACTGTGTACCACTGATAACCATTTTTCAGAGTGTAAGGAGAGCAGAGAGTGGCTCTCCAGGTGTAGGATGAGGAATAGTTTGTCCCATCACATTTCTATTCCAGGGGAACTTTTTCTAGAGTCCTTTAGGCAACCGACTGTTGTGTTAGATTCTTGTCTCAGTTTCTCCACAATTTTGCTGCTCTTTCAATTGCCTTCAGAATCTGGAGATACCAACAGAAGATGCTGAGGTAAGAATTAATTCCCACTGGCATTGTTGAAGACTGTTTTCCTGCAAGAAACTTTTTGGATTTATTTGGTTTAAAAGAACCAAGGAAAACATTTAACAACATGTCAAGGCTTCAAACTCTTGGACTATTTTTGCCACCTCTGCAAAATCTCTGAAGCACTCCTTGAGTGTGTGTTATGTTTTTTACCAAAGCCAAATCTCTTGAGCACTTTTTTCCTCCCATGACCAGGATTTCTTTGTACTTTTCTCTGACTACGCAGTTGATGATGATTCTTTTTCTCTAATTGTGGGGAGTCTCACACCATCATTCATTGACATTTTATTTATTTAATTTTTCAGTATGATATGAATCAAAATAAATTTTTTATTGTAATTAAATGAAAGTGTTTCTGTGCACCCTTCTTTTCCCACAGTATTTTCATTAGCTCCTAGAATCTCCTCTGTCACATAACAGTATAATGAAACTTACTCCACTTCCTCATGCCCGTCCAGTTGGACTAATGATCTTAGAGGTCTTTTCCAAATGTTATGATTCTGTGATCCCTTGGGTGACACTGGCATGTTTCAGGCAGCTTGTGATCATGGTATCACACTGCTCACATGGCAGCTCTAGGCCTCTCTGGAGGAAAGAAATTGAACTTAATACGCATGTGGTCTCCTGATGGATCTGTTCTCTATTTAAGAGATAAATAAGGGCAAGTAATGCAGACTCTGAAATGAGTGACTTGAGAGAAGATTCAACTTGTCTGACCTGGCTGAGATCTGAAGATCCACCCCGGGTCCCTCTTTTCAGGACCTGCTGTGGTCACATAAGCACTGCAGTCATGCTGGCTCATCTGCCCATCAGAAGAACCCCATCCAGGAGGTGAATCCCTTTGATCAGGTATCACTTCAGCAGGTCACACCTGCATCTGCATGACCATGGCTCTAGTGTGGAAACTCCACCTTGGCTATTTCTCACGCACCTCGTCAACTCCTCACTTTTCTTATCTGTCCTTTCCTTTTCATTGTTTAAGGGACTGAGTAGGGTAGATGGTCTGGCAGTGATGCATGTTTGAAATGCCACCATCCTGATGATAGGAGCTCAGGGAATCAACAGAGGCCAGCTCAGGAAGCTCCTGTTCTGACACAGGCAGTGGTAAGAATCACAGTAAGAGCTGCTGTGTAGTGTGAACTTCAGAGAAGGAGGTTCTCAGAAACTTCTTGAAAGTGTTTTCAGAAACACTTCGTTTTTCAACCCAGGCTCTACACATGCTGCATCAGTGAGATATTAATCTCCATTAATGGATATAGCCCAGCCAGAATCACACTTGTTGAAAATGAGTGGGAAGTAGAGACACACAGGTCTGAGGAGCTATTCCAGTCATTTCGGTTGCAGAGGAGATGCAAAGCATTTGCTCCTTTGTAATCCCCAGCAAAGCAAAATAACACCAAGGAGCAGCTTTATTGGAAATAATTTTGTATTTTGCTTCATATCCACTCAAAAGAGGTGCAATGCAATGTGGCTTCCAGGTCTGAAATTATTTTGTCAGGAAAGTAATTTGCATTAAATGACAGTGTGGAACCACTTGAGACTAGTAAGACATGCAGCAGCAACAACAGCAGCATGCAGACAGATGGACTGACCACAGGACTTGGACAGAGGACTTTGCTTATAGCATCAAATGAAGAACAAAAGTACCCATGGGGGAACTGTATGGCTTCTGTCCATGGCATGGGTTCCTTTGATGGCTCACAGTCAGAATAGCAATTAAACCCAATGAATGAAAAGGCAAAGGAGTCCCATGCCACACTAAAAAATCTGTTTTCCCATGTCTTTTCTATAGAATTTGAGGGAGTTGATCTCATTACATTTATTGTCTTCAGGCAATATGAAATAAAATAGGCTTCATACAGTGAAAAGTTCTTCACGGTCAGGTACTTGTATGCAGAGGTAAACCTCTGGGTTTTCAATTAAATTTTCTCCAGTAGGAAATTTACCATGTTGGTCTACCCCTTAGTTTGTAGTTTCTGAGGTAACCTTTGGCTGGCAGAATATAAATATATCCATATGGGAGTTTGTCTGCCCCACGACACTAACACTGGTACTAAGACAGGGCATTTGCCACAATAGTTACTATTTCCACATAATCAGAGACTCCAGAGTTTCACAGCAACTACCAGCTGGCCTCCCTGTCCACCCAGACACCAGATCAGTAAGGAAAGCATCCTAACCTGTGCCACAAATGCCGCATCCTGCAGCACCTTGGGCTCCCCCAAGGATGCCCCAAATCAAGTGGGATGTGATGATCCCAAATCAAGTGATGTGGGATGCCCCACATCAAGGAGCTCCTTATGGCCATTTCTCACCATGTGCATTTTTGTGTTCCTCTCCTTGCTTTACTGGGGCTGGCTGCAAAGAGCTGCCGCTATCCAGGGAAGCTGCACATTGCTCCCCCAGCCCCATCCCAAACCCACAGTCTGGAGCTGGGGGTGTGAATAGACTGGCCATACATGAGCTGTGCTTTGAAGGTGTCCAGTTTGTGGTCGCATCCCGTGCTCAATCTGTGCAGATACCAGCGTGGTTTCCATATGGTAGAAAATAGCAACGTGGTTTCATAGCATCAATTATAAAATTAGTCATAGAATCATTGTGTCCTGGTGTGACTTTATGATGCTGAATTCTATCCCCATTTGTCTGTTTATCCCAGAAATAAGTTTTGTTCCTTTAAAACTAGATCTGAGAGCAAAGTGGGGGAGAAAGAAAAGAGGTGGAATTTTTTCATGGCTGTATTCAAAAACATAGAGATGGTTGGAGAGAATGATTGGGTTGGAAGGGATCTTCAAGACCATCTAGTACCAACCTTGCTGCCATGAGCAGGGATACCTTCCACTAGACCAGGGTGGTCTGAGATCCATCCAGCCTTGGACAATTCCAGGGATGGGAACATCCTTGAACACTTCCAGGGATGGGAAAACCACAGCTTCTCTGGGCAACCTGTGCCAGTGTCTCAACACCCTCACTGTAAATAATTTCTTAATAACATCTAATCTAAATCTCTGGTCTGTTAACTTAAAAGTGTTCCCCCTTATCCCACCACTATTTTAACTCCTCTTTCTCCTTTAAATGCTGAAGGGTTCAGGTGTCAGAGGGTGGGTATGTGTGAGCAAGTTCCCCAAGATGCTGATGAGGCACAGAGCTCCTGCCTGCAGTGGTAGAGTCACAAGAAAGAGACATGGGAGAAACTGATGAGTGATGGTTCTTCACTGGGGAAACCAAAGAGTTGGCTGCAGGGAGAAATTCTGTAAACTGATAGGCTCTACCATTTGAGGGTTTGATTTGAATAGGTAAGTCAGGAAATAGAAATAAACAGATTTAAAGGTGAAGACAGGATAGATAAAAATAAAGCAAATTAATCTTTTGGAGAACCTTTCAAAGAAAAGTAGAGTTTTTCCCATTTGTTTGGTTCATCAAAGTAGGTGGGCCAGAAGTGAATTAGGCTGGTGTTGCTTTTGGGCACATATGTTGTGATTTGAGTCCAGTCAGTAGCCAAGCACCCACACAGCCTTTCACTCACTTTCCACAGCCACCAATCCAAAGCACAGCACTATCTGGGTGCTAGGAATAAAACTAACTCCATTCCAGGCAGATTAAAATAAGATAGATACTTGAGAAATCCTGTGGATTCCAGAGAATCTCTGGAAGTCTGTGAACATGTATTGCCAACAATACCTGAAATAAATCTCGGTCAAACTTACACCCAACTACCTCAGTTGCTGGTTGCTTCTAATTACTCATCCATCCCAGAAATATCCCACTGGAATCGGGTGAGATTAATGCTCACCACTAGCAGCAAAGACAGGAAACTAGCTGAAAAAGCTACAGGCTGCTTCAGGAGGGATGCACCTGGGGCATTGGTGGCTTTTCACTTCTTGTTACTTGTAGGGGCTGGAATGACATTTTAGACCAACAGCCAAAGGCAATAAAAAAATCACTCTTATGTGGCTGTGGACATGGTGTTTCCTTTCTTCCTTGAGGGTGGGTGCCATTCCACCTCTCTGTGGTGGTGTCCTGTGGGCCAAGGGAGCGTCACTGTTTGTCACCAGTTGAAGGTTTTGCAACGTGGCTTTACAGCTTAGCAGAGAGATCCGGCAGATGCACACAAAATAAAGCCAGAATTATGTTTTTTATTTCCTGTAATAAGCAAAGGAATGGGAAACATCAGCATGCACACAGATTAATGGGCCTTTGAGAAGTAAGATGTGATTAATTCATTTTAGTCAGCGCTGGGGATCTCAGCACCTCATTAGGTTTTTCATTAATGGTTATAACTAATATCTGATTAGCGTCTGTTTTGCCAGTAATGAGATCCCCTTCTTAATAGAGACAGAGTTTTCTATTGTGTGACAGAGAAAGGAAGAGGCAAAGAGCTTGCTAATTACTGTGCTGATGGACACTTTGCCATCAGGGCTGACCCCACTGTCCCCCCACGTCCCTCTCACTGGTCCTGCCACCCTGGCACACACAGGCATGCCCCGTGCCAAGTGCACTCAGCCAGGCTGAGGGCAAGGACCCAGTTCTGGCTCCTTTATTCTGTGTGTCAGTCGGTGGGACAGCCTTGGAAGGACTGCCCCTGCCCGGGCTAGGGGGCACCAGGGGCAACAAGTGACAGGAGATGCACAGTGATGGGAGAAGAAGCACTGGATAGAGATAGGAAGGAACAGCTGCTCTCACATGCGGCATTCAGAGCAGTGATTTGTTTCGCAATAGATTTTTCCAACAGACTTTAATGGTTTCCCCACTAGAGCGTGCTGTTTTCCCGTTCCCATGAGTTATCCCGTGGCTTCTGAAGCACCCTCGCAGCAGTGTGAGACACATCACAGGCTCAGAGCATGTTCCCTCCTGACACTTCTATCTTCACAGCTGTAAGGCTTGGGATTTATTTGCTGAATCTATCTATTTTGGCCTCTGGGTAATAAGTAAATGCAAGAGCCCGAAGGCTATGAGGGAGAACAAGACAGAAAAAGTTCTGCAAGGCTTCACACCCTAAGGTTTTCTATCAGTGCTGTTTTTTGTGCAATTTTCTTTTCTGACAGGGGACAGAATTCCCAGATACGGTTTTTTATTATTTTTTTAAATTTTATTTACTGACCCTTTAGAAATGCTCGTCATTAAAAAAAAGAAAAAAAGTAATAAAAAAATTCTTCCCTTGTAACCAAATTTCCTGTTAAGGAACAAATGTTTGGGACTCCTGGCTATACTGTAGTAGTACAAATCTTTTATTTGGGGATGTAAAAGGCTTTAGTTATAGCAGATCAAAATGTCCTTTGTTTACCATAAAGGCAACTCAGTTATTTTTAAAAAGACTTTGATGTTATGCTACCAACACCATCAGCTTGTGTAGTTTTGGATTTATTTTTCCTCAGCTGTAGTACCCAAATGTTAAATGAGGCACAGATATATAGTACAAAAAAAATATAAATAAAAAGAATAAAAAAATCGGTGCTGCAAATTAATGATCTGGGTTCAATGAAAACAGAAATCTATCTGGCTGCTGGCTGCAGCAGTATGTGAGCTGTTTGCCCAGTGCTTTCTTCATTACAATGGAAAGCATAGTAAGACTCATCTACCAGCTCCAGATCTCTACCAGCTCCAGATCTCCTTCCAGGAATAGCCAGCTATTCATTCTTGTGGCTACATCAGCACAGCTCAGACAGCATTTTCTGAAGCTGGTCTCACCCACAGTGCTGAGGATGAGTTCTCTCCAGTTGACTGATCATATCTGTTCTGATTAGCACCTAACCCTGCATCTCATGTAGCCACAAGTACTGTTCCTGTTACCTAAAATAATGTTATTCCTTAAACTAGTATATTTTAAGTAAAAGCATAGTAAATAATGTAAGAGCACTGCAGCAGCACCATCAGAGTGGGATTCCTATGACACAAAGCTGAATGTTTACACTGTGACCCCATAGGTAGCAGGAAAGGAATGCTGGACATTACAAAGGGTGAACTGGCAGCTGGAACTTAAGAGGTGTGTTCTGGGACATGTTTATACATGTAGATACATAAACATTAAAGTAGAATATAATAAGATAGGTCATATCCCATTCTTGTGACCAAGGGCATGGACTATGACTCTACAGTTAAACTTTAGTGTCTTAAAAATACTGGATGGCTTCATCTCTACTGTCTTTAGGAGTAGCTCTTGGCTGATGCTGTGTCCCAGGCTAAGCCTTGGCACAGTCTGTGGGGAGATGAATAGCCATGATCCAAAACAGTGCCAGGAAACACACTATGGACTAAATAATATTGATGATATCAGGTCCTAGTTAGTCCCTAGCCTGAATGTGTACCCTGAGCCTTCTTTTCTACCATATGAGCAAACCATGTATAAAAAAGGTCAGTAAATACTGTCTGGCTTTGATGTCCTTGCCCTTCTGTTAAGGGGAGGTGAAGATGTCTGAGAATTGTTCATTTCTGTAATATCAAGCGGCAGTAGAAGCAACAATGACCATACATTGCAGTTTGGGAGGTTCAGGATGGCCATTCATTAGGCAAGACGCCTTTCTCACTAGGAGGGTGAGAAGGAAAAAGGTCAGCCAGGAGGAGAGATGGGACTTCTGTCCCTGGAGGACATCAGGGCATGGCTACCTAAAGCCATGGCTGGTGTCATACAGTATTGTGGATCCCCTCTCGGGTCAGACACCTTCAGACAGTCCTTTCAGCTGAGGTTTCTAGGAAGCTCTGGTGAACAGTGTTTTTCTGTTGTTTGCAAGGCTGGGGTTATGGAGTTATGGCAGTGGGCTACTCCAGGAGGGGAATGGCTCTGGTGAACCAGATGATGTGCAGGGTTTGGAACAAAAGAAAGAAAAATTCCTTTAAACTCATCAGTGAAGAGTCTCTGTCATCCAGGTTTTTTTGGGAGAGGCTCTATTTTGCAGGAAGGACAGAAAGATAACTGTCCTTACAGCAACAAATGTTGGCCTCATGATTGGTACTGAACAGTTTTAGTTTTTGTGTTTCAAGTATTCACTTCCTTTGATAACAGTGCCCTTCAGACCCTCCTCTCCTGTGCAGTCATACAGCACAGTAATTCTTGGCCATGTTCTCATGGATGTAGATCATCTCCTCCTAGAGGTCAAAGCTACATCAATTTTTACCAGGCAGCATGATTTTCCATTAGTCCCAGAAGAAATAAAAGGACGATCAAAAAAAATCCATTTTTGTAATCACTTGTACCCTCTCCTTGAATTTAACTTTCTGGATCTGGATTTATGGAAATGCCACATGACATTTATAGATATGCCATAGTTGATAGCCATTCCATTCAACTATTTCAGCTTGTCTTTTATCAAAACTCTGCCCGGAGCTTAGCACAGGAAGATCTGGGCCTTGACCAGACAGTTTCGACCTGCTCACAAGCTATGAAAAAAAAAACCTGGCAAAACTTGTCTGTCAGTCAGATGTTTTCCTGTACCTCAACAGGTTCCTAAAAATCCTATCACTTAATGGCATGCAGCCGGCCACAGGTTGTCATTAAAATAACAGTGACATGGTGAGTTCTTGCTGCTGCAGCAAAAGTGTTCATTGTCCTCATAATGGTGTCTGTCCTCAGTACCAAATGTATAAACACAGAACAAAAATTATTCCTATCCCCAAGATACACACGCTATGTAAATATTTAATATATCTTCTGTGCTACCAAGAATAATCAAGAAATTGAATTAAGAACTATATAATTTTCAAAATTATCTTAAACCTTATTTTTATAAAGTGGGTTGTATAGAAATATGCATATATTTACACAACAAAAATCTACTTATCCTTGGAACCTAAGTTTTATTTTTTTTTTTTCACGTTGTCCAAATCTTTTTTTCCAGCCTCCAAATTTTTTAGGAGTTGTGCAGTAATTTTGAAGGTCAGAGAAGAGAGTAAAAAACACCTCTGTAGCTATGAGTTCCAGAACAAAATGAAAATTTTCCTTGGAAAAAGTTATTAACTTTTGAAGTCCCACTCTGTTTTGAAAGAACACTCATATGTGGAGGGAGAGTACAGCATGGCTGCTTTAAGCATGAGGTTAACAGATTTTACTGGCAATATTTTTTTCTGTGGGTCAGTCATTAACCATTATCCAGGCCACTATTCTAAAATTTACCCTGACTGGACTTGTCATGCTCACAGTTTTAAATTCCTGAACCTGATGACCAACATCCATCCTGACTTTGAGGGAGCCCTCGCCCCTCAACACCAGCCCTGCTGCTGAGAATTCACACCAACCACTCCACTGATAACAGCCTAAAGCTGCTTAGGCACTGAGGTTGGTCTGATGATGTGTTGGCCTGAATTCAGTTGAGGACACGACGCAGAGGACACGACCAGGAGATCTTGCCATTGTCTTCAGTGGGTTTGGATGAGGACTGCAGGTGATGTTCGTGTCAGAAGTCAAAAACCTTCAGCATAGCTCCCATAACCCCAGCCAGCAGCATTTAGAGACATGTTCCAGGTGTTGCCTCATAGGAATGGCCCCCAAAACCAGGCCAGCAAGTGTGTAAACAACCAAGCAGAAAGGACAGCTGTGGGACAGGGTTTCAGTCTGTGTTTCATTTATCACTGTGGCCCCTACCTGAGCCAGCTGTGCTGGTCCCAGTGACCAATGCGTTGACCAGTGCATTGGTCCCACCAATGCACTCCTAAGCAAGAGGAAATTCCACTCTGCCAGGGGCAGGTTGAACATGGCAGGGTCATGTTCTTTGCCATCTCCATCACTGTTCCTCCCCACTGCCATGCAGATGTTGGCCATGCACTGTTAGCTTTGACTCAGAAACCGTGTTTGGCACTTCTCCTTTGCTAGCAAGGGAGGTGGCAATCAAAGCCCATACATGTTTTCTTTTCTATTTGGCAGTTGGACTGGAATAATGGAAAGTGATTTATGCTGAAAAAGAGTTGGACAGAGGAAACGATGCCACGAATGCAGTCCCTACCAAAATGGGAATGGGCAAGGGAAAGGAGTTCACAGCACACAGATCAGTAAAGTAACTTGTCTGGTTAAAAGGTCAATTGAGCTGTGGGTTCTGATACTGTGTAAAGGACAGAAATGTCGTTCCATGGTTCATTCACTCTTCCCTATGAAAAGAACTACTTCTCTTGGGAAATTTTAAGTTCTTTTCATAGCACAGTTGTCTGTGGAAAGAAATCTCTGAACTAGGCTAGTGAATAGAGAGAGGTCAAGTGCCCCTATTCTACCTAACCCTAGTTAAATCCATGGCTGATATCAACCTGCTGTCAGGAGGTGACATATATTTTATTCCCCATCATCACCAGTGCAATCAGTTTAAAGAGGAACAGACAGCAAGCCCATGAGGGGTCCTCCTGAATCAGCCCTCTGTTCTGCCTGATTTTGGGTTATTACTAACCTGGGTGAGACAGGAGGTAGTGAACTGAAAGCTGGAAATTCCTGCTCCATTCCTCATCCCCTGCTCCATGCAATAGCCTCAGGAAAGGCTCCGGCTCATCAGTTTGTTATTGATCCATGTCACAGCAGTTGTAATTGTAGGGATGGGAATACCAATTAAAGCAGTGGAAACTGTGTAAGCTGTGCGGATTTCCAGAGGAGGAACATCTCCCATGCAGGAGTGGGCAGAGCTGGTCCAGAGACTGCTTGGTCAGGAGCAGTACACTTCATCCCTAACTCCCACTTTGCAAACCTGGATGGAAACCACCCCATTTTCCTCAATCCACACCTCATCACATGTGCATCCACATAATTTCTCCTGGCCTTAGGACAAACAGACCTCTTGAACTCTTTAAGGTTGTTCAAAATCCTGAAAGGCAGAACTGCACACCTCTGATGGGCACATAACTTTTGGACAAAGGGACACCACTCATGCAAGAAGACATACAGCCCATTCCACTAACCTTGAGATGATCTGCATAGTCCATGTGTCCTGCTGCTCTGTGCTGGATAAGAGAGTTCAGCATCCTAAGATCTTCCCTTTTAAGGAAGAATTAAGCAGATTTTAAGCCAGAGCAGTTTCACAGAACAAAAACAGACTAGGATCTCCACTGTTTAGAGTTAACAAAGCAGGATTTAACATAGTAGTCTTACTGAACCACAACAAAATATTGTTTTACAGAAGCATGTAGAGATCTATATCCACTGATGCTTATTTATTCCCTTTCCCATCCAAGCTACAGCTTGTGCAAGAGAACAGGACTGCACTGGCACAACTGTGGAGGGGAAAGGAGAGAATTAAAAAAAGGGAGTGAGACCTGTCCCTTCCAGCAGCCACAAGATGCCAGACTGGCTCTCCCATTTTGTGTTGAAAGAAGAGGCTGTGCAGATGCAAAACCACATCCCTGGGCACAAGGGCAAACAGCAGCAGCTACTGCTCATGGGGAGGAGCCCATATCTCCTTTTATTTTCTCCAATGGTAAATCCATACTTATGTATGAGCTGCTCTGGAGTGACTGTCCCACACAGCTATAGGAACCAGCAATAACCAATAAACACAATTAACAGATTACATCATCCTGCTCCTGGCAGAGAAACCCCTCCAGTTCTTTATGATCTTTTACTCGAAGGGTAAACAAGGACACGTGACACGTACAGCTTCATTTACTTGTCCCTGGTCTGCATTTTAGTCCTGATTCTAGTATCTTCTCTGCTGACAGCTAATGAAATCCCAAAGTGGGCTTGTTCTGATATTTCCCACCCCTCCCATCTCTCCCATTTCTGATTTCTGAGATGTTCTGAAAATAATTCTGTTAGCAGGAAAATAAACAGGACATTACTCTTGATGGCATTCAATTGTATTTTCTCTTTCCCTGATGTCAGGCCCAGGCAGAGGGGGGTAAAGAGGAACTCAGGGCCATCAGAAAAGCTTTTCTGGCACAGATGAGAAACCTGCATGCTGCCAAATGCTTTGCTATTGTTCAGTGTGCACCCTGCTGTTTGTTTGGGACCTGGAAAATAGAGCCTTACTGTAAAATTTTAAGCGAAAAATGCTAAAACTGAGCATTACAAAGGCAGGTCAAGTGGCAGAACGAGCTGGTCCAGCAAATGGGCATTTTTGCCTTCTGTGACAGCTAATGGTGAGAAAAAAAGAGTTTGGATTTTTTAATGGCTATTGTTTTTGGCTTAAAGATGAGGGGTTTTAAAAGAGACTGAGCAGAAGTAAGAGAGAACACAAACCAGACTTGAATCTTTTCAGACTCCATTCACAGGGCATCCTTTATCCCCAGAGACACAGCTAGGCCCTCCTTGGCTCAGCTCACCATGATCTAGCATTCACTTTCAGCCTGATGTGCCCCTGACATTCTGCCCATTCAGCAAGCCTGTGTCCCTCTCTACTTATGGTGCTGTTTATTTCTTCACATTTAACACCTCAGAGTGAAGCAGAGATTGGGGTGGTGCAGGATCAGTTCCTTGCCAGATCAACTTTGCTTAAGCCCAAGTTGTGTCAGTTAAAAATGCAGTTATTAAACTTTGGAAGGACTTCCTCTGCACCACATGGCAAAGCTGCCCCTCTTCAGGGACTCACATCTTCAGGAGTTTCCTCACATCCCTGTAAGACCTCAGGATGCTCTATCCAGGCAGCATAAGGAAGAGGCAGCAGCTGAGGAGGCTCAGCTGAACCCTTGATGGCAGTGAGTGCTGCCACCTCCCTTCTCAGACTTCCCTCCAGATGGCAAACAGCACTTGCTCAGTCAAACCTGAGTGACAGCCTGCAATAAGTGTGAACACCAAAACTGACAGCAAGGGAGAGATATTGCTTGAGGCAACACTCCAGACTGAATGCAGCTAGTTGGGTGCAGGAAGGAAAACAAGATGCTTCAGGTGGAAAAAGACATCTGAAGTCACCCTTTTTTTCTCACAGATGAACATCAGCCTGTTCTCCATCCCTCCAAGAATGTTGCACTGCTTTCACTGTGATTGCTCCTGAAATGTCTAAGTCTTCACTTTCTCCTCCAGCCCAGACTTTTCCCTCAGAGCATAAGTCTGGCCACAGAGTGACAGACCAAAGGCTCAGCTGCCCCAGCATCCCCTCAGCAATGGACACCCTGAAGCAGATGCCAGAGGATGTGCACTCATAACGAGTCAATTATTCCTTCTCTTCTCTCCCAACTTCTGGCAGATGACGCCTCAAAGAAGAGGTTATACTTCAATCCACCCTGTCCTACACGGATTTCTCTAGTTGTTTTCACTCACATTGAAAAGCACTGCAGATGTTGAAAGGGATCTGAACTCT